>NC_135233.1:635689174-635996174 GCF_051348905.1 Ranitomeya variabilis | reverse complement strand
AGTGCAGAGTAACCTCCTCTGCAACACACATATTGGCCATTTACAATCCTGCCAAACTTTCTCTCTATACCATCACGTATCCAAGCGCATACTGGGGAGATCATGCAGCGCCCCCTACCTGTTACAGGGGTTACTGCATCACACATATCACATATCCCCCCCCTCTGTTCACACCTGTAGGGTTGAACACCTGTCAAACACCAGAAACCTCGAGACAGGTCACACACACTCCCTCGCCCTACCAGTCGAGAAGACCGTCTCAGTCGGTTTTGAACAACACTCATAATCATACCCATGTTGGGTTTACCCCGCTCCCAGCGGTCAACACGTAGGCCTTGAGCTTTGGCCCTTAAGTCACAGTCTGTCTGTGTCACCAAATCTTTAGTCACCACATTTTTTCTACCAGGTCTCTCACCTAAGTCACTCACCACTGTTTCGTCTCTAGTGCCCAATGCACACTACACGCTTCTACTGCCTTTTGAAGGCTTCATGCACACCCTCACCGGTACATGCATCTTGCGCCTCTTCGGGTACATCTATCACACACTTGACGAGTGGATTCTCACTTTCTTCAGGAACGGATGGCCCCTGTTTTGCCATTGACCTTTCCGACAAGACATCTGCCACAACCGGGTGACTATCTCGTTCGGCTCTTAACGCCCACTCTTCTTCAGCTTTACCCTCTTCCAGACCCCTGGTCAAGATGGGCATTAGCAGATGTGAGTCTTCGACCAGCATCTTCTTCTCTTGTAGAAGACCACTTAATGCTTCTCTGAGCCCTTTCACATCTTCCCTTAAGGCTTTGTTCACACCTTGCCAGGTTAACAGGTGACCTCTGAGCTCCGAGACTTCCTTCTCCAGCTCATTCACCCTGTGCTCAGCCTCTTGTCTCAGGACCCTTTCTCGCTCGACATGTTCTTTCACTGTCTCTTTAATCAGCTCTATTTCAGATGGGCCAGTTTGCTCACCCACACTCTGCCTCTTCAGAGATCTTCCTATCTCTTCACTAACCGGTTCAACCCTCTCTAGGGCTTCAGTAGTGACAACCCTAGCTTCGTCCTGATTCACAGGGACTTCAGAGTACTTCACACACTCCAGGTCTTCCGTATCTCCCATCAAATCTTCACAAGGTGCAACTGGTTCAGCCCCTTTGCCTCTTTCGTCACCGTCTGATTGGGAGTCACCACCACCCGATCTGTCATCCAGGAACCAGCCGTCCCTTCCTAAACAGGTCACAACTTCTGGAATGGCTGCCCCCGCTACCATGACTTCAGTCTGTGGAGCCCTGTCGTTTCTCTGTGTCAGTACGTGTGTTAGCACAGGGTCATACTCCGCTCCAGCGCCTATTACTGGCCATGACCTGTCATAGTCACCACCCAGAGTACGAAGATCCCGCAAGTCCCTCTCTGTCTGGGTGTCAGCTCCACTTATTTTTTCCACCAGACCACTACCAGTCGCATTGTGGCACACTTTAGGTGGCATGTCCGTAAGTTGGGCACGTTTATCATTTTCTTTGGTCCCGCCCACCTTAGGACTGTCAACTCTAGGGGGCGCATTCTCACTAATACTACCACCCTTCCACATAACATCCACAAACACTTCACCCGTTTTCCACCAGTCCCACAGTGTCACCAAATCTTGTCCTATAACCACAGGACACGGCCAGCTCGATACTACAACCACCTCATGGTATGTGGAAACATCAGCTGCAGTAACGGAGAGAGTGGCTGCCTGAAGACATTTAGTGTCCCCAGGTGATACAGAACTTCCTGGCAGGGTTCTCAGAAAAGACGCTTCTCTCCCCGGGTCTAACAACCCCTGCACACGCTCTCCATTCAGCCAAAAAGGACACAGACGTGGCTCCTCACTCATTGCCACCCCTTTTTTGGCTCCGCCCCCTTTTTGGACAAGTGCTCTGCTTTTTTACACCACCCCTGTTCGGGATTCAGCCCCCCTTCGGGATTCCATCCCTTCTTGGGCCACTACCCCTGTTCGGGTTACCGCCCCTTTTTGGGACTCCGCCCCCTTTTGGACAACCATCTCCGTTTGGGTCACCGCTCACAATTAGGGATAGTTCCTTCCCTGGGATACACCCTGTGGACTTCCCCACGGTACTCAGACCCCAGTTCACACAATACACTAATGTGACTCTGGCCCTTTAAGAGTCTGCAAACAGAAAAAAAAATGTCCCTTTTTTTTTTTCCCGACTCTTCACCAGCACCTGCTGGCACTGCCACAGCTCACGCTGCAGTCACACATAACCGGCAGCAAACCACAAGTCACCGCTGCTGCCACTGCAGCTCTGGCTGCTACGGAACCTCTCGCTGCAACCGCGGCTACTCTCCACATGGCTCTGCACGGCTCCACCGCTGCTGCTTGTCACCTTCGTGACCCCGCCGAGTCACAGCAGACGCTTGTCACCTTCGTAACCCCGCCGAGTTACAGCTAGACGCTTGTCACCTTCGTGGCTCTGCCACAGCAATTAACTCCACGTGTGCCACCTGGATCGTTGCCAAAATTCTCCACCACATGTAAGACAATGTAAGATTTCTCTTACTGAGTGTATTGGGGGACACTCACTTGGCGCGGGATTAATGTAGCCAGGCACAATTTTCTAACAAAACAGTCCGGGCGGTTTATTAAATATGCCATAAACCGGGTTATGCAAAGTTCATTACTTATATCACATAAAACACAACAGGCACCAACAGTCTCTTTGGTACCTGACGGGAGCTCCTGCTCCACCTGCCGACTCCGTTAACCTCTTCTGGGTAAGCTGCCTAACGGGGATCACCAACTTGCCTGGTCAATACACAGTAGTCAGTCCAGACCTCACCGAAGGACTCCAGCTTCCCCACACAGTAACTGTCCCTGGCTCCGCAGATCCCGGTCCTCACCTCGTGCTATTCAGGGATCCGGTCCACCTCGCAGGACCTCCCAACACCCAGGTAGCCGGGACCCCGCCTGGTGGCCTAGTCCGGGTACTCTTCAGGACGTCCTTCCCCAGCCGGGAACGTCCAATACCCAGGCCACCCGAAGCCAAGTCTCACGGTCTCAGGTGCTTGCAGGACCCTAGTCATTCCTAGGACAATCCAGCACCGACCGTCTCAGGTGCTTGCAGGACCCTAGTCATTCCTAGGACAATCCAGCACCATCCATACATCAGGTTCCTCGGTTCCAGGTGCTCACAGGACCCTAGTCACTCCTAGGACGATCCAGCACCTTCACCGGTCAGGTCCATACACAGGAACCACACAGGACCTACCGGACACCTCTCAGCTCCACACACAGGGAGCTCACAACGAACACTGACCCACACCCTGGTCACGTTACATACTGGTAACCACTCCCCTGGGTGGGAGTGTGTGTGTGTGGCTAGTCTGACCCTCCCATCTCTCATGACTAGCCCTGCCAATCTCCCATGAGAACTATACACATAACACAAACTCTTGAGGGACTACAGGTCCCAGCAGACCAACTTACAATCAGATTGACAGTGCAGAGTAACCTCCTCTGCAACACACATATTGGCCATTTACAATCCTGCCAAACTTTCTATCTATACCATCACGTATCCAAGCGCATGCTGGCGAGATCATGCAGCGCCCCCTACCTGTTACAGGGGTTACTGCATCACATATATCACAGGCCCCATAGCGGCAGAGCAGGGAGACCGATTCTCCCTGCTCTGCCGCAGAATGTAACTGTATCTGTACTGCAGTTACAATAGCGTAGCTCCGGGTGGGCTCCCTCAGAGCGCGGGGCCCCGGGGCGATGGCCCCCTCTGCTCCCCCCCCCCCCCCCCCCCGTTAGCTACGCTACTGTACCTGGCACTTTCACATGTTCACTGCTTGAGAAAGGTTCCTGTTGGGTCTGAAACGTCGCTTTCTGGGTTGATTAAATAGCTCCTTTTCACTACAAAATGGTGTGCTGCCTCCAATTTTTCTGGATTTTTACAATTAAGTTAGTTATAAAATACAGGAAATAAGTTGTACTTATTACTGGTAAATAAAGGTATTGTTTTTTTCACACCCTTTAACCGTATCAGACGTCTTAAGGATGGTAAAGGTGGCAAACACCCACTTAACAGATGTACTTCTGCTTTCCCAAGCTTTCTCCAAGTTGTATCTCTATGGAAGGTTACATGTCAGATTTTGCTGAAGGTAATCAGCAGCAAAATCCACAACAATAGAATTTGCTTGTAGATTTTCCCTTCTTTATTGAAATCAAAGAAGAAAATCTGCAATAAATGTGTGATAACAATCCAAAGTGCAAATCAATATCCAAGCTGACAGTTTCTATTGCATGTGGATGAGATTTAGCAAAATCTGAATTCTCAGTGAGCAAATCCTCTTAAACAATTCACAGCATTTCAGGCTCATGTAGACTTATCCTTGAACACATTATTTTCTAGAACAAGGATTAATATCTAGAAAATTGTACTTTGCATGTATTTATTTTCTTCAGTACTGATGGAAATCATAATGTTCTTATTTTTTATTTTTTTTTTTTTAGTTTATCTCGCTTACAATGAACATCTAAAGGAAACATGGAGAACAGCCAATTATTGGAATAAACATCTTTGTATTTTTGACTTCTAATGACATTTTGGTATTTGTCTAAAATTGTATTGATTTTGCAGGACATAGGGTTCTTTAAACACTTATAATTACTTTTCTTTGTAACAATAAAATTAAGAAATTATATTTGATTTTTTTGTGAATTTCTACAGTAAATCTAAAAACATATATCTCTTAGAGAGTAAATGTGTCTGCAATACTCATTTTCAAGATGTTGTCATTAAAATGTAAGATGATGACACTGAATGTCATTATACCATGCAGGTTCCTCTCTATCCTTTAGGATTTTATGCATACTTCAAAATTATTACTCTTGCCAAGCTGCACAGTTGCTGGATTCCGTGTACCGCCATATTATGCTCTGTCTGGTGTTTTATTTTAAAGTCAACCTGTCACCAGGATTTTGCTGAGTAACCTACAGACACTGTCATGTTGCTGCTGTTATGCTGATTAACCCCTTCATGACCTTGGGATTTTTCATTTTTCCGTGTTCGTTTTTCACTCCCCTCCTTCCCAGAGCCATAACTTTTTTTATTTTTCTGTCAATTTGGCCATGTGAGGGCTTATTTTTTGCGGGACGAGTTGTACTTTTGAACGACATCATTGGTTTTTCCATGTCGTGTACTAGAAAACGGGGAAAAAATTCCAAGTGCGGTGAAATTGCAAAAAAAGTGCAATCCCACACTGGTTTTTTGCTTGGCTTTTTTGCTAGGTTCACTAAATGCTAAAACTGACCTGCTATTATGATTCTCCAGGTCACTACGAGTTCATAGACACCTAACATGACTAGGTTATTTTTTAAAAATTCCAAACTTTGCTAAAAAAAAAAAAAATTGCGCCATTTTCCGATACTCGTAGCATCTCCATTTTTCATGACCTGGGGTCGGTTGAGGGCTTATTTTTTGCGTGCCGAGCTGGCGTTTTTAATGATAGCATTTTGGTGCAGATACATTCTTTTGATCGCCCGTTATTGCATTTTAATGCAATGTCACGGCGACCAAAAAAACGTAATTCTGGCATTTCGAATTTTTTTCCCGCTACGCCGTTTAGCGATCAGGTTAATGCTTTTTTTTTATTGATAGATCTGGCAATTCTGAATGCGGCGATACCAAATATGTGTAGATTTGATTTTTTTTTTTATTGATTTATTTTGAATGGGGCGAAAGGGGGGTGATTTAAACTTTTATATTTTTTTTATTTTTTTCACATTTTTTTTTACTTTTTTTTTTACTTTTGCCATGCTTCTATAGCCTCCATAGGAGGCTAGAAGCAGGCACAACCCGATCGCCTCTGCTACATAGCAGCGATCTCATGTTCGCTGCTATGCAGCAAAATTGCAGGTGTGCTGTGAGCGCCGCCCACAGGGTGGCGCTCACAGTTGCCGGGGATCAGTAACCATAGAGGTCTCAAGGACCTCTATGGTTACTATTCTGAAGCATCGCCGACCTCCGATCATGTGACGGGGGTCGGCGATGTGCTCATATCCGGCCGCCCGGCCGGATGCGGTAGTTAAATGTCGCTGTCTACGTTTGACAGCGGCATTTAACTAGTTAATAGCGGCGAGTGAATCGCGATTTCACCCGCCGCTATTGCGGGCACATGTCAGCTGTTCAAAACAGCTGACATGTCCCGGCTTTGATGCGGGCTCACCGCGGAGCCCTGCATCAAAGCAGGGGAGCTGACCTCGGACGTACTATCCCGTCCGAGGTCAGTAAGGGGTTAAACTAATACCTGGGGTGAAGAAATCAGTCTTGTGGTCCTTGTGTAATAGGTGTTAGAAGTTTTCAGTTAATGATATGCCCGTGCTCCGGGGTGCGACTGTAGATAAACTCTTTTATTCCTGCTCTAGGCCAGATAAACCAAGGAAAGATCTGCCAACAGGCCGCCTCGAAGCACAAACATGTTCCTCATCATAGAGAGAGAGAGAGACAAACTGTTTGTGCTTCAGGGCTGCCTATGGGCAGGTCTTTCCTTGGTTTCTCTGGCCTACAGTCCCGCATCGGATCATGGGTATATCATTAACTGAAAACTTTTGTCACTGATTACACAAGAACCACAAGATGTATTTCTTTTACCCCAGGTATCATTTTAATCCGTATAACAGCGCCAACCTGACAATGCCTGTAGTTTACTGAGCAAAATCCTGCTGACAGGTTTGCTTTAATTATAGTCTTTATTAGAAGTATTCTCTGTAGTGCAGAATACCTGTGGGCTAGCCTACTTTGCTCCATACAACTTGGAAGTTGCAATGAGCAACAACATAAGATGTCCAATTTTATCCTATGTGTTCTATTTTTGTTTTTCACAGAATAGAAACCTATAGTCTATGGGCATGTTCACAAGGAGATATGTCAGACTTGGTGATCAAACTTACCAATCTGTTGGTGATCTGTTTTTTTTTTACTGTGTAATTAGTACATTTATAGCTACAAATACTTTTTTTTTACGTACAAGAAAAAACATTGATGGTTAAAATGGACAAAGAAACCAAAATAGATAAAAACCTGACCCAGCACACTTATGAAACAACAATTTTATCTCATACACAAAAATTAAACTCCGACTGAGGCGTAAGGATCAAATCTAATCTTTTTGCTCTAAGCTAAGAATATGTGCCAACATAACC
The DNA here is from genome assembly GCF_051348905.1 of Ranitomeya variabilis. Classification (NCBI taxonomy): domain Eukaryota; kingdom Metazoa; phylum Chordata; class Amphibia; order Anura; family Dendrobatidae; genus Ranitomeya; species Ranitomeya variabilis. Next base: position 635,988,968 of record NC_135233.1, on the reverse strand, counting down.
TCAGCCTACTATTGCATATACACCTTTGGCCAGTAATGGTTGGTATAGAGAGAGTTTAACTATATTAAAATACATAGACAATATCGCTTTTCAGCAAAACTGCACATTTTTTTTTTTAGGTACCATGCCAGTCAAAAGTTTGAACACACCTGTTCATATAATGTTTTTTCTATTTTGAACGTGTAGACTGTAGATTTAGTCTAAAGCCACCAAAAAAGTGAAACAACACCCATGGAAACAAGAAGTAAAGAAATATGTGTCAAACAAACCAGAATATGTGTGTAAGTTTAGATTTTTCAATGTAACTCTGCTTTACCCTGATGACAGCTTTATACCCTCTTTGCATTCTTTCAGCAACTCTATCAGTTAATCACCTGGAATAGCTTCCAATGAATAGGCATGTCAAGTGTTCAATTGTGGAATCCCCTGCCTTCAGAAAGTGTTTGAGACCACAGGTGTGTTTTGCCAACGCAGTGTTGGTTCACTGTTCCATACCATGCTGAGCCCTGTTCCACATCTGTCCTAAGCCAGAATATGGCAAGAACCACTCAACTAAATGAAGAGAAGCAGCCAACATTACTTTAAGACAAGAAGGTCACTCTGTTGAGAAACTTGCTAGAACAAGTGCAGTAATGAAAATGATTAATCCCTACCTCACATGAGGACTGAGAAAACGATGCCAGAATATACAGTTAGGTCCATATATATTTGGACAGAGACAACATTTTTCTCATTTTGTTTATAGACATTACCACAATTTAATTTTAAACAAAACAATTCAGATGCAGTTGAAGTTCAGACTTTTAGCTTTCATTTGAGGGTATCCATATTAAAATTGGATGAAGAGTTTAGGAGTTTCAGCTCCTTAACCTGTGCCACCCTGTTTTTTAAAGGGACCAAAAGTAATTGGACAATTGACTCCAAGGCTATTTCATGGACAGGTGTGGGCAATCCCTTCATTATGTCATTCTCAACTAAGCAGATAAAAGGCCTGGAGTTGATTTGAGGTGTGGTGCTTGCATTTGGAAGGTTTTCCTATGAAGTAAACATGCGGTCAAAAGTGCTCTCCATGAAGGTGAAACAAGCCATTCTTAAGCTGTGAAAACAGAGAAAAAACCCATCCGAGAAATTGCTACAATATTAGGAGTGGCAAAATGTACAGTTTGGTACATCCTGAGAAGGAAAGAAAGTACTGGTGATCTCATCAATGCAAAAAGACCTGGGCGCCCACGGAAGACAACAGTGGTGGGTGATCGCAGAATAATCTCCATGGTGAAGCGAAACCCCTTCACAGCAGCCAACCAAGTGACCAACACTCTCCCGGAGGTCGGCGTATCAATATCCAAATCTATCATAAAGAGAAGACTGCATGAAAGTAAATACAGAGGGTTCACTGCACGGTGCAAGCCACTCATAAGCATCAAGAAGAAAAAGGCTAGACTGGACTTTGCTAAAAATCATCTAAAAAAGCCAGCACAGTTCAGGAAGAACATTCTTTGGACAGATGAAACCAAGATTAACCTCTACCAGAATGATGGAAAGAGAAAAGTATGGCGAAGGCTTGGTACAGCTCATGATCCAAAGCATACCACATCATCTGTAAAACACGGCGGAGGCAGTGTGATGGCTTGGGCATGCATGGCTGGCAGTGGCACTGGGTCACTAGTGTTTATTGATGATGTGACACAGGACAGAAGCAGCCAAATGAATTCTGAGGTATTCAGAGCCATACTGTGTGCTCAGATCCAGCCAAATGCAGCCAAACTGATTGGTCGTCGTTTCATACTACAGATGGACAATGACCCAAAACATGAAGCCAAAGCAACCCAGGAGTCTATTAAAGCAAAGAAGTGGAATATTCTTGAATGGCCAAGTCAGTCACCTGATCTCAACCCAATTGAGCATGCATTTCACTTGTTAAAGACTAAACTTCAGACAGAAAGGCCCACAAACAAACAGCAACTGAAAACCACTGCAGTGAAGGCCTGGCAGAGCATCAAAAAGGAGGAAACACAGCATCTGGTGATGTCCATGAGTTCAAGACTTCAGGCAGTCATTGCCAACAAAGGGTTTTCAACCAAGTACTAGAAATGAACATTTTATTTAAAATTATTGAATCTGTCCAATTACTTTTGGTCCCTTTAAAAACAGGGTGGCACATGTTAAGGAGCTGAAACTCCTAAACCCTTCATCCAATTTTAATGTGGATACCCTCAAATGAAAGCTGAAAGTCTGAACTTCAACAGCATCTGAATTGTTTTGTTTAAAATTCATTGTGGTAATGTCTATAACCAAAATGAGAAAAATGTTGTCTCTGTCCAAATATATATGGACCTAGCTGTACGTCACAAAATACAATAACCTATTATGGTCCTAGATATGCCTACTGCTCACACCTGCCTTACTTGTGGGGGATGGCACCCTAAGAAATGATTTTTTGGCACCCCCACTCAACGTAGGCTATCCCTCTCTCCCCTGCAATATCCCTCTCAATGCAGGTGGGAAAACAATATAGAAAAAGAGCAGTAGTGAAAAATAAACAAATAAATCAACCGTGATATGGACCTATATAGGTACCTCCATATAGTCAGCACAACGCAAATAATGCATAGATAATCCCCTATAGTATCCAAAAGCATTGCACTCAAATAGCAACTGTCATGGTCCTTTATCCACCAATAATACATAATGGATTTACTCAAATCAATAACCAACAAATTGCGATGAAAAGATACCTCTTAGTGGATAGTTAGAGTAACTTAACATACGTCGGTATCTCCCCCGCATAATGCATATCCAATTATTTGTAGTATCAAAAAGCCATGTACTCAGATAATTAATATCATAGTCCTCTACCCCTCAATCATACATGGTAGACTTAATCAGATCAATCACCAGACAGTAGCAATAGAAAAAAGATCTCTTAGTAGATAGATAGATAGGGTGACTTGGCGTGTGCCGTTATCTTGCCTTACATCTCTTCAGCATCCGGCATCATGAATATCGCTTCCTCCTGATGAACCGTGAGAGCGGGGAAACGCGTCGGGGAGATAACGGCACACGCTAAGTCACCCTAACTATCTACTAAGAGATCTTTTTTCTATTGCTACTGCCTGGTGATTGATCTGATTAAGTCTACCATGTATGATTGAGGGGTAGAGGACTATGATATTAATTATCTGAGTACATGGCTTTTTGATACTACAAATAATTGGATATGCATTATGCGGGGGAGATACTGACGTATGTTAAGTTACTTTAACTATCCACTAAGAGGTATCTTTTCATCGCCATTTGTTGGTTATTGATTTGAGTAAATCCATTATGTATTATTGATGGATAAAGGACCATGACAGTTGCTATTTGAGTGCAATGCTTTTGGATACTATAGGGGATTATCTATGCATTATTTGCGTTGTGCTGACTATATGGAGGTACCTATATAGGTCCATATGACGGTTGATTTATTTATTTGTTTATTTTTCACTACTGCTCTTTTTCTATATTGTTTTCCCACCTGCATTGAGAGGGATATTGCAGGGGAGAGAGGGATAGCCTACGTTGAGTGGGGGCGCCAAAAAATCGTTTCTTAGGGTGCCAACCCCCACAGTAAGGCAGGTGTGAGCAGTAGGCATATCTAGGACCATAATAGGTTATTGTATTTTGTGACTTATATTCTGGCATCATTTTCTCCTTTTTTATTGGGTCTGGGTTTTATGTTTAATAGAATTAAAAGTAAAGTTTTAAGGGATTATATGTACACACATTAGAGTTTTTTGATTCCTATACATTTGGTACTCTCATGAGGACTGACCCTGGAAAGGAAGCCCAAGAAGTATCATTTCTGCAGAGAATATGTTTGTCAGAATTACCACCCTCCAAAAGTGCGAATTGACAGCACCTCAGATAAGTGCTTATAATTGATGCACATGTCATGCTATGATTGTTTTTGGTAAGGAAGGGAGGCTTCAAACTGTCCTTTGAACTGGGACGCAAACTATCCCTGTCCCGGGGGTACTCTTAAACATAGGCCTGAGTCTCTGACCTTACTATGCTCCTGTTAACGTCCTAAGCAGTCCTCTCCCTCTCTCCCAGGAGGCCTGGGACAGATACACTGCCTTGCGAAAGTATTCGGCCCCCTGGAACTTTTCAACCTTTTCCCACATATCATGCTTCAAACATAAAGATACCAAATGTAAATTTTTGATGAAGAATCAACAAGTGGAACACAATTGTGAAGTTGAACAAAATTTATTGGTTATTTTAAATTTTTGTGGAAATTCAAAAACTGAAAGTGGGGCATGCAATATTATTCGGCCCCTTTACTTTCAGTGCAGCAAACTCACTCCAGAAGTTCATTGTGGATCTCTGAATTATCCAATGTTGTCCTAAATGCCTAATGATGATAAATATAATCCATCTGTGTGTAATAAAGTCTCCGTATAAATGCACCTGCTCTGTGATAGTCTCAGGGTTCTGTTTGAAGCACAGAGAGCATCATGAAGACCAAGGAACACAACAAGCAGGTCCGTGATACTGTTGTGGAGACGTTTAAAGCCGGATTTGGATACAAAATGATTTCCAAAACTTTAAACATCCCAAGGAGCACTGTGCAAGCGATCATATTGAAATGGAAGGAGTATCATACTGCTGCAAATATACCAAGACCAGGCCGTCCCTCTAAACTTTCATCTCAAACAAGGAGAAGACTGATCAGAGATGCAGCCAAGAGGCCCATGATCACTCTGGATGAACTGCAGAGATCTACAGCTGAGGTGGGACAGTCTATCCATAGGACAACAATCAGCAGTACACTGCACAAATCTGGCCTTTATGGAAGAGTGGCAAGAAGAAAGCCATTTCTCAAAGATATCCATAAAAAGTGTTGTTTAAAGTTTGCAACAAGCCACCTGGGAGACACACCAAACATGTTGAAGAAGATGCTCTGGTCAGATGAAACCAAAATCGAACTTTTTGGCAACAATGCCAAACAATATGTTTGGTGTAAAGGCAACACAGCTCATCACCTTGAACACACCATCCCCACTGTCAAACATGGTGGTGGCAGCATCATGGTTTGGGCTTGCTTTTTTTCAGCAGGGACAGGGAAAATGGTTAAAATTGATGGGAAGATGGATACAAAACTGATAGAGACATACCTCAAGCGACTTGCAGCTGTAATCGCAGCAAAAGGTGGCACAACAAAGTATTAAGTTAAAGGGGCCAAATACTATTGCACGCCCCACTTTTCAGTTTTTGAATTTCCACAAAAATTTAAAATATGATAAACACAACGCACCAGCCCATTTCCTTTAAACTCAGGATAGGCAACACCCAAAAATATATATAAACATACTGACCATGAAGATTATTAAACCATACTCAGTCATGAAGTGTTTTGCCATTGAAAAATAACCTTTATTCACATAAAAATACAGACAATTAAAACCAGTGCCTCAAAACCAGAACAAATATTAATGAAGGCCAACAAAGGAAACGGCAGGTGATGCTGTAGAAATTATTAAGGATAATCCATCACTCTCATTTTTATCTTCTTAGCAGCAACTACTCACGGTTGTTAAAGTGCAAAAGCGTAGTGATCGTTACCGGATTATATCTTCCCCCCATGGTTTGACATGCGTTGGACCACCAAATGAGAGCAAATGCTCAGCACTTCTAGTATTTCCTTCAAGACTTTTAGAAAGCCATTCCAGGTGACTACCTGATGTAGCTAGAAGACAAAAATATAATGGCATGTAAAGCTGTGATTAGTGTAAAAGAGGTAGTTTGAGGAATCTAAAGTTTAACGTTTCTGGTTTGTTTCACATATATTTATTTACTCTTTTCTTTCATATGTGTTCTCCTGTGTGGTTTTGCTGCCTTCTGCCTGAACCTACAATGAACACATTCTAATAAAAACAAGGAAACCTATTTCATGAACAGGTGTATCCAAACTTTTGAATGGTACTGTATGCAATAAAAACTCCCAAACTTATTTTTAGGGTACTTTTAGTCAGACAGATGGGCCTGTCTGGCAAGTATATATCCGTATAGAAAAAATATGGAATGTCTACAGCTGTCTACACTTTTCCACTGAACAAATCTGTCTCCAAGTGTTTCTACGGATTATGTACAACCAGGCATTGTAAACAGTAGAAATACCAGCCATTAGTACAATAGATCAAATTCAATCTCTAATTAGCTGTCTAAATGGCTGAACCACCAAATCATCTGCTCATACGTGCAGGAACAAAACATCTGAATGTCTGTCAAACTATGCAAAAAATTGGAATTTGGGAAGCACTCAATTTGAAGATGTACTGTACTTCCTTGTTCCATCCATCATATTACTGCCTCCTTTTTCTAATAGCCTTTCTGCTTTCCATTAGACCTAACCACCACTCTCAAAATTAACCAATACACAAATAAATGGCCTGAAATCTCCACAAGGCATTTTGGAAACCTAAAAACTCCCCACAAACCACAACATAAGAAAAGCAACAATTCCCCCTCATACACGGCTGCCAGCTCTTAAACTGACAGCTTAGAGAGCTTGTCTTTCAGTACAATTAAAGCGCAGACCAATGGCAATTTTGGGGTCAATGCAATATACAGCAATGTAATGAAGGCACCTGTTCACACTGATGTCACTCCTGCATGACTGAGGAAGAGAAGATAAGGTAAGTGCTAGAATGGAGGCAAAGAGATGGGAAGACTATGGGGGAGAAATAGTGTGAGGGCAGTATGGGGGAAAAGTGTGAAAGAGCCCAATCTAGAGACTGGGCAGCGGAAAAGGGACAGTATAGAGATCTGGCAGTATGGGGGCACAGTATAAGGGGATAGCATTGGATAAAATTGAAAGGGGCACAGTATAGAAACTTGGCAGTATACGGGGGGCAGCATGGAGGGACAATGTGAGGTCAAGGAATGGAGGGAACAGTATGAAGAAAGGCAAAAAGTATGAGAAGGGGACAGTGTAGAGATCGGGCAGTATGGGGGATAGTATTGGCATAGTATAGAGAAGGGGCAACACTTGGGACAGTATGTAGAGGGGGAAGTATAGAGACTGGACAGTGTTGGGAATAGTGTGAAGTGACAGTGTAAAGAGAGGCCAAGTATGGAAAGCAGGCAGCATGGAGAGGTCATGTCATGGGGATACCACAACAGAGTGGGATCAGAAAATTGCAGTGTCTGGTGATACATATGCCTGCGGTTGTTAGAATGAATTCACCATCTTACTAGCAGTTCTGGCTTTCTTTGCTCTGTTTCCGCAAGGGTTAAACTGCTTATTGGGACTCCTGGAGTTCTCTGTCTTATTGTATCAGCTGTTCGGAGTTTGTTACTCCCCTTGCTTCTTTCTTCGCCAATGATAGCTTATATATGAACAAGCAAGGTAGAAGTACTGATTAAAATATAACGCTTAATACATTTTAATAAAATATATGGATCCCTTTAAATAGAAAACCAAAGACAATACAGTGCACATACCACACAAAACACACACATAAAAATCATCACTTAGCCACAGTGAAGAATAATGTAAATATATATACCAGGGTATAATTGCACTCAATTTTGTAGTTCAAACCCTTAGATCGATCCAAAGAGCAAGCTCTAAGCAAATGTCTCTTCCTTACAACAGTTAGATCAGCGCCCTGGTATGAATATGCAATATATAAGAAAAGGAACAATCTCACCTAGTGTTGCTCCACCAGATCATGTGCCATTGACCTTAATAGGATCCCAATTTCCATTTAGAGAGGGGCAGGCACACAATTCTGTCCATATATTACCCCACCAGAGGACTTCACATAGGATCCATCACACTGTAACCCCAAGTTTGCTTCTGACGCGTTTCATTAGTCAAATCACCAGAGGAAACACAGACTTTTGAAAGACAGTAGGGGTCTTGTCTAAACTGATGGATACGTGCCCATCATATATAGAAAAATATATAACCTTATATTAAACCAGGTATTGGTACTTTTGGCAGTGTGGACAGGTGCCTAACCTTATATTAAACCAGGTATTGGTACTTTTGGCAGTGTGGACAGGTGCCAAGTCCTGCTGGAGAATGAAATTTCTATCTCCAAAAAGCTTTTTAGCAGAGGGAAGCAAGAAGTGCTCTAAAATGTCCTGGTTAGTGTTGAGCATTCCGATACCGCAAGTATCAGGTATCGGCCGATATTTGCTATATCGGAATTCCGATACCGAGTTCCGATATTTTTGTGATATCGGAAATCGGAATCGGAAGTTCCCAGTGTATGGTTCCCAGGGTCTGGAGGAGAGGAGACTCTCCTTCAGGCCCTGGGATCCATATTTATGTAAAAAATAAAGAATAAAAATAAAAAATATGGATATACTCACCCCTCCGGCGGACCCTGGACCTTAGCGATGTAACCGGCAGCCTCCGTTCCTAAGAATGCAGTGAGTGTAGGGCCTGCGATGACGTCGCGGCTTGTGATTGGTCGCGTGAGCGGTCACATGGGCGGTCATGCGACCAATCACAAGCCGCGACGTCATCGAAGGTCCTTCACTCTGCATTCTTATGAACGGAGGCAGACGCTTGGACCGGTGAGAGCCAGGGGCCGTCCGAGGGGTGAGTATATCAATATTTTTTATTTTTATTCTTTATTTTATACATGAATATGGATCCCAGGGCCTGAAGGAGAGTTTCCTCTCCTTCAGACCCTGGGAACCATTCCGATATTTTGTGTCCCATTGATATGCATTGGTATCGGGTATCGGCGATATCCGATATTTTTTGGGTATCGGCCGATCCAATCCGATACTGATACCTTTGCATATTGGAAGGTATCGCTCAACACTAGTCCTGGTAGACGGCTGTGCTGACACCAGAAGATGACATGGCTCCCCAAACCATCACTGATTGTGGAAACTTCACACTAGACCTCAAATAGCTTGGATTGTGTGCCTCTGCACTCTTCCTCCAGACTTTGGGACCTTGATTTCCAAATGAAATGCAATTTACTTTCCATTTGGAGTGTGTCAATAACTGCCTTCTGGACATCTGTCAAGTCAGCAGTCGTCCCCATGATTGTGGAGCCTACTGAAACAGACTAAGGGACCTTTTTAAATGCTTAGAAAGCTTATGCAGGTGTTTTTTTTATTAAGTTTTCTGATTTATTGAGATAATGACTTTTGGGTTTTCATTGATTTTCATAATCAACATTAACAGAAATAAACACTTGAAATTGATCGCTCTGTTTGTAATGACTCTATGTAATAGAGTAATAGTGTTACATTACATGTAATGTAATAATTCACTTTTTGTATTGAAGAACTGAAATAAATTAACTTTTTGATGATATTCTAATTTTGTGAGAAGCAAATGTATAGGTAATTCCGGCTGACAATGTGGCAGTTATAGGTAATAAGAGCAGACCGTGTAGCAGTTATCGCTAATAAGGGCAGTGAGTTTGGCAGCTATAATTCAGAAGAGTAAACAGTGACAGTTATAGTTCATAAGGGGGAATGGTGTGGATGTGATATTTAATAGCAAAAGGACAGTGTGGATGCCATGTAACATGAATAGCATGGAGTTCATAGTTTGCGTTGGGAGCACAGTGATGGGACAACTGTTTATTCAAGGACACAGCATAGGGAGGATAATTTTATTCAGGAATATTATAATAACACTGTTATTTTTAATGGTACACTATTGGGGTGTCTTGCAGAAGACCGGAGAAAATGAAGTCTAGGGAGGCAACCTGTTTAAATGAAAAGTTATCATGTTTCGATAAAACGGAGAAGAGTAAAAAAGAGGAGGATGCCAATCAGAGAAGATTTGACATTTGTTTTTTTTTCACCTTGAAAAAAGTGCCAGTCCAGTGCCAAAACACATTGGTTAATAATAAACTTTAATTTATACCATTGATGATTCTTCATTTCCGTAAGCGCAGCCCTGGTACCGTGATCGCTCCACTAATGTGAATTGCTATCCAGAAGAATTTTTCCTCCAGCCACGGGGCTGAAGCTGAAGATTCTAATGCTCTTATTGGTGCTGTGTCCTTACACAATCACACTATATGAGCACTATCTTTACTCACACCCTCCATAATTTCTCTTGTGATATTGCCCTATTGTGTGCTTCTGCCCTAACCAGAACTCGGCAATCAGAGAAGAAGTCTCCTATAAGTTACCGTATATACTCGAGTATAAGCCGAGAATTTCAGCCCATTTTTTTAGGCTGAAATTGCCCCTCTCGGCTTATACTCGAATCATTCCCAGGGGTCGGCAGGGGAGGGGGAGCGGCAGCTGTCTAATAATACTCACCTGCTCCTGGCGCGGTCCCTGCACATCCCTCGTTCTCCGGGCGCTGACAGCTTCCTCCTGTATTGAGCGGTCACATGGTGCGGCTCATTACAGTAATGAATATGGACCCGACTCCACACCCATAGGGGTGGAGCCGCATATTTATTATTGTAATGAGCGGTACCATGTGACCGCTCAATACAGGAAGAAGCTGCCGGCGCCCGGACAACTAGGGATGTGCAGGAACGCGCCAGGAGCAGGTGAGTATGAAGGGGGCAGGGCGTGTTATTCTCCTGTCCCCGTTCCACTGTCGGCGCCGCTCCGTCTTCCGCGTCCTCTGCAGTGACGCTCAGGTCAGGGGGCGTCATGACGCGATTAGTGTGCGCGCCACCCTCTGCCTGAACAGTCAGTGCGGAGAACAGGGAAGACGCAGCTGTGCCGGGCAGTGGAACGGGGGACAGGTGAATATAGCAAGTGTCGGGGGCCTGAGCGACGAGGGGTGAGTATGTGATTTTTTTTCTTAATCGCAGCAACAGCATATGGGGCATAATAGTCTATGGAGCATCTTGTGGGGCCATAATCAGCATTTGTGCAGCATTATACAGGGCAAATATTTCTATGGAGCATCTTATGGGGCCATGTGCAGCATTATATGGGGCAAACATCTCTATGGGGCATCTTATGGGGCCATAATCAGCATTTGTGGAGCATTATACGGGGCAAATGTGTCTATGGAGCATCTTATGGGGCCATAATCAGCATTTGTGCAGCATTATATGGGGCAAATATTTCTATGGAGCATCTTATGGGGCCATGTGCAGCATTATATGGGGCAAATATCTCTATGGAGCATCTTATGGGGCCATAAGCAGCATTTGTGCAGCATTAGACGGGGCAAATATTTCTATGGAGCATCTTATGGGGCCATGTGCAGCATTATATGGGGCAAATATCTCTATGGAGCATCTTATGGGGGCCATAATCAGCATTTCTGGAGCATTATATGAGGGAAATGTGTCTATGGAGCATCTTATGGGGCCATAATCAGCATTTGTGCAGCATTATACCGGGCAAATGTCTCTATGGAGCCTCTTATGAGGCCATAATCAGCATTTGTGCAGCATTATATGGAGCATATTTTAATACAGAGCATCTTATGGGGCCCATCATGAACTGTATGGAGCATTATATGGGTTTCCTGATTCAATATGGATATTCAAAAACACTTAACCTACTGATGTCTCAATTAATTTTACTTTTATTGGTATCTATTTTTATTTTTGACATTTACCGGTAGCTACTGCATTTTCCACCCTAGGCTTATACCCGAGTCATTAAGTGTTCCCAATTTTTTGTGGCAAAATTAGGGGGCTCGGCTTATACTCAGGTCGGCTTATACTCGAGTATATACGGTACTTAGATGTAAATGTTTATTTGTGATACTGAGTAAATCTCATCAGTACTATAGTTCATGTATGGTCCACAGTTTGATGGTGGCTAATAAAAAAAAACTCCCAGTATTTATTTACCATTGTTAAGGACATACTCTGAGCTATAGGTTTATGCAATACAATTGTATATGGAGCTGATATAATATTGCAGTTGATCACTGTACTATTTTTGGTGTAGTATTCCTGTACTGATAGTAGTTCTAGTCTTGTATTTATGTATTTAGGCTGATTCTACTGCTGTGTTCATATACTCTTAATTGTTCTGGTGATGTATTTTTGTACTAATGGTGCTTTTGACAATGTAATCCTGTACTGATGGTGGTTCTGGTGATATATTCCTGTATTGATGGTGCTTCTAGTGATGAAATAATAATTATTATTTTTATTTATACAGTGACAACATATTCAGCCCACTTTACATTTTAGAGGGGATTTGTACAAACAATAAAGACATTTCAGAGTAGCACATGCTTGTAAGCTTACAACCTATGATGTATTTCTGTTCTGGTGATGTTTTTGATGGTGTATATCTATACTAATAATGGTTCTGATGCTGTTTTGCTGTACTGGTATTGGCTCTTATCCTGTACACATGTAACTTGTCAGATGTGATATATGACTTTGTCCATAAAGTATTGTGCCATCTAACAAGTTAAGGATTGCTACATTTCTGAATCCAAGCATACAAAACTCCTCACCGGAGGTGCCAGTATTCTAGGGGCTTATTTCAGCCAACCTGACCACATGCAGACATGACCACCAAGTAGCAAAGCTCATAATATAGGTTGATACTAGTGCATAGCCGTGCGGCCATGCGAACCTTATATAGCTGCAGCAGACAAGGACCTTCCTAGTGGTCCAATTGGAGCTACTACAGGACCTGAGCATGTGACCCCCGACCTCCAATGAGAAGTCCTCCCATGGGCATGCTCAGAGTGTGCAAAGCAGGACTTAGTCCCAGAAAAGCCTGCTCGCCGCTGACCAGTGCTGGCTACAAAAGCAGAGCCTGGAAAGGCAGCAGTAACCCTTTGCTTTGTATCAGGCTGAGCAAGACGCTGGGATCGACGTCTCCACTGAGCAGGCTTCACTGCGGCTGATGCAGAATGGGAGACTGCAGCAGACCTGGCTCGAGATTCCCCCTGTGCAGTGGCGGGAACTCGACCCCTAACACATACATATATATTTATACCCAAGCTGGGGACTATAAATATATATATATATATATACAAATATACAGATCTACAACTCTAATACAGTAATATCACTACAGTATTAGTGATATCCCAACAGTATTACACAGTAATAACCCACAATGTACAGTAATATCACAACAATATCACCACAATTAACTGCCCGGTTACCCAAATCACACATACAATATCAGTCATCCCAATCTATAGCTTACTAATCCTAAGGCCTAAGTGGTTACAGTGCCTAGTAAGAAAAGGGGATACAGAGTACACTTATCCACCATGTGGTTCCATGATCATTCCAGGATGCAGACAAAGCAAAAGAGGGCCTCCAAGCACATGTGTTGTCCCTTTTATGTCCAGCCAAGAAGAGGTGTGTTCAGCCCCAGGTGTGTGGGGATGAGGTCACAAGTCTATTGTCCACTGGCAAAGGTACATCCCCTCAATCCTGAATGAGCAAGGTGGAGGAGGGGGCCTACTGAGCACATGTGAGGGAATTATACATAGGTGTATACACTTCTCTAGGTAAAGATGTACATTTTGGGGCACTTTCCTTCTACAATCCCCCTGTTGTCGAGAACACGACAATGACATTTGAGGGAAGTGTTGTGCTGGGATTTATTTGCCTATTTAACCCCAACTATAAATTGTGACAATTCAGGATGGAATGAAGTATAATTCTGCACTTAGGTACCTAGACATCATCCACATTGCCATCAACTCTTCCCTGCCGTTCACCATAACCCACATCTCTATCCACAGAGTACACCTTCTTCTTCTTTCTTGGATCTTAATCAAAGTCTTATTGTCAAATCAAAGTCTTTTGTTATCAAAGTATTTTTGCTATGTCTTTTCTCTGTGGTCATGTTGCTACCAGTCTTCAGGTGTCGGCCTATCCTAATGTCATCTTTCTCCAGTTGTGACCAGTGTGACTCTGGAACGGCTTCACCCTCACAGTCCATAGGTCAGTCAACATCATCCTGTGTGCACCCGTCACCCTACCAGACTTCACAATACTCTCCTATAGCTTGATTCAGCAGGATTTTGAGTATGTCTGGCAAGATGAGACTGCTGGATGTCACAGGTTTTTTTTTTTTTGCCTCAGGGACTCAGACACTGGAAATGACTGGACTCAAGCACTTGAAACGACTTTCATCAGACATGCATCACACACGACTTCCATAAGGCTCTTCTGTAATCTTGAATGAAGATTGTTGATGAGGTTCCTCCATGGACAGATACGCAGATCTTTATTAGGCAGGTCAGAGTTCCTTAACCCCTCTGTGACCTTTGACGTACTATCCCGTCGAGGTGACCTGGGCCTATCTGACCCTTGACGGGATAGTACGTCATAGCCGATCGGCCGCGCTCACGGGGGGAGCGCGGCCGATCGCGGCCGGGTGTCAGCTGCATATCGCAGCTGACATCCGGCACTATGTGCCAGGAGCGGTCACGGACCGCCCCCGGCACATTAACCCCCGGCACACCGCGATCAAACATGATCGCGATGTGCCGGCGATGCAGGGAAGCATCTCGCAGGGAGAGGGCTCCCTGCGGGCTTCCCTGAGCCCCCCGCAGCAACGCTATGTGATCGCGTTGCTGCGAGGGTCTTACCTCCCTCCCTGCCTGCTCCAGACCCGGATCCAAGATGGCCGCGGATCCGGGTCCTGCAGGGAGGGAGGTGGCTTCACAGAAGCCTGCTCAGAGCAGGCACTGTGAAGCAGCCTGCACTTCAATCAGATCGGTAAGCTGTCAGAGTGCTATGCAAACTGGCAGATCACCGATCTGTATTGTCCCCCCCTGGGGCAAAGTAAAAAAGTAAAAAAAAAAATTTCAAATGTGTAAAAAAAAATAAAAAAAAATATTCCAAAATAATGAAAAAAAAATATATATATTATTCCCATAAATACATTTCTTTACCTAAATATAAAAAAAAAAAACAATAAAAGTACACATATTTAGTATCGCCGCGTCCGTAACGACCCGACCTATAAAACTGGCCCACTCGTTAACCCCTTCAGTAAACACCGTAAGAAAAAAAAAAAAAAAAACGAGGCAAAAAACAACGCTTTATTATCATACCGCCGAACAAAAAGTGGAATAACACGCGATCAAAAAGACAGATATAAATAAACATGGTACCGCTGAAAGCGTCATCTTGTCCCGCAAAAAACGAGCCGCCATACAGCATCATCAGCAGAAAAATAAAAAAGTTATAGTCCTGAGAATAAAGCGATGCAAAAATAATTATTTTTTCCATAAAATAGTTTTTATCGTATAAAAGCGCCAAAACAAAAAAAATAATATAAATGAGATATCGCTGTAATCGTACTGACCCGAAGAATAAAACTGCTTTATCAATTTTACCAAACGCGGAACGGTATAAACGCCTCCCCCAAAAGAAATTCATGAATAGCTGGTTTTTGGTCATTCTGCCTCACAAAAATCGGAATAAAAAGCGATCAAAAAATGTGACGTGCCCAAAAATGTTACCAATAAAAACGTCAACTCGTCCCGCAAAAAACAAGACCTCACATGACTCTGTGGACCAAAATATGGAAAATTTATAGCTCTCAAAATGTGGTAACGCAAAAAATATTTTTTGCAATAAAAAGCGTCTTTCAGTGTGTGATGGCTGCCAATCATAAAAATCCGCTAAAAAACCCGCTATAAAAGTAAATCAAACCCCCCTTCATCACCCCCTTAGTTAGGGAAAAATTAAAAAAAAGTATTTATTTCCATTTTCCCATTAGGGCTAGGGTTAGGGCTAGGGTTGGGGCTAGGGTTAAGGCTACAGTTAGGGTTGGGGCTAAAGTTAGGGTTAGGGTTGGGGCTAAAGTTACGGTTAGGGTTTAGATTACATTTACGGTTGGGAATAGGGTTGGGATTAGGGTTAGGGGTGTGTCAGGGTTAGAGGTGTGGTTAGGGTTACTGTTGGGATTAGGGTTAGGGGTGTGTTTGGATTAGGGTTTCAGTTATAATTGGGGGGTTTCCACTGTTTCGGCACATCAGGGGCTCTCCAAACGCGACATGGCGTCCGATCTCAATTCCAGCCAATTCTGCGTTGAAAAAGTAAAACAGTGCTCCTTCCCTTCCGAGCTCTCCCGTGTGCCCAAACAGGGGTTTACCCCAACATATGGGGTATCAGCGTACTCAGGACAAATAGAACAACAACCTTTGGGGTCCAATTTCTCCTGTTACCCCTAGGAAAATACAAAACTGGGGGCTAAAAAATAATTTTTGTGGGAAAAAAAAGGATTTTTTATTTTCACGGCTCTGCGTTATAAACTGTAGTGAAACACTTGGGGGTTCAAAGTTCTTACAACACATCTAGATAAGTTCCTTGGGGGGTCTAGTTTCCAAAATGGGGTCACTTGTGCGGGGCTTCTACTGTTTAGGTACATTAGGGGCTCTGCAAACGCAATGTGACGCCTGCAGACCATTCCATCTAAGTCTGCATTCCAAATGGCGCTCCTTCCCTTCCGAGCCCTCCCATGCATCCAAACGGTGGTTCCCCCCACATATGGGGTATCAGCGCACTCAGGACAAATTGGACAACAACTTTTGGGGTCCAATTTCTCCTGTTACCCTCGGGAAAATACAAAACTGGGGGCTGAAAAATAATTTTTGTGGGAAAAAATTTTTGTTTTATTTTTACGGCTCTGCATTATAAACTTCTGTGAAGCCCTTGGTGGGTCAAAGCGCTCACCACACATCTAGATAAGTTCCTTAGGGGGTCTACTTTCCAACATGGTGTCACTTGTGGGGGGTTTCTACTGTTTAGGTACATTAGGGGCTCTGCAAACGCAATGTGACGCCTGCAGACCATTCCATCTAAGTCTGCATTCCAAATGGCGCTCCTTCACTTCCGAGCCCTTCCATGCGTCCAAACGGTGGTTTCCCCCCACATATGGGGTATCAGCGCACTCAGGACAAATTGGACAACAACTTTTGGGGTCCAATTTCTCCTGTTACCCTCGGGAAAATACAAAACTGGGGGCTGAAAAATAATTTTTGTGGGAAAAAATTTTTGTTTTATTTTTACGGCTCTGCATTATAAACTTCTGTGAAGCCCTTGGTGGGTCAAAGCGCTCACCACACATCTAGATAAGTTCCTTAGGGGGTCTACTTTCCAACATGGTGTCACTTGTGGGGGGTTTCTACTGTTTAGGTACATTAGGGGCTCTGCAAACGCAATGTGACGCCTGCAGACCATTCCATCTAAGTCTGCATTCCAAATGGCGCTCCTTCACTTCCGAGCCCTTCCATGCGTCCAAACGGTGGTTTCCCCCCACATATGGGGTATCAGCGCACTCAGGACAAATTGGACAACAACTTTTGGGGTCCAATTTCTCCTGTTACCCTCGGGAAAATACAAAACTGGGGGCTGAAAAATAATTTTTGTGGGAAAAAATTTTTGTTTTATTTTTACGGCTCTGCATTATAAACTTCTGTGAAGCCCTTGGTGGGTCAAAGCGCTCATCACACATCTAGATAAGTTCCTTAGGGGGTCTACTTTCCAACATGGTGTCACTTGTGGGGGGTTTCTACTGTTTAGGTACATTAGGGGCTCTGCAAACGCAATGTGACGCCTGCAGACCATTCCATCTAAGTCTGCATTCCAAATGGCGCTCCTTCCTTTCCGAGCCCTCCCATGCGCCCAAACAGTGGTTCTCCCCACATATGGTATATCATCGCATTCAGGACAACTTGGACAACAGATTTTGGGGTCCAATTTCTCCTGCTACCCTCGGGAAAATACAAAACTGGGGGCTAAAAAAATAATTTTTGTGGGAAAAAATTTTTGTTTTATTTTTATGGCTCTGCATTATTAACTTCTGTGAAGCCCTTGGTGGGTCAAAGCGCTCAAAACACATCTAGATAAGTTCCTTAGGGGGTCTACTTTCCAAAATGGTGTCACTTGTGGGGGGTTTCAATGTTTAGGCACATTAGTGGCTCTCCAAACGCAACATGGCGTCCCATCTCAATTCCTGTCAATTTTGCATTGAAAAGTCAAACGGTGCTACTTCCCTTCCGAGCTCTCCCATGCGCCCAAACAGTGGTTTATCGCCACATATGGGGTATCAGTGTACTCAGGACAAATTGTGCAACAACTGTTGGGGTCCAATTTCTTCTCTTACCCTTGGGAAAATAAAAAATTGGGGGCGAAAAATAATTTTTGTGAAAAAATATGATTTTTTATTTTTACGGTTCTGCATTATAAACTTCTGTGAAGTACTTGGTGGGTCAAAGTGCTCACCACACCTCTAGATAAGTTCCTTAGGGGGTCTACTTTCCAAAATCGTGTCACTTGTGGGGGGTTTCAATGTTTAGGCACATCAGGGGCTCCCCAAACGCAACATGGCGTCCCATCTCAATTCCAGTCAATTTTGCATTGAAAAGTCAAATGGCGCTCCTTCGCTTCCGAGCTCTGTCATGCGCCCAAACAGTGGTTTACCCCCACATATGGGGTATCGGCGTACTCAGGACAAATTGTACAACAAATTTTGGGGTCCATTTTCTCCTCTTACCCTTGGTAAAATAAAACAAATTGGAGCTGAAGTAAATTTTTTGTGAAAAAAAGTTAAATGTTCATTTTTATTTAAACATTCCAAAAATTCCTGTGAAGCACCAGAAGGGTTAATAAACTTCTTGAATATGGTTTTGAGCACCTTGAGGGGTGCAGTTTTTAGAATGTTGTCACACATGGGTATTTTCTATCATATAGACCCCTCAAAATGACTTCAAATGAGATGTGGTCCCTAAAAAAAAATGGTGTTGTAAAAATGAGAAATTGCTGGTCAACTTTTAACCCTTATAACTCCCTAACAAAAAAAAATTTTGGTTCCAAAATTGTGCTGATGTAAAGTAGGCATGTGGGAAATGTTACTTATTAAGTATTTTGCATGACATATCTCTGTGATTTAAGGGCATAAAAATTCAAAGTTGGAAAATTGCAAAATTTTCAAAATTTTCGCCAAATTTCCATTTTTTCTGCAAATAAACGCAGGTAATATCAAAGAAATTTTACCACTATCATGAAGTACAATATGTCACGAGAAAACAATGTCAGAATCGCCAAGATCCGTTGAAGCGTTCCAGAGTTATAACCTCATAAAGGGACAGTGGTCAGAATTGTAAAAATTGGCCCGGTCATTAACGTGCAAACCACCCTTGGGGGTGAAGGGGTTAAGTAGGGAGTGATGTCACAATACCTAAGTTGACTGCGGGAAATCACACCGTCTAATTCTAACCAACATTCAATCCATCCCTTAAAAACTTCACCATTGCTAGGGTTAAAGTGGCAAATACCTTAGTTGAGGGGATCTGTCCCTAGAGAACCTTACTCTTTTTCCCCATTCACACAAAACACATATTCCATAATGCAAATAGAGACTTAAGCTATACTGGCTGTAAATGCATGGACACCGTCACATGAACACACTTACTGAGTATGTCCATGTACAGGTAGTCCTCCACTTACACCTAAAGTGTCTATATGCACACATATGGAATTTAGCACTCACCGGTTCTTAAAACTTCATGTTTTATTCAGATACTTAAAACATCATGGCTTGGAGAATGGGTTAACAAGATGTGCGAGCCAGTGCTGACGATGGCTGACGTCTGTCAGATCCTTTGACACACTGACCCATTGAAGCGCCGTGCAGCGCAAAACGGCCATTGTCAGCACTGGCCCGCACACCTTGTTAACCCTTTCTCCAAGCCATGATGTTTTAAGTATCTGAATAAAGCATGAAGTTTTAAGGACCGGTGAGTGCTATCTAAATCTTTTCTTTTTTGCACATGGAATGTCTTGCTTTTCTGGATGAGCACCCGGAGTCTAGAAGTGCGGTATAACAGAAATCCAACGAAGAGGGTAACAACCGTGCATGTTGAGGTCTAGCCCAAAAGCAGTGCCGTTTTATAAATCTCTTTTCTTTTGACATATGGAATTTACTACACAGTAACACGACAATGGAGAAAACATCATTATTATATACTATATATATATATTAGATTCGGGGTAAAGGACTGGATTTTTCTTATGTCCTTAACCCCCTTCACTGGCTGAGTTAATGGTGCTCAGCCTGACTTCCGTGCAGTTGGGTGTCCAGTCTTTTGGTCCTCCTGCAGATAATAACAGTCCAATATATATAAAATAATGACCAGGAGGAAAATGACAGGACGAAGTGGCGTTGGGTTTTATTACATTCTCCTCCTCATGGCTGAAATCTGAGAGGAGATGTTTCAGCTCGGCACCAAACGTAAGAGGGGTGTTCTGGAGTCTCTCAGGGGCATCTGGACAAAGGTCTAGACCTTCTCTGGAGTGATAGGTGCTCTTCTACATAGACACCTAAAATGGGACAAAAGGAACAATACGCTCTGGGAGATTTTCCAGTGCAGTTAATAAACATCCTTATTTGATGCTACCCTGTCCCACCAAACTCACTCACTCTTTATACTTTTCCTTCAGGGTGACCACCCCCTGTTAACCTTTCTAGAGCTGCCCAGTAATTAGCTAAACTCCTCAACTCTCCTGAACCCCACAAAAAGAATGCAATTTTCCTTTACTACTATGCTAGTCAATTGCTTCGGTTTCCTATAGAGACACCCCTTCCAGTTTTCCACAATTCAAAAGAGTGACATACAACCCTCACAGCTACTAAACGCCCTAGGAAAACTAAACATATAACTAAGGTACACTGACTTTAGTTGTATCCTGCATCAGGTCTTAAACAAAACCATGCTCTCCGTCCAAACATCAAGGTTTTAGCACACAGTATAACACGACACTACATCGTGTACGTCCGTTATCTGTCCATGCTTCTTCGCCTGTCTTAGTTCACGTAACAACAACCTTTATCCAATCTAAGATGCACAGTAAAACAAGCAAAGTCAATTTTACAGCTGAACTTCAAGGCCTAGGTGAACACACACCTCCCTACCTATCTTAGTTCAAGCAACAAATCAGAGCATCCATGGATGTGACTCTATTATCCTGCAATCTGTGTTACTCTTATCATTATGAATTCTATTGAAAACTGGAGCTAAAAATACAAGTACCAGTAAATAAACCTCATTTACTTCACAGGGGGTCTGATAGAGAACAGCAAACAACCAACAACTAAAGGCCCCGTCTCACATAGCGATTTACCAACGATCACGACCAGCGATACGACCTGGCCGTGATCGTTGGTAAGTCGCTGTGTGGTCGCTGGGGAGCTGTCACACAGACAGCTCTCTCCAGCGACCAACGATCAGGGGAACGACTTCGGCATCGTTGAAACTGTCTTCAACGATGCCGAAGTCCCCCTGCAGCACCCGGGTAACCAGGGTAAACATCGGGTTACTAAGCGCAGGGCCGCGCTTAGTAACCCGATGTTTACCCTGGTTACCAAAAAAAACAAACAGTACATACTCGCCTTTCGGTGTCCGTCAGGTCCCTTGCTGTCTGCTTCCTGCTCTGACTGAGCCGCCGTACAGTGAGAGCAGAGCGCAGCGGTGACGTCACTGCTGTGCTGCGCTCTCACTGTACGGCGGCACTCAGTCAGAGCAGGAAGCAGACGGCAAGGGACCTGACGGACATCAGATGGTGAGTATGTACTGTTTGTTTTTTTTTACATTTACGCTGGTAACCAGGGTAAACATCGGGTTACTAAGCGCGGCCCTGCGCTTAGTAACCCGATGTTTACCCTGGTTACCAGTGAAGACATCGCTGGATCGGTGTCACACACACCGATTCAGCGATGTCAGCGGGACCTCAACGACCAAAAAAAGGTCCAGGCCATTCCGACACGACCAGCGATCTCACAGCAGGGGCCTGATCGCTGGTACGTGTCACACATAGCGAGATCGCTACTGAGGTCGCTGTTGCGTCACAAAACTAGTGACTCAGCAGCGATCTCGCTAGCGATCTCGCTATGTGAGACGGGGCCTTAACAAATCCTGTTATCATTGCAATCACAATGAACCTCAGATAAAGCCTTTCTGCCTCCTCACTGGTCTAACAATACATTTCAATTATAAAAGAGCAAACTTAGCAATTTGAAGAAGGGTAAAAGAACTAAAACAAACAATCAGAAAGACTAGAGGCCAGATAGACACTCTTATAAGCTGCATTTACATCAAGGTCTCACTAGCCTCCCTGGTTGTAATCGGCCATTTTGAGGAGTCTGCCCATGGTGGGGCTCAAGAGACTGAGAGAAAATGCCATTATGTCTTTTTAAATGCCTGTGCTCCTTGACAATATTGCTAGGCCCCTCACAATTACTTGTGCAATAACAATTCCTTGCAATATGTCCAAAGTGACCACATGTAAAACATTTCACAGAATTATATTTCCTCTCCATCACTGTACCCGGCCATTTGCAGTACCTGGCAGTATGGCCGGAGCCAGCACAGGCATAACATCTAACACATGCCATGCCTGATTTAGGGGCCCGGACAGAACATACTTTCTTCTGTCTGGAACTTTTAAACTCTTCCATTACTAAGGATGCACTCTTAACAATATTACGCTTGCATTTTCTTTGTAATTTGGACAGCACATACCTGTTATTACATTTCTTTATTGGATCAAAATTTGATAAAATATTTGATCCCTCACCTGTTCCATCACCCCCCCTTTTTGCCCTGCACAGGGCACAACTGGTCGGGGATCTGACCTTGTTTTCAGAGACAAAGAGAAGGCCGGCACCACATTTGAAAAAATCATTGATGATATTTTTCAGACTAGTAATCAGTTGGGAACTATTATCCTGCTCCACACTGCACTGATTAATAATGGCATCACTAGCTGCTGCCATTTCCTTCACAGCTTTGATCTCAGCCCCAGAAGCTGTGCATCCATATCAACACAATGATTTTTCATTTTCAGCAGTTGTGATTCAAGACTGGCAATCTGCTTTTCTCTGTCCACATTATACTGATTGTTCTCTGCCAGTTGTGTCTGTAAGGCACACACTCTCTGCACATTAGTCACACAACACTGGCAGTGGAAATTTGGGGAATCTGCATTACACAGGGATTCCTCATACACACAGATCAGTTTGGCTAACATTTGTAGTCGTTTACTTGATTTATTCAAGACCGACCGTCTCTCTATGCACATGCTGTCATGCCCACATGCTTGTTCCAATAAGGCAGACCACAGCAATTCTGCAGATTTGGGTACTGTGGGGGTTAATGGATGAAATTTACTGTGCTTTGCTAATCTTTTAAGGGTCGATAAGTCCATACTCACTCTTCCTGAAGCCATCTTGGTCGTCCTCCTTGTCCCTTCTCTGCTGCTTGAAAAGGTCCTTTTATCTCTGGAACGCCTTTTCCTGACCAGCTGGAGTTTTACCTTGAGAACGACTATGACTCTTTGGAAGAATGGACTGGCAAAGATCACCCCAAACTCTCAAAGAATATCAAGCAGAGGAAAAAGAAAAACATTAAAAATCAGAAGACTGGGTTTTCTGCCATTGATTTTGTTCCATGTACAGCTTGTATTGAAAATCTGCATCACCCGTCTGAACTATCAGCGCTCTGAACGCACAGAATTACACAACAGTTCACCCTGTATCAATGTAATCTGTACACGTCCCTCCGTCCTAATCAGTTCACAGACAATAACCAGAAATTCATACAGCAAAACATGTTAAACAAAATCTAAACAGTGTGCCTGTAGCTCGCCATTGTAAAACGACGGGTTTTTCTCCACAAATTACTAAACTTAAAGTTACCAAAAGAGGAACTCTCCTTACACCGCTATTGAGGTCTGATATTAACTATTATCGCCGAACTTGGCTATTAATAATTAATATTCACTCAATATGCCTCACCGTTATCTTATCCTTATACTAACTGAGACAAAACAGTGTAACAATAACGGGTATTCATTACACACACACGTCTACAGTCTATAACATACATATATATTTATATCCAAGCTGGCGACTATAAATATATACAGTATATATATATATATATATATATATATATATATATATACAAATATACGGATCTACAACTCTAATACAGTAATATCACTAGAGTATTAGTGATATCCCAACAGTATCACACAGTAATAACCCACAATGTCCAGTAATATCACAACAATATCACCACAATATAAAAACACACAATAAACTGCCTGATTACCCAAATCACACATACAATATCAGCCCTCCCAATCTATAGGTTACTAATCCTAAGGCCTAAGAGGTTACAGGGCCTAGTAAGAAAAGTGGATACAGACTATATTTATCCACCATGTGGCTCCATCAGGGCCGGACTGAGCATTGGGCACTTCTGGCAAATGCCAGAAGGGCTGGTGCCTGTAGTGGGCTGCATTGTCAGCTGCGTTGTTAACAGTGCCAGTGTCATTGGGACGCCCACACTGTGCTAAAGCCTGTATACCTGCCTTTTCATTATTCTTTTGCCTCACTTCCATCTTATCTACATCCCCCTCTTCTCAGTGTGTGTTATTTTAGTGATTCACTTCCGCCCCTCCCCCCTGCCCCACTTCCGTCCTGCAAAGTGTACTCTCTCTCCACATTTCTGGTCTGCAATCACAGCATGACTTCATCTTCTTCTGCATGAGCGGTTTATTCAAACCAGGCTTGCTGACACCTCCTGCATCTTCATGTAGAAAAGCCACGGAGATGCAGCGCCTCAGAGATCTGGTTGTTGCAGTAATGTTGCTCTGCCACTAAGGGGAGTGATGTTACATCTGATTGCACAAAAGGAGTTCACCTGACCAGGTATCACAGTCACACACTACATTTCACACTTCAGCCACCAGGGGGAGCAAAGGGTTCTATGTATTAGGCCACTCCTCACAATCTGGTAAAACTGGGGGCTGGATAGGAAGTTAGACAGAAGCTGACTGGGTTCGATCCAGGCAACATCCTGTGGCAGAGGGTGTTGCGGGAGAAGATTCAGGGCGGTCTCTGTCAGGGGTGGGACCCTGGCAGTGACCTAGCGAACAGGACAGATCGTTACGGAGCCGCGCCTGCACTCGAATGCGGCGGCATCTTGAGAGGATACGAAGCGAGATATATTGTGGAGAAGTGAGAAACGAGATCACAGCAAAAAGGAGATAAAGCCAGTAGGAGTCATGCCCCGAGATCGGCAACATCCTACTGAGGCGCGTAGCCGGTGGCCGGAACGCCGATGAAGTATTGAGCTCCAAGCATTACTTCAAACAGCGGCAGGACAGTTGATTATAGGTTGGCTGTCTCACCTAAAACACCTAAGCAAACATAGGGGGCAATTGTGGGAGAGGGGCGACGCTAGGGTCCCGGAAGAACTCCAGGCCTACCCATCATACGGGTGCGTCCTAGCCATATCATCTGGGGGACGGAGAAGAACATCAGAACAGATACGAGTTGTGAGAAAGAACATCAGAAACAGACACAATAGTTGTGAGGACTATCCCGTGGTGCTCAGCAGGGAGGTACTACAACACACAGGCGCTAGAAGGTAGGCACTGATTTCCACCTGCAAAGGGAACTCTGGATGTGCCTTCGGACCGGCCGGTCTCAGCCAGCCCTGTTAGCAGTACTCTGGATTGTGGATCCCGAAGCCTACAGTAAAGAGGTAAAGTGACTGCAACCCTGTGTCCTCGTTATTCATCGCGCCTCGCACCACACACCATCACCTTTCATTGGACGCCCCTTAGCAGGGTCACGGACCAGGTCTAGCCACCGTGACAACCCCAGGACCGAGACTGAGAGGCCCGGTATCGAGTACCCCGCGGGCCTGCGTCTGGGGGTGCTCCAACTTGGCGTCACGAACAGGATCTACTTAAGCCTGAAGAATCAGGTCATGTGTGCCTTGGAACTGTGTCTGAATTGTGCTTGAACTGTGATTTATTGTAAAGACTGTGGATTGCCACTTGCCGCCAAAAGTTCCCGCCAAAACCGCCGCCATTGCAGCGCCACGGGGAGCGCAGAAGAAGAAGGGTGTGCCATGGGAGGAGACTATCAAAATGGTGCCAGAAGCAGCGGCCGCCCCCTCGGACTACTGTTGCGAGATGACGACCTGCCCCGAAGCAGAGGAGAACCGCCCCCTGATTTGCAATGGCGGGAACGAGAGGAAGAAGAAGCTACGCCCTCAGAAAATGGAGGAGCAACGTGCACGTGCCACCGAAGATCCCGGAGCAGGGATGGCGACCAGCGAGTCCCAGAGCGATGGCGAAGTGATCCCGGCCTGCCCTCGTCCACCGGAGATGGACCCGAACCCACCGCAGCTGGAGGATCCGGACCTCTCGGAGCTACAGGCAGTGGAGCCAAGCCAGCCTATCCTGAACGCGGAGCCAGCAGCTGTGAAGCCACGGAAGTCGGAGCCGAGCGAGAGGGTCGCATTGGAGGAACCGCAGTGCGGTCTGCAGCCGATTCCAGTGTCCTCGTCAACGGAACAGATCGGCATCGGTTGAACCACATCAGACGCAGGTATGGAAAGCGTCCCTGCTCCCCTGACCGATCCTGCTCCCGTGACCGCTCCCCAGCCCGACAATGACCGAGTCCTCACCTATGAGCTGGTAGTGATAACCCCAGGCACTATGGAGAAGCTGGTGCCTCCGTTACCAACAACAATGGGGAAACCGCTAGATGTGAGCCCAGAGGGGGTGATCTTCCAATGGGACACTCCACGGATTGGGCCGGAGGGGGCCAGGTAGGAGGGCCTCAGCATTGCTGCGCTCACCTGGGAACAATATAAGCAATGCTTAATTCTACAATGGCAAAACCAAAAAGAGACAGAACCAAATGACCCACCGAAAGAGTAGGTGTCACAAGCACTCACAGGTCAGGGGAGATAGTCGTCCATCTGCTGCTGCTAAAGATGCAGGAGGTTATGAACATAAGGATGAATGACCTCGGGGAGATCAAAACATCCAACACCGCGGAGACACCATCACGTGTTTCTCAACGCAGTGATCCAGAACACTGCCCCCACCCCTTATGAGAAATATGCAAATGCATGTAGAAAAGGCACGGAGACACCATCACGTGTTTCTCAACGCAAGCAATGAATAGCCAGGTCTTTCACCGGGAAGGAACAACCACGGGAAGGGCAGCGTCCAATAAAGGAAAACCACCTATGCCAAAACATGGTATCCATCCACAGACAGCTGTTTCGGGGTATTTGCCCCTTATCAGTGTGGAGTAGGAAACTGGCTATTAGGAGCAGTGCCTAGTGAAAAGGCTATGAACATAAGGATGAATGACCTCGGGGAGATCAAAACATCCAACACCGCGGAGACACCATCACTTGTTTCTCAACGCAGTGATCCAGAACACTGCCCCCATCCCTTATGGGAAATATGCAAATGCATGTAGAAAAGCCACGGAGACACCATCACTTGTTTCTCAACGCAAGCAATGAGAAACACGTGATGGTGTCTCCGTGGCTTTTCAACATGCATTTGCATATTTTCCATAAGGGATGGGGGCAGTGTTCTGGATCACTGCGTTGAGAAACACGTGATGGTGTCTCCACGGTGTTGGATGTTTTGATCTCCCCGAGGTCATTCATCCTTATGTTCATAACCTCCTGCATCTTTAGCAGCAGCAGATGGACGACTATCTCCCCTGACCTGTGATTGCTTGTGACACCTACTCCCCATGCTCCTTTCCCAGTTATCTGTCATGCAGACAATTTTTTCAAAGTATTTATATTCATTGCATTGCAGTCCTCATTTCTCCTCTCTCCTGGCTCCCTCCTGTTTGCCTTCATTTTCAATCATAATCGTTTGCTGCATTACATATTTCATTTATTCTTCTCTTTTTTTCATCCTTACCTTTATTTACCCCTCCTGTTATATACCGTATATACTCGAGTATAAGCCGTCCCCCCTAATTTTGCAACAAAAAACTGGGAAAACTTATTGACTCGAGTATAAGCCTAGGGTGGAAAATGCAGCAGCTACCGGTATATGTCAAAAATAAAAATAGATACCAATAAAAGTAAAATTAATTGAGACATCAGTAGGTTAAGTGTTTTTGAATATCCATATTGAATCAGGAGCCTCATATAATGCTCCATGCAGTTATGGCCCCATAGATGCCCCATATAATGCTCCATGCAGTTATGGCCCCATAGATGCCCCATATAATGCTCCATGCAGTTATGGCCCCATAGATGGCCCATATAATGCTCCATGCAGTTATGGCCCCATATAATGCTCCATGCAGTTATGGCCCCATAGATGCCCCATATAATACTCCATACAGTTATGGCCCCATATAATGCCCCATATAATGCTCCATGCAGTTATGGCCCCATAGATGCCCCATATAATGCTCCATGCAGTTATGGCCCCATAGATGCCCCATATAATGCTCCATGCAATTATGACCCCATAGATGCTCCATATAATGCTCCATGCAGTTATGGCCCCATATAATGCCCCATATATGGTTCCATACAGTTATGGCCCCATATAATGCCCCATATAATGCTCCATACAGTTATGGCCCCATATAATGCTCCATACAGTTATGGCCCCATATACTGCCCCATATAATGCTCCATACAGTTATGGCCCCATATAATGCTCCATACAGTTATGGCCCCAGTACCTGGCAGTATGGCCGGAGCCAGCACAGGCATAAAATCTAACACATGCCATGCCTGATTTAGGGGCCCGGACAGAACATACTTTCTTCTGTCTGGAACTTTTAAACTCTTCCATTACTAAGGATGCACTCTTAACAATATTACGCTTGCATTTTCTTTGTAATTTGGACAGCACATACCTGTTATTACATTTCTTTATTGGATCAAAATTTGATAAAATATTTGATCCCTCACCTGTTCCATCACCCCCCCTTTTTGCCCTGCATAGGGCACAACTGGTCGGGGATCTGACCTTGTTTTCAGAGACAAAGAGAAGGCCGGCACCACATTTGAAAAAATCATTGATGATATTTTTCAGACTAGTAATCAGTTGGGAACTATTATCCTGCTCCACACTGCACTGATTAATAATGGCATCACTAGCTGCTGCCATTTCCTTCACAGCTTTGATCTCAGCCCCAGAAGCTGTGCATCCATATCAACACAATGATTTTTCATTTTCAGCAGTTGTGATTCAAGACTGGCAATCTGCTTTTCTCTGTCCACATTATACTGATTGTTCTCTGCCAGTTGTGTCTGTAAGGCACACACTCTCTGCACATTAGTCACACAACACTGGCAGTGGAAATTTGGGGAATCTGCATTACACAGGGATTCCTCATACACACAGATCAGTTTGGCTAACATTTGTAGTCGTTTACTTGATTTATTCAAGACCGACCGTCTCTCTATGCACATGCTGTCATGCCCACATGCTTGTTCCAATAAGGCAGACCACAGCAATTCTGCAGATTTGGGTACTGTGGGGGTTAATGGATGAAATTTACTGTGCTTTGCTAATCTTTTAAGGGTCGATAAGTCCATACTCACTCTTCCTGAAGCCATCTTGGTCGTCCTCCTTGTCCCTTCTCTGCTGCTTGAAAAGGTCCTTTTATCTCTGGAACGCCTTTTCCTGACCAGCTGGAGTTTTACCTTGAGAACGACTATGACTCTTTGGAAGAATGGACTGGCAAAGATCTCCCCAAACTCTCAAAGAATATCAAGCAGAGGAAAAAGAAAAACATTAAAAATCAGAAGACTGGGTTTTCTGCCATTGATTTTGTTCCATGTACAGCTTGTATTGAAAATCTGCATCACCCGTCTGAACTATCAGTGCTCTGAACGCACAGAATTACACAACAGTTCACCCTGTATCAATGTAATCTGTACACGTCCCTCCGTCCTAATCAGTTCACAGACAATAACCAGAAATTCATACAGCAAAACATGTTAAACAAAATCTAAACAGTGTGCCTGTAGCTCGCCATTGTAAAACGACGGGTTTTTCTCCACAAATTACTAAACTTAAAGTTACCAAAAGAGGAACTCTCCTTACACCGCTATTGAGGTCTGATATTAACTATTATCGCCGAACTTGGCTATTAATAATTAATATTCACTCAATATGCCTCACCGTTATCTTATCCTTATACTAACTGAGACAAAACAGTGTAACAATAACGGGTATTCATTACACACACACGTCTACAGTCTATAACATACATATATATTTATATCCAAGCTGGCGACTATAAATATATACAGTATATATATATATATATATATATATATATATATATACAAATATACGGATCTACAACTCTAATACAGTAATATCACTAGAGTATTAGTGATATCCCAACAGTATCACACAGTAATAACCCACAATGTCCAGTAATATCACAACAATATCACCACAATATAAAAACACACAATAAACTGCCTGATTACCCAAATCACACATACAATATCAGCCCTCCCAATCTATAGGTTACTAATCCTAAGGCCTAAGAGGTTACAGGGCCTAGTAAGAAAAGTGGATACAGACTATATTTATCCACCATGTGGCTCCATCAGGGCCGGACTGAGCATTGGGCACTTCTGGCAAATGCCAGAAGGGCTGGTGCCTGTAGTGGGCTGCATTGTCAGCTGCGTTGTTAACAGTGCCAGTGTCATTGGGACGCCCACACTGTGCTAAAGCCTGTATACCTGCCTTTTCATTATTCTTTTGCCTCACTTCCATC
This sequence comes from Ranitomeya variabilis, assembly GCF_051348905.1. NCBI lineage: Eukaryota > Metazoa > Chordata > Amphibia > Anura > Dendrobatidae > Ranitomeya > Ranitomeya variabilis. The sequence continues at coordinate 635,958,419 of NC_135233.1, read as the reverse complement.
TTATCTACATCCCCCTCTTCTCAGTGTGTGTTATTTTAGTGATTCACTTCCGCCCCTCCCCCCTGCCCCACTTCCGTCCTGCAAAGTGTACTCTCTCTCCACATTTCTGGTCTGCAATCACAGCATGACTTCATCTTCTTCTGCATGAGCGGTTTATTCAAACCAGGCTTGCTGACACCTCCTGCATCTTCATGTAGAAAAGCCACGGAGATGCAGCGCCTCAGAGATCTGTTTGTTGCAGTAATGTTGCTCTGCCACTAAGGGGAGTGATGTTACATCTGATTGCACAAAAGGAGTTCACCTGACCAGGTATCACAGTCACACACTACATTTCACACTTCAGCCACCAGGGGGAGCAAAGGGTTCTATGTATTAGGCCACTCCTCACAATCTGGTAAAACTGGGGGCTGGATAGGAAGTTAGACAGAAGCTGACTGGGTTCGATCCAGGCAACATCCTGTGGCAGAGGGTGTTGCGGGAGAAGATTCAGGGCGGTCTCTGTCAGGGGTGGGACCCTGGCAGTGACCTAGCGAACAGGACAGATCGTTACGGAGCCGCGCCTGCACTCGAATGCGGCGGCATCTTGAGAGGATACGAAGCGAGATATATTGTGGTGAAGTGAGAAACGAGATCACAGCAAAAAGGAGATAAAGCCAGTAGGAGTCATGCCCCGAGATCGGCAACATCCTACTGAGGCGCGTAGCCGGTGGCCGGAACGCCGATGAAGTATTGAGCTCCAAGCATTACTTCAAACAGCGGCAGGACAGTTGATTATAGGTTGGCTGTCTCACCTAAAACACCTAAGCAAACATAGGGGGCAATTGTGGGAGAGGGGCGACGCTAGGGTCCCGGAAGAACTCCAGGCCTACCCATCATACGGGTGTGTCCTAGCCATATCATCTGGGGGACGGAGAAGAACATCAGAACAGATACGAGTTGTGAGAAAGAACATCAGAAACAGACACAATAGTTGTGAGGACTATCCCGTGGTGCTCAGCAGGGAGGTACTACAACACACAGGCGCTAGAAGGTAGGCACTGATTTCCACCTGCAAAGGGAACTCTGGATGTGCCTTCGGACCGGCCGGTCTCAGCCAGCCCTGTTAGCAGTACTCTGGATTGTGGATCCCGAAGCCTACAGTAAAGAGGTAAAGTGACTGCAACCCTGTGTCCTCGTTATTCATCGCGCCTCGCACCACACACCATCACCTTTCATTGGACGCCCCTTAGCAGGGTCACGGACCAGGTCTAGCCACCGTGACAACCCCAGGACCGAGACTGAGAGGCCCGGTATCGAGTACCCCGCGGGCCTGCGTCTGGGGGTGCTCCAACTTGGCGTCACGAACAGGATCTACTTAAGCCTGAAGAATCAGGTCATGTGTGCCTTGGAACTGTGTCTGAATTGTGCTTGAACTGTGATTTATTGTAAAGACTGTGGATTGCCACTTGCCGCCAAAAGTTCCCGCCAAAACCGCCGCCATTGCAGCGCCACGGGGAGCGCAGAAGAAGAAGGGTGTGCCATGGGAGGAGACTATCAAAATGGTGCCAGAAGCAGCGGCCGCCCCCTCGGACTACTGTTGCGAGATGACGACCTGCCCCGAAGCAGAGGAGAACCGCCCCCTGATTTGCAATGGCGGGAACGAGAGGAAGAAGAAGCTACGCCCTCAGAAAATGGAGGAGCAACGTGCACGTGCCACCGAAGATCCCGGAGCAGGGATGGCGACCAGCGAGTCCCAGAGCGATGGCGAAGTGATCCCGGCCTGCCCTCGTCCACCGGAGATGGACCCGAACCCACCGCAGCTGGAGGATCCGGACCTCTCGGAGCTACAGGCAGTGGAGCCAAGCCAGCCTATCCTGAACGCGGAGCCAGCAGCTGTGAAGCCACGGAAGTCGGAGCCGAGCGAGAGGGTCGCATTGGAGGAACCGCAGTGCGGTCTGCAGCCGATTCCAGTGTCCTCGTCAACGGAACAGATCGGCATCGGTTGAACCACATCAGACGCAGGTATGGAAAGCGTCCCTGCTCCCCTGACCGATCCTGCTCCCGTGACCGCTCCCCAGCCCGACAATGACCGAGTCCTCACCTATGAGCTGGTAGTGATAACCCCAGGCACTATGGAGAAGCTGGTGCCTCCGTTACCAACAACAATGGGGAAACCGCTAGATGTGAGCCCAGAGGGGGTGATCTTCCAATGGGACACTCCACGGATTGGGCCGGAGGGGGCCAGGTAGGAGGGCCTCAGCATTGCTGCGCTCACCTGGGAACAATATAAGCAATGCTTAATTCTACAATGGCAAAACCAAAAAGAGACAGAACCAAATGACCCACCGAAAGAGTAGGTGTCACAAGCACTCACAGGTCAGGGGAGATAGTCGTCCATCTGCTGCTGCTAAAGATGCAGGAGGTTATGAACATAAGGATGAATGACCTCGGGGAGATCAAAACATCCAACACCGCGGAGACACCATCACGTGTTTCTCAACGCAGTGATCCAGAACACTGCCCCCACCCCTTATGAGAAATATGCAAATGCATGTAGAAAAGGCACGGAGACACCATCACGTGTTTCTCAACGCAAGCAATGAATAGCCAGGTCTTTCACCGGGAAGGAACAACCACGGGAAGGGCAGCGTCCAATAAAGGAAAACCACCTATGCCAAAACATGGTATCCATCCACAGACAGCTGTTTCGGGGTATTTGCCCCTTATCAGTGTGGAGTAGGAAACTGGCTATTAGGAGCAGTGCCTAGTGAAAAGGCTATGAACATAAGGATGAATGACCTCGGGGAGATCAAAACATCCAACACCGCGGAGACACCATCACTTGTTTCTCAACGCAGTGATCCAGAACACTGCCCCCATCCCTTATGGGAAATATGCAAATGCATGTAGAAAAGCCACGGAGACACCATCACTTGTTTCTCAACGCAAGCAATGAGAAACACGTGATGGTGTCTCCGTGGCTTTTCAACATGCATTTGCATATTTTCCATAAGGGATGGGGGCAGTGTTCTGGATCACTGCGTTGAGAAACACGTGATGGTGTCTCCGCGGTGTTGGATGTTTTGATCTCCCCGAGGTCATTCATCCTTATGTTCATAACCTCCTGCATCTTTAGCAGCAGCAGATGGACGACTATCTCCCCTGACCTGTGATTGCTTGTGACACCTACTCCCCATGCTCCTTTCCCAGTTATCTGTCATGCAGACAATTTTTTCAAAGTATTTATATTCATTGCATTGCAGTCCTCATTTCTCCTCTCTCCTGGCTCCCTCCTGTTTGCCTTCATTTTCAATCATAATCGTTTGCTGCATTACATATTTCATTTATTCTTCTCTTTTTTTCATCCTTACCTTTATTTACCCCTCCTGTTATATACCGTATATACTCGAGTATAAGCCGTCCCCCCTAATTTTGCAACAAAAAACTGGGAAAACTTATTGACTCGAGTATAAGCCTAGGGTGGAAAATGCAGCAGCTACCGGTATATGTCAAAAATAAAAATAGATACCAATAAAAGTAAAATTAATTGAGACATCAGTAGGTTAAGTGTTTTTGAATATCCATATTGAATCAGGAGCCTCATATAATGCTCCATGCAGTTATGGCCCCATAGATGCCCCATATAATGCTCCATGCAGTTATGGCCCCATAGATGCCCCATATAATGCTCCATGCAGTTATGGCCCCATAGATGGCCCATATAATGCTCCATGCAGTTATGGCCCCATATAATGCTCCATGCAGTTATGGCCCCATAGATGCCCCATATAATACTCCGTACAGTTATGGCCCCATATAATGCCCCATATAATGCTCCATGCAGTTATGGCCCCATAGATGCCCCATATAATGCTCCATGCAGTTATGGCCCCATAGATGCCCCATATAATGCTCCATGCAATTATGACCCCATAGATGCTCCATATAATGCTCCATGCAGTTATGGCCCCATATAATGCCCCATATATGGTTCCATACAGTTATGGCCCCATATAATGCCCCATATAATGCTCCATACAGTTATGGCCCCATATAATGCTCCATACAGTTATGGCCCCATATACTGCCCCATATAATGCTCCATACAGTTATGGCCCCATATAATGCTCCATACAGTTATGGCCCCATATAATGCCCCATATAATGCTCCATACAGTTATGGCCCCATATAATGCTCCATACAGTTATGGCCCCATATAATGCCCCATATAATGCTCCATGCAGTTATGGCCCCATATAATGCCCCATATAATGCTCCATACAGTTATGGCCCCATATAATGCCCCATATAATGCTCCATACAGTTATGGCCCCATATAATGCTCCATACAGTTATGGCCCCATATAATGCTCCATACAGTTATGGCCCCATATAATGCCCCATATAATGCTCCTTGCAGTTATGGCCCCATATAATGCTCCATACAGTTATGGCCCCATATAATGCTCCATACAGTTATGCCCCATATAATGCCCCATATAATGCTCCTTGCAGTTATGGCCCCATATAATACTCCATACAGTTATGGCCCCATATAATGCCCCATATAATGCTCCATACAGTTATGGCCCCATATAATGCCCCATATAATGCTCCTTGCAGTTATGGCCCCATATAATGCTCCATGCAGTTTTTTATGGCCCCATAGACGCTCCATATAGCATCGTGCCACATGTAATGCTGCTGCTGCAATAAAAAAAATTCACATACTCACCTCTCGTCGCTACCCGCTGCTCCTCAGCGTCCCGTCTCTCCGCACTGACTGTTCAGGCAGAGGGCGGCGCGCACACTAATACGTCACTGCGCCCTCTGACCTGCACAGTCACAGCAAGAGGACGGGAAGACGGAGCGGCGCCCGGCGAATGGAACGCAGACAGGTGAATATGAAATACTCACCTGGTCCCGGCGCTCCTGACGCTGTCCCTGCCTATCCCATGGTACCGCAGCTTCTAACTGTAATGAGCGGTCACCGGTACCGCTGATTACAGTAATGAATATGCGGCTCCGCCCCTATGGGAGTGGAGTCCATATTCATTACTTTAATGAGCGGTACCACGTGACCGCTGAATAGAGGAAGAGCTGCAGCCGCGGGAGACCATGGGACAGGCTGGGACAGCGTTAGGAGCGCCGGGACCAGGTGAGTATGCGACACTGCTCTCTCCCCCTCACCCGCCGACCCCACTGCCGACCATGACTCGAGTATAAGCCGAGAGGGGCACTTTTTCGAGTATAAGCCGAGAGGGGCTTATACTCGAGTATATACGGTAATTATTATTTATTTTTTCTCTTTTTTTCCTCACTTTCTATAACTAGTCCATTCCCTTGAATTTCTCACCTACTTTAATCCTTATATGCCTTATAAATTACTCTTCTCTTCACCTTTACTGCTATTCCATGTTCATTTTAGTCCTTATCTTATTTGTTCCCATCTCCAGGTCATATTCCCTTTTTTTTTCCATTTTCTTTTCCTTGTCTTCTATTTTTTTACTGCATGTATTTACTGATATATAACTATTATTAATTTGCATTGTTATTGATACTTCTCATGCGTTTATAAACTTTTTTCATATGCAGTATGTATTATTTATGTTTTATTTTTAATGTTTTTTATTCAATAATTTTTTCACAATCTACATGTATCCTGTTTTTTCGTGTGTGTGTATGTATGTCTATTTTGTAGGCTGTGAGCAAGATCTGAGGACCGAAACATTGGCCAAAAATCTTGTACAGACACGTTTTTGCTGCACCCTTAACCCCTGGAGCTGTTTTGCTTATGCATTTTCGTTTTTCGCTCCTCTCCTTCCCAGAGCCATAACTTTATTTTTCCGTCAATATTGCCATGTGAGGGCTTATTTTTTGCGGGCCAAGTTTTAATTTTGAACGACATCATTGGTTTTACCATGTCGTGTACTAGAAAACAGGAAACAAATTCCAAGTGCTGTGAAATTGCAAAAAAAAAGTGCAATCCCACACTTAGTTTTTGTTTGGCTTTTTTGCTAGGTTCACTAAATGCTAAAACTGACCCGCCATTATGATTCTCCAGGTTATTACGAGTTCATAAACTCCAAACATTTCTAGGTTACGTTTTATCTCAGTGGTGAAAAAAAATTACAAGGTTTGCAACTAAAAAAAATTGCGTAATGTTCTGACACCCGTAGCATCTTCAGTTTTCGTGATCTCGGGTTGGATGAAGGCTTATTTTTTGCATGCCGAGCTGACGTTTTTAATGATCCCATTTCGGTGCAGATACGTTCTTTTGATCGCCCGTTATTGCATTTTAATGCAATGTTGCGACAGCCAAAAAAAGTAATTCTGGCGTTTTTAATTTTTTTCTCGCTACGCCGTTTAGCGATCAGGTTAATCATTTTTTTTAATGATAGATTGAGCGATTCTTAAGTAAACGGATGGCTCCCCCAACTTGAAGGGGCTACTGGGCAAGTTGGGGGAGCCATCCGTTTATTTATGGGTAAGCACGTATAAATGACCACTTGATTAGGAGCTATTATGCGGTACTGCTATTTTGCACCTATATATGTTTTCAGCTTTCCTAAGCCATTAGGTCATCATGGTTAAATGATTGTCATTCCTATTTAGCTTACTCAGGATGTACTTAGCTTTTCCTTCTTAACCCAGTTTAACTTCATGTCTCCTCCATATTTCCCCTCTGTATGTGCTACATTAGTGTTTTATTAATTGATTTACATGTGTTTTGTCTCAATAAATCTTCTTATTTGCTACTATGTTCCGTGGGAATTTTATACTCCGTTTTTTTGTTTTCCAATATTTGGTTATGGTTTGTTGGCATTTGTCTGTTATATTGCAATATTATTATTGCGGTATTATTAATATGAATAAATCTTATATAGCTGTATTATTGGTATTATGAAAGTAGTGAATATTGATTTCCTCTAGGCAAGGTAATATTAGTAATAGATATCCCCATCTGGTGCTGTGGGGCAAGAACAGCATGGGTCTGTGTACTTTCAAATGCCAGAACTGAATTAGAGCCCCAGTCCGTCCCTGGGTTCCATGATCATTCCAGGATGCAGGGAGAGCAAAAGAAGGCCTCCAAGCATGTGTTGTCCCTTTTATATCCAGCCAAGAAGAGGTGTGTTCAGCCCCAGGTGTGTGGGGATGAGGTCACAAGTCTATTGTCCACTGGCAAAGGTACATCCCCTCAATCCTGAATGAGCAAGGTGGAGGAGGGGCCTACTGAGCACATGTGAGGGAATTATACATAGGTATATACACATCTCTATGTAAAGATGTACATTTTGGGGCACTTTCCTTCTTCATGTTTACAGACACAAGCATTAAGTCCTAATAAGGTGCATGTCCAAATTGGAATGTGCTATAATAATATCAAATATTTGAATACAATCATAGTATGATCAGCTGCTAGATAAATATATCACTCAAAAAATGATAGTCACCTGTTAAAATGCACAGTAGTACAGTGGGTATTCATACCCCTTTAAATTTTTCATTCTTTGTTTCATTGTAGCCATTTGGTAAAGTCAAAAAAAGTTCCTTTTTTTCTCACTAATGTACATTCTGCACCCCATCTTGACTGAAAAAAACAGAAATGCAGTAATTTTGCAAATTTATTAAAAAAGACTAAGCTAAAATATCACAAGGTCATAAGTATTCAGACCCTTTGCTCAATATTGAGTAGAGGCACCCTTCTGAGCTAGCCATAAGACTTCTTGGGAATGATGCAAAAAGTTTTTCACATCTGGATTTGCGGATCCTCTGCCATTCTTCCTTGCAGATCCTCTCCAGTTCCGTCAGGTTGGATTGTGAACGTTGGTGGACAGCCATTTTCAGGTCTCACCAGAGATGCTCAATGGGGTTCAGGTCAGGGCTCTGGCTGGGCCAGTCAAGAATGGTCACAGAGTTGTTCTGAAGCCACTCCACTGCTATTTTAGCTGTGTGCTTAGGGTCATTGTCTTGTTGGAAGGTGAACCTTTGGCCAAGTCTGAGGTCCAGAGCACTCTGGAAAAGGTTTTCATCCAGGATATCTCTGTACTTGACCGCATTCATGTTTCCTTCAATAACAACCAGTTGGCATTTCTCTGCAGCTGAAAAACACCCCCATAGCATGATACTGCCACCACCATGTTTCACTGTTGGGATTGTATTGGGCAGGTGATGAGCAGTGCCTGGTTTTCGCCACACATACCGCTTAGAATTATCACCAAAATGATCTATCTTCGTCACATCAGAACAGAGAATCTTATTTCTCAGTCTGGGAGTCCTTCATGTGTTTTTTTAGCAAACTCTATGCGGGCTTTCATATGTCTTGCATGGAGGAGAGGCTTCCGTCGGGTCACTGCAGTCGGGCCATCTCCCTACTGCATCTCTGGAGCTCAGCCACAGTGATCTTGGGGTTCTTCTTTACCTCTCTCACCGAGGCTCTTCTCCCACGATTGCTAAGTTTGTCTAGACGGCAAGGTCTAGGAAGACTTCTGGTGGTCCCAAACATCTTCCATTTAAGGATTATGGATGCCACTGTGCTTTTAGGAACTACTGCAGAAATTCTGTTGTAACCTTGGGCAGATCTGTGCCTTGCCACAATTCTGTCTCTGAGCTCCTTGGCCAGTTCCTTTGACCTCATGATTCTCCTTTGGTCTGACATGCACTGTGAGCTCTTATAGTACAGACCAAAAGTTTGAACACACCTTCTCATTCAAAGATTTGTCTGTATTTTCATGACTTTGAAAAGTGTACTTTCACACTGAAGGCATCAAAACTATGAATTAACACATATGGAATTATATACTTAACAAAAAAGTGTGAAACAACTGAAAATATGTCTTATATTCTAGGTTCTTCAAAGTAGCCACCTTTTGCTTTGATGACTGCTTTGCACACTCTTGGCATTCTCTTGATGAGCTTCAAGAGGTAGTCACCGGAAACGGTCTTCCAACAATCTTGAAGGAGTTCCCAGAGATGCTTAGCATTTGTTGGCTCTTTTGCCTTCACTCTGCGGACCAGCTCACCCCAAACCATCTCGATTGGGTTCAGGTCTGGTGACTGTGGAGGCCAGGTCATCTGGCGTAGCACCCCATCACTCTCTTTCTTGGTCAAATAGCTCTTACACTGCCTGGAGGTGTGTTTGGGGTCATTGTCCTGTTGAAAAATAAATGATGGTCCACCTAAACACAAACCGGATGGAATAGCATGCCGCTGCAAGATGCTGTGGTAGCCATGCTGGTTCAGTATGCCTTCAATTTTGAATAAATCCCCAAGTGTCACCAGCAAAGCAACCCCACACCATCACACCTCCTCCTCCATGCTTCACGGTGGGAACCAGGCATGTAGAGTCCATTTGTTCACCTTTTCTGCGTCGCACAAAGACACGGTGGTTGGAACCAAAGATCTCAAATTATGACTCATCAGACCAAAGCACAGATTTCCACTGGTCTAATGTCCATTCCTTGTGTTCTTTAGCCCAAACAAGTCTCTTCTGCTTGTTTCCTGTCCTTAGCAGTGGTCTCCTAGCAGCTATTTTACCATGAAGGCCTGCTGCACAAAGTCTCCTCCTAACAGTTGTTGTAGAGATGTGTCTACTGCTATAACTCTGTGTGGCATTGACCTGGTCTCTAATCTGAGCTGCTGTTAACCTGCGATTTCTGAGGCTGGTGACTCAGATAAACTTATCCTCAGAAGCAGAGGTGACTCTTGGTCTTCCTTTCCTGGGGCGGTCCTCATGTGAGCCAGTTTCTTTGTGGCGCTTGATGGTTTTTGCCACTGCACTTGGGGACACTTTCAAAGATTTCCCAATTTTTGGACAGTCTGACCTTCATTTCTTAAAGTAATGATGGCCACTCGTTTTTCTTTACTTAACTTCTTTTTTCTTGCCATAATACAAATTCTAACAGTTTATTCAGTAGGACTATCAGCCGTGTATCCACCAGACTTCTGCACAACACAACTGATGGTCCCAACCCCATTTATAAGGCATGAAATCCCACTTATTAAACTTGACAGGGCACACCTGTGAAGTGAAAACCATTCCCGGTGACTACCTCTTGAAGCTCATCAAGAGAATGCCAAGAGTGTGCAAAGCAGTCATCAAAGCAAAAGGTGGCTACTTTGAAGAACCTAGAATATAAGACATATTTTCAGTTGTTTCACACTTTTTTGTTAAGTATATAATTCCATATGTGTTAATTCATAGTTTTGATGCCTTCAGTGTGAATGTACAATTTTCATAGTCATGAAAATACAGAAAAATCTTTGAATGAGAAGGTGTGTCCAAACTTTTGGTCTGTACTGTATATAGACAGGTATGTGCCTTTCCAAATCAAGTCCTACCAGTTTAATTAAACACAGCTGGACTCCAATGAAGGAGAACCATATCAAGAAGGATCACAAGAAAATTGACAGTATGTGACTTAAATATTAGAGTCTGAGCAAAGGGTCTGATACTTATGACCATGTGATATTTCAGTTTTTCTTTTTTATTTCTACATTTCTGTTTTTTTCAGTCAAGATGGGGGCAGAGTATACATTAATGTGAAAAAATTAACTTTTTTGAATTTACTAAATGGTTGCAATGACACAAAGAGTGGAAAATGTGAAGGGGTCTGAATACTTTCTGTACCCACTGTACATGTGATTATGCTGACGTGCAGGTGCCACGGCTGGCACCAGCCTGCAGAAGAGTTTGTTTCTTTTATTCAGTATGTACAGGTATTCATTATGTAAACTAGGGGGCAGGTGAGTGAGGGATCAGTGAACTGTCAGCAGTCTGCATTATGAATACCTAAGCAGAGCACCACATGAAGACCCCCCACAGGCCTCCCCGGGGCACGGGCATATCATTAACTAAAAGCTACAAGTAAAGATTGAACAACCACCACAATATGCAGTAGCGTAGCTACCGGGAGATGGGGGGCAGAGGGGGCAGTAGCCCCAGGCCCTACGCTCTGAGGAGGCCCACCCAGAGCTACGCTACTGTAGCTATATCGGCGTTCACAGCGTGCTGATACAATTACATTTTGCGACAGAGCAGGGAGAATCAATCTAGAGTCTGCCTATGGGGCTGCTTTATACTATAGAGTCTGCCTGTGGGGGCAGCCTTATACTATACAGTCTGCCTATGGGGGCTGCCTTATACTAGAGTCTGCCTATGGGGGGCTGCATTATATTATAGAGTCTGTCCATGGGGCTGCCTTATACTATAGTCTGCCTATGGGGGCAGCCTTATACTATACAGAGTCTGCCTATGGGGGTTGCTTTATACTATATAGTCTGCCTATGGGGGTGCGTTATACAATATAGAGTCTGCCTATGGGGAATGCATTATATGCAATATTGAGTCTGCCTATGTGGAGTGGCGGTAATATCAATGCTAGTCTTTATATAGAGATTACTTTTAGCAACATCGCGGTCATCTGCTGAGGTTCTCCTACATCCACTATTAGGGTGCGTCATCCAGTTGTAATCAAGGTTACCTGGTTAGGGGCCCACTCAGAAGTTTCACCCCCCAAAAAAAAAACTGAAACCTAGCTACGCCTCTTACAATATGGATTTCATCAACCGAGATATCATTTCCATCAGTATAATGGCGCCTACCTGACATTGTTTGTAGGTTACTGTGCAAAATCCTGCTGACAGGTTCCCTTTATAGGTGGTATTGAAGAGCCTCACTAAATAAATGTTATAGTTTTAAGCTTTTGCCAACACAACTTGCTATTTGATGAATTAGAAAAACTTAGAGAATAACATGCAGTTTCCAATCACAGACTTTTTATTCTGACATCCTGTTCTGTTCCTATATCTCTGTTGTAAGATTAATAATAAATAATAATTTTTTTTTTATAACGGGAACATATTCCAGAGCACTTTACATTTTAGAGGGGACTTGTACAGACAATAAAAAACATTACAGAATAACATGAATCACATAAATCAACAGATACCAAGAGGAGTAATGTAAGGAGGTTGCTTTCCCTGCTCCTTGCCTGGAACCACTTAGTCAGACAGCTGGGTTGTTGGGGGGAAGACTTTCTGCCCTGGACAGAGGGGACGTGGTGACTGCTGGGAAAAGAGAGGGGAGTGGTCAGAAAAGTGCGGGAGAGAGAGCGCGCCCGAGAGGGGACAGCGTGCTAGAGAGAAAGCAGGCTGCAGCGCCGCGCTCCCCATGACAGAATGCTCCCCATGAGGGCACTAAGGCTGGGGTGAGAGTGAGGACTTGGAAGCCTCCATAATCTGAGAAGACTCTTCCCCTGACAGTGCAAGACAGTGACTCAGTGCAGCCCTGGTGACGGCAGTGACAAGCAAAGATCCCTGAGTGAGATTAGTAACTGTCCAGTGTGTGAGACATCGTTATTACAGAGAAGCTGCCAGACTTACGGAGACTCCTGCAGCAGTGAAGGAAAGACTGTGCTATTTCCTGGTTCCAGTTCCACTTTGAGAAGAACAGGCTGCAGAGACTTAACCCCGGACTTTCCAGGAGACACAGAAAAGACCAGAATCTCAAGCCCTGCTGGTGACTGTATCCACGTTGGTAAAAGGACCCTCCAGTCAGGATCTCCATGGACTGATAAGTTACAAGAACACTCGTTAACCCTTTCATTTCCGTTTAGCTGTTTACTATTGTTTTACCTCTAATAGCCCCCTGTTTACTCCCTGCGAGGAGAATCTACTCCTGTTAATAAATCCCCCTCGGAGGTTGGTCTGTCTGTTCCGTGGTGACATACGCAACCCTGCAACCTATTTTACTTGGCGTAGTCGGCAGGATGTCACACGGTAGCGCGGAAGGGGCAGACCAAGCAGTTGAGGGAGGTCCCAGGTCTAGCATCTCCCTGGGAGCTATGTTAGCTAACCTGCCAAGATTTTCAGGGAGTAATGTCATGTTGTGGGGTTGGACGGAGCGCATCCGAGGGATGATGCGGATGCATCCTATGACACTGGCTCTGCAGGCGGAAATAGCTGTGATGGCCCTAGAGGGGGATGCACGGGACTCTGTTATGCTCAGACCCCCCCAGGCGAGAGATACCCTGGACAAAGTATTACGTATACTTGAGGAGACGCATGGGGACCCCACTGACGTAGGGGAGCTGCGCATGCGACTGTTCCGCCGGGTACAAAGAGAGGAGGAGACCGTGACGCAATATATGAATGCACTGCAGGAGCTTCATACTGCCATTATACGGAAGGACGGCATAGGTGTGGGGTCAATTGACGTTGTGCTGCAGAGACCGCCCTCCAAAGTGAGACTAGTGCCGCTCGGCGAAGAAGACTGCCTAGATGCTACAACTGCGGAGCACCCAGTCAAAATGAAGAGGAGGCGATGTGGACCCGAGATTCCCAGCTGAAGATAAGAAGAATCTGGGAGGAGATTGAGAGTCTGGGGAAAGCCCTTACTGCTGTTTTGGGGACCAGCGGCATATCCCGAGGTAACGTGCGGAAGCCACCAGAAAGAGATATAGGAGAGGTGCGCCACATAAAGAAGGCTTCGGTGGCGGCCCCAGAGTGTAACTACGTATCCTGGGATGAAGAGCAACCGCAGATGAGAGATGTCCCCTGCCGAGGTCGACGATCCAAACTGAAGCGCCCTCCAGACAGACGCAGATGTGAGTGCTGGACGTGCAGAAAGGTGGGACACATGTCCAGAAATTGCCCTACCCGAGAAGAGCGGTGGCAGAGATCCGCTCACCCCTCTGAGGGTCCTGCTAACTGGAGGGAACGTCGCCCCTGGAGGGAATGGTATGGCAGGAAGAGAAGAGTTCCACCTAGGACAAGACAGTACCACAATGTCGGAGGCCAAGGAGAGGTGGAGAAGGTGTCAAGCATCTCTGGTGAAATGACTGCGCTGTCCCAACACGTAAAGGCGAACCTGGTGGATCTATAGCCTGGGTCTGAAGGTTTTGTTGGTGAGACTCAGTCCGGCAGGAAGAAAGTGACGTTCACTCGAGAGGACCACCAAAGTGCTTTACTACCCTGCCCAGCACGAGATCCTGAAGGAGAGAAAGTGCCAAGTGTTCCTGCGACACTCGTTTTCAAGGTCCGAGCCGATGAGAAGGAGGAACCACTGATGTCGTCCCCTGAGGTGAAGAATGTGCTGGCTGTCAGCTCACCAGTTCCTGATCAGACAAGGGAAATGGAGCAGCTGTGTGAGACAGGGCGTGTGGTTGAGAAGCCCTGGGAAGTGATGTCCGCAGAGCCCGGCGCAGATGACAAAGAGTCCGGCCTGCATGGTCTTAATTCATCTGACTCAAGCTTTGACGAGAATGCTCCTGTCATAGAGAGGGGGAGCTATGGAGAAGAATTGCTTGTACTAAGCCCCCAAACTGAGGAGCCTGAACAAGAAGTCCCTAAAGTTTCCGATAACGACAAGGAGGAGGATGAATCCTCTACGCAGACATCTGCTAGCGGCAAAGCTAAGAAGAAGAAGAAGAAAAAGAAGAAGACAGCAGGTGTTGATGAAACAGAGAAAGCATATCTCAACCTGACTGATGAGCAGCTCCTAAACCATTTAGTCTGGGAGTATGTACAAGAAGAAAGGCAGAAGGAGATGCGAGAATCGCAGGTATCTGACTCCCCTCCAAAGAACAAAGAGAAGCACGAAGAGTCCTCGCCCGTGGAATGGCGAGCTTTAAGAGAGGGGGAATGTAAGGAGGTTGCTTTCCCTGCTCCTTGCCTGGAACCACTTAGTCAGACAGCTGGGTTGTTGGGGGGAAGACTTTCTGCCCTGGACAGAGGGGACGTGGTGACTGCTGGGAAAAGAGAGGGGAGTGGTCAGAAAAGTGCGGGAGAGGGAGCGCGCCAGAGAGGGGACAGCATGCTAGAGAGAAAGCAGGCTGCAGCGCCGCGCTCCCCATGACAGAGTGCTCCCCGTGAGGGCACTAAGGCTGGGGTGAGAGTGGGGACTTGGAAGCCTCCATAATCTGAGAAGACTCTTCCCCTGACAGTGCAAGACAGTGACTCAGTGCAGCCCTGGTGACGGCAGTGACAAGCAAAGATCCCTGAGTGAGATTAGTAACTGTCCAGTGTGTGTGACATCGTTATTACAGAGAAGCTGCCAGACTTACGGAGACTCCTGCAGCAGTGAAGGAAAGACTGTGCTATTTCCTGGTTCCAGTTCCACTTTGAGAAGAACAGGCTGCAGAGACTTAACCCCGGACTTTCCAGGAGACACAGAAAAGACCAGAATCTCAAGCCCTGCTGGTGACTGTATCCATGTTGGTAAAAGGACCCTCCAGTCAGGATCTCCATGGACTGATAAGTTACAAGAACACTTGTTAACCCTTTCGTTTCCGTTTAGCTGTATACTATTGTTTTACCTCTATTAACCCCCTGTTTACTCCCTGCGAGGAGAATCTACTCCTGTTAATAAATCCCCCTCGGCAGTTGGTCTGTCTGTTCCGTGGTGACATACGCAACCCTGCACCCTATTTCAAGGGCACTGCTCGTAAGCTTACAATCTATGAGAAAATAGGGGGGACACGAAAGGTGGATAGTAACAATTGCTTGCATTGTACGGTCCAGCCATCAATGTTATAAATAGGGTGTTCATGTAATGCTACATGAATCGATAACCAACCAGTATGGGTAAGAGTACAGACACAGAGGGCTATTAAATGTATTAATGATGTGAGAAGGGTGTGGTTTTGAAAAAAAAAAATATATGGGCAAAGCAGGGAGTTAGATAAATATGTTGAGGCGGTAGGCCAATATGAAGAAATATGTTTTTATGGTAAGTTAAAACTGTGGGTATTGGGGATTAATTGAATTGTCCTGGGTAGTGCATTCCAAAGAATTGGCACAGTATGTGAGAAGTCTTGGAGACGGGAGTTGGGAGTTTGGATTTGAACCCCCAAGTGCTTCACAGAAGTTTATAACGTAGAGCGGTAAAAATAAAAAATCATATTTTTTCCACAAAAATCATCTTTTTGCCCTCAATTTTTTATTTTCCCAAGGGTAACAGGAGAAATTGGACCCCAAAAGTTATTGTGCAATTTGTTCTGAGTACACTGATACCCCATATGTGGGGTAAACCACTGTTTGGGGGCACGGCAGAGCTCAGAAGCGAAGGAGCGCCATTTGACTTTTTCAATGCTAAATTGGCTGGAATTAAGATTG
The DNA here is from genome assembly GCF_051348905.1 of Ranitomeya variabilis. Taxonomy (NCBI): domain Eukaryota; kingdom Metazoa; phylum Chordata; class Amphibia; order Anura; family Dendrobatidae; genus Ranitomeya; species Ranitomeya variabilis. The sequence continues at coordinate 635,942,323 of NC_135233.1, read as the reverse complement.
GACGCCATGTCGCGTTTGGAGAGCCCCTCAGGGCCGGATTTAAGAGGTGGGTGGCCCGGGGCCCATTTTGAAGGGATTTTTCAAGGTGTTGCAATATGTAATGCAAAGACACAAAATGAAACGAACGCAAGTTTATTTACAAAAATCATTTACGCAGAGTAATTCAGGTAAAAGCATTCATTTTTTACAATCCAGGCACTTTCCTTGATTTTCGTGCTGCAAAATCACTAATGATGTCACTAAAGTCCAATTCATGCAGTATATCTGACTCGATGCTCATGATAGCCAAATTTACAAGTCGTTCCTGCTTCATGGATGTCCTTAATCGGTTTTCAACTAATTTAAGTTTTGAGAAGGAACGCTCACCACTGCAGTTTGTTACCATCAAAATTAGATATATCCTTAGAGCTATCTCAATATTTGCTGTATATATCAGAGGCTGTTTACCTGTATATCAGGGGCTGTTTACTTGTATATATCAGAGGCTGTTGCTGTGCTGGCTGTATATAGAATAGAGGCTGGGGGGCTGTATAAAGTGTATACACAGCACTATACTGTAAAAAGGTCCACACTATATACATACAGTATACACAGACACACTGTAATGCAGGATATAGTGTGGACCTGTATATAGAGTATGGTACTGTGTAGGACAGGAGCTGCAAGAAAGATAAACAGACAGACAGACACACAGAGATCATACTCACCCCCCACGACACTGTGAAGACTGAACCACTTCACCTCTGGATCTTCAGTGACTGAAGATCCAGAGTGAAGTCCTGCTGCTCTCCGCGGTGGAGAATCCTCTTCTCGCACCAACATCGTGGCTCCGCCTCCTTCCTCGAAGATAGCTGAACAAACTCTCATCTGATCTAATCCGAGGTAGCGATCATATAGCTGAATAGGTAGCGCCTAGAAGCTTCTGTTGGGATGGGAGAAGGCTGCCGCATGCCATAAGCTAAGCATTAGGTACAGGGGGGTACTAATGAAGTCTAGCTAGGCTAGCCAGGTCAGTGGATGCTGATGCATTTTCTCTACTCCACATATCACAGCTATTGCAGCATCACTAAATTATTCATACAGCATAGATCCTTTACCAACATTTGTCAGGTCTATCTGTTTGTCATATATGGGACCCTCTCCTATAACTAAAATGTCCATTAGGACTAATGTATAGCAGATTTTTAGGGTCATACAATGGCAAAGTAAGGGCAATACAAGCTGGTGTATGGTTGTCCATATAAATCTGACTGTATAAAGGAAAGCTATTGAACATACCACATGCTGTATAGGAGTGGATTTAAGGGTCAGTTTTCTTGCATATAAGGGGTGAACATGAGGAGTACCCCAATTGGCTGTATGCACTCCACATTTTTTACGTGTTGTATGTCTTATGCACCTTGCACTTTGTGGTGAATACTGGTTCTGATACCTTTTTATCTTGTTAATTTACATTAAAAGTTAATTTTAATCCAAAACGCTGATAACAAATTACTGGTTGGATTATACCACTGGCTACCCCAGGGAACTTATCTAGATGTGTGGTGAGCATTTTGAACCCCAAACTGCTTCACAGAAGTTTATAACGTAGAGCCGTGAAAATAAAAAAATCATAGTTTTTTGCACACAAGTAATCCTTTCACCCCCAATTTTTCATTTTCCCAAGGGTAACAGGAGAAATTGGACCCCAAAGGTTGTTGTGCAATTTCTCCTGAGTACACCGATACTCCATATGTGGGGAATACTACTTTTGAGGCACAGTGCAAAGCTCAGATGGGAAGAGGCGACATATAGGAGTTCAGCTTTTGCGGGAATGGTTTGAGGGTGTCATGTCACATTGGCAGAGCCCCTGAGGTGCCAATGTGCCCTATAGGTGAACTCATTTTACAAACTGCACTCCCCAAAGAATTCATCTAGGGGTTCAGTGACCATATTAACACCACACGTGCCTCACAGAGTTTTATACCACTGAGCGGTGAAGAAAGAATAAATTACATTTTTACCACTAAAATGTTGTTTTAGCCCCTAGTTTTCAATATTTTTAAGGGCTAATAGGATTTTTTTTTTACAACAAACTGAGGACCATTTTTTCCTGAGTGCGCCAATACCCTACATGTAATCGGGAAATATTTTTCAGGCATGGTGCAAACCTCCAAAGGCAAGGAGCGACATACTATAGTGCAGATTTTACTGCTATTGTTTGCGGTGCCATAACCAACTGGGAAAGCCCAGGAGGTGCCAGAAGAGCAGAACCCACCCATAAGTGACCCCATTTTACGAAACTACACCTCTCAATGAATTCATCTAGGGGTGCAGTGATCATATTGCTGTAGGCAGATATGCAACAGATGCAGACTTATTTGTGTGCAGGAGGCGTTTACTGTTGTGGATTCTGTTGGTGGGCTCCCTCTGGTGGTTACTGCTGGTACTGGGTGACTTTGGTGGGTTGCGGCCTTTGGTTTCCACCTGTCCATCAGAGGCTGGGTGTTTCCTATTTTACCTGGCCTTTCTGTCATTTCCCTTGCCGGCTATCAATGTGTTCAGATGTGCTCTGTTTGGTTCCTGCCTACCTGCTCCCAGATCTTTCAGGATAAGCTAAGTGCTGATTTTCAGTTGTTTGGTTTTTGGTCCAGCTTGCTTAGAATGTCTCTATGCTAGCTGGTTGCTCTAGTGGACTGAGGTTCTCCCCATGTGCCATGAGTTGGCACATGGGTTCTTGTAATCTCAGGATGGTTTTTTTGATTAGGGTTTTTTGCTGACCGCTCAGTCCCCTTTTGTATCATTCTGCTTTCTAGTTTTTAGCGGGCCTCTATTTGCTAAAGCTATATACATCATCTCTATGTGTGTGCCTTCCTCTCATTTCACCGTCAATACATGTGGGGGGCAACTATACCTTTGGGGTTAATTCCTCTGGAGGCAAGTGAGGTCTTGTTTTCTCTGCAGTACTAGTTAGCTCTTAGGCTGGTGCGTGGCGTCTAGAACCAACGTAGGCACGCTCCCTGGCTATCTCTAGTTGCGTTTGTCAGGCGTAGGGCAGCGGTCAGCCCAGGTTCCATCACCCTAGAGCTCGTCCGATATTTTGTTATACTTTGCTTGTCCTGTGCTATCCCTAGCCATTGGGGATTCATGACAGTATAGCCGGCCCACAAAGTGTTAATTGTTTGGGCTGAAGCAGGAGGAAAAGAAGTGTTCAAGGAAAATTTTTTTTTTTTTTTTTCCTTCAGAGTTTTGCTGCCTAGCCCTTAATTGCTGTCTAGCTGCTTCTTACCTCCTCTTAACCCTTGAATGGCTCTGATCTTAGCTGTTTATCATGGATGTCCAGAGTTTGGCTTCCAGCCTGAGTAATCTCGCGGCAAAGGTTCAAAACATACAGGATTTCGTTGTTCACACTCCCATGTCTGAACCTAGAATTCCTATTCCAGAGTTTTTTTCTGGAGATAGATCTACCTTCCTGAATTTCAGGAACAATTGTAAATTGTTTCTCTCTTTTAAATCTCGCTCCTCTGGAGACCCTGCTCAACAGGTCAAGATTGTTATATCGTTCCTACGGGGCGACCCTCAGAATTGGGCATTTGCATTGGCACCAGGGGATCCTGCGTTGCTCAGTGTGGACGCGTTTTTTCTGGTATTGGGATTGCTCTATGAGGAACCTAACCTAGAGATTCAGGCTGAAAAGGCTTTATTAGCCCTCTCTCAGGGGCATGATGAAGCGGAAATATATTGTCAGAAATTTCGGAAATGGTCGGTGCTTACTCAGTGGAATGAGTGCGCCCTGGCTGCAAACTTCAGAAATGGTCTTTCTGAGGCCATTAAGGATATTATGGTGGGGTTCCCTGCGCCTACAGGTCTGAATGAGTCTATGGCTATGGCCATTCAGATTGATCGGCGTTTACGGGAGCGGAAACCCGTGCACCAGTTGGCGGTGTCTTCTGAACAGGCACCTGAGACTATGCAATGTGATAGAATTCAGTCCAGAATTGAACGGCAAAATTATAGGCGGAAAAATGGTTTGTGTTTTTATTGTGGTGATTCAGCTCATGTTATATCAGCATGCTCTAAACGCACAAAAAGGGTTGATAAATCTTTTGCCATTGATACTCTGCAGTCTAAGTTCATTTTGTCTGTGACTCTGATTTTTTCACTGTCTTCCATTTCCGTCGATGCCTATGTGGATTCAGGCGCTGCCCTGAGTCTTATGGATTGGTCATTTGCTAAACGCTGCGGTTTTAGTCTAGAGCCTCTGGAAATTCCTATTCCTCTGAAGGGAATTGATTCTACACCATTGGCTATGAATAAACCGCAGTATTGGACACAAGTGACCATGCGCATGACTCCCGTTCATCAGGAGGTGATTCGCTTCCTTGTACTGTATAATTTACATGATGTACTAGTGCTTGGTCTGCCATGGTTACAAACTCATAATCCTGTCCTGGACTGGAAAACAATGTCTGTGCTAAGCTGGGGATGTCAGGGGGTTCATGATGATGCACCTCCGATTTTAATCGCTTCATCGACTCCTTCGGAGATCCCTGCGTTTTTGTCAGATTATAAGGATGTTTTTGAGGAGCTTAAGCTCAATTCGCTCCCTCCTCATAGAGAGTGTGACTGTGCTATAGAATTGATTCCTGGCAGTAAGTTCCCTAAGGGTCGTTTATTTAATCTGTCACTGCCAGAGCATACTGCTATGCGGAATTATATTAAGGAGTCCTTGGAAAAGGGACATATTCGTCCATCTTCGTCCCCTCTGGGAGCAGGTTTTTTTTTCGTGGCAAAAAAAGATGGTTCCCTGAGGCCTTGTATAGATTATCGCCTTCTGAATAAGATTACAGTCAAATACCAGTATCCATTGCCATTATTTACTGATTTGTTTGCTCGCATTAAGGGGGCTAGGTGGTTCACTAAAATAGATCTTCGTGGTGCGTATAATCTGGTGCGGATAAAACAGGGTGATGAGTGGAAAACCGCATTTAATACGCCTGAGGGCCATTTTGAGTATTTGGTAATGCCTTTTGGACTCTCCAATGCTCCGTCAGTCTTTCAGTCCTTTATGCACAATATTTTCCGTGAATATCTGGATAAGTTTATGATTGTGTATTTGGATGAAATTTTGGTGTTTTCTGATGACTGGGAGTCTCATGTTCTACAGGTCAGGAAGGTGTTTCAGGTTTTGCGGGCCAATTCTCTGTTTGTGAAGGGCTCAAAGTGTCTCTTCGGAGTCCAGAAGATTTCTTTTTTGGGGTACATTTTTTCTCCTTCTACTATTGAGATGGATCCCGTTAAGGTTCAGGCTATTTGTGACTGGACACAACCTACATCTGTTAAGAGCCTTCAGAAGTTCTTGGGGTTTGCTAATTTTTATCGTCGGTTCATTGCTAATTTTTCCAGTATTGTTAAACCTTTGACTGATTTGACTAAAAAGGGTGCTGATGTTGCTGATTGGTCTCCTGCGGCCGTGGAGGCCTTTCGGGAACTTAAGCGCCGGTTTTCTTCTGCTCCTGTGTTGTGTCAACCAGATGTGTCACTTCCTTTTCAGGTGGAGGTTGATGCTTCCGAGATTGGAGCGGGGGCGGTTTTGTCACAGAGAAGTTCTAATGGCTCGGTGACGAAGCCATGTGCTTTCTTCTCTAGAAAATTCTCGCCCGCCGAGCGCAATTATGATGTGGGTAATCGGGAGCTTTTGGCCATGAAGTGGGCATTTGAGGAGTGGCGTCATTGGCTTGAGGGTGCTAAACATCGCGTGGTGGTCTTGACTGATCACAAGAATCTCATTTACCTTGAGTCTGCCAGGCGTTTGAATCCTAGACAGGCTCGTTGGTCATTATTTTTTTCTCGTTTCAATTTCGTGGTTTCATACCTGCCAGGTTCAAAGAATGTGAAGGCAGATGCTCTTTCCAGGAGTTTTGTGCCTGATTCTCCTGGAGACACTGGGCCTGCTGGTATCCTTAGGGATGGGGTAATATTGTCCGCCGTATCCCCAGATTTGCGACGCGCATTGCAGGAGTTTCAGGTGGATAAACCGGATCGATGTCCACCAGAAAGACTGTTTGTTCCGGATGATTGGACCAGTAGAGTCATCTCCGAGGTCCATTCTTCTGTGTTGGCTGGTCATCCTGGAATATTTGGTACAAGAGATTTGGTGGCCAGGTCTTTTTGGTGGCCTTCCCTGTCTAGGGATGTGCGTACCTTTGTGCAGTCTTGTGAAGTGTGTGCTCGAGCTAAGCCTTGCTGTTCACGGGCTAGTGGGTTGTTGTTATCTTTGCCCATCCCGAAGAGGCCTTGGACGCACATTTCCATGGATTTTATTTCTGATCTCCCGGTTTCACAGAAAATGTCCGTTATCTGGGTTGTGTGTGACCGCTTTTCTAAGATGGTTCATTTGGTGCCCTTGCCTAAGTTACCCTCCTCCTCTGAGTTGATTCCTTTGTTTTTTCAGAACGTGGTTCGTTTGCATGGGATTCCGGAGAATATCGTTTCTGACAGGGGATCCCAGTTTGTGTCTAGATTTTGGCGGACGTTTTGTGCCAAGATGGGCATTGATTTGTCTTTCTCGTCTGCATTCCATCCTCAGACGAATGGCCAGATGGAGCGAACTAATCAGACCTTGGAAACTTATTTGAGGTGTTTTGTTTCTGCTGATCAGGATGACTGGGTTGCTTTTTTGCCACTGGCTGAATTTGCTCTTAATAATCGGGCTAGTTCTGCCACGTTGGTCTCTCCTTTTTTTTGTAATTCGGGGTTTCATCCTCGTTTTTCCTCTGGTCAGGGGGAATCTTCGGATTGTCCTGGAGTAGACGTGGTGGTGGACAGGCTACATCAGATTTGGAATCAGGTGGTGGACAATTTGAAGTTATCTCAGGAGAAGACTCAGCAGTTTGCTAATCGCCGTCGCCGCGTGGGTCCCCGACTTCTTGTTGGGGACTTGGTGTGGTTGTCTTCTCGTTTTGTCCCTATGAAAGTCTCTTCTCCTAAGTTCAAGCCTCGGTTCATCGGTCCTTATAGGATCTCGGAGATTCTTAACCCTGTATCTTTTCGTTTGGATCTCCCAGCATCGTTTGCTATTCATAATGTGTTCCATCGGTCGTTGTTGCGGAGGTATGAGGTGCCCGTTGTTCCTTCGGTCGAGCCTCCTGCTCCGGTGCTGGTGGAGGGAGAATTGGAGTATGTTGTTGAAAAGATCTTGGATTCTCGTGTTTCCAGACGCAAACTCCAGTATTTGGTTAAGTGGAAGGGTTATGGTCAGGAGGATAATTCCTGGGTGGTCGCCTCCGATGTTCACGCGACTGATTTGGTCCGCGCCTTCCATAGAGCTCACCCTGATCGCCCTGGGGGTTCTCGTGAGGGTTCGGTGACCCCTCCTCAAGGGGGGGGTACTGTTGTGGATTCTGTTGGTGGGCTCCCTCTGGTGGTTACTGCTGGTACTGGGTGACTTTGGTGGGTTGCGGCCTTTGGTTTCCACCTGTCCATCAGAGGCTGGGTGTTTCCTATTTTACCTGGCCTTTCTGTCATTTCCCTTGCCGGCTATCAATGTGTTCAGATGTGCTCTGTTTGGTTCCTGCCTACCTGCTCCCAGATCTTTCAGGATAAGCTAAGTGCTAATTTTCAGTTGTTTGGTTTTTGGTCCAGCTTGCTTAGAATGTCTCTATGCTAGCTGGTTGCTCTAGTGGACTGAGGTTCTCCCCATGTGCCATGAGTTGGCACATGGGTTCTTGTAATCTCAGGATGGTTTTTTTGATTAGGGTTTTTTGCTGACCGCTCAGTCCCCTTTTGTATCATTCTGCTTTCTAGTTTTTAGCGGGCCTCTATTTGCTAAAGCTATATACATCATCTCTATGTGTGTGCCTTCCTCTCATTTCACCGTCAATACATGTGGGGGGCAACTATACCTTTGGGGTTAATTCCTCTGGAGGCAAGTGAGGTCTTGTTTTCTCTGCAGTACTAGTTAGCTCTTAGGCTGGTGCGTGGCGTCTAGAACCAACGTAGGCATGCTCCCTGGCTATCTCTAGTTGCGTTTGTCAGGCGTAGGGCAGCGGTCAGCCCAGGTTCCATCACCCTAGAGCTCGTCCGATATTTTGTTATACTTTGCTTGTCCTGTGCTATCCCTAGCCATTGGGGATTCATGACAGTTTACACTTTTCTGACAGTAGATGGTTACACTTTTCTGACAGTAGATGGTGATGTTGTTACTGTTATATGCTTAGTTGAATGTAGTGCATATACTTGTTGTACTTTGGTTTCACTTTCTCTCTGGTAAAAGGTCCTTCAGACTTCCTGTTATGCTGTATTAAGAGGCTGATGTATGTACCTCATGTTCTTTGTAGATAAAAGTTGAATTACCCCATATAATCTACTCTCACAAGTTTATTCTGTGACCAAACTATGCAACAGGTTATGGGCCCATAGAAGACAAAAAGGACTTGGTGAATGCAAAAGAATACTTCAGAGCAATTCTCTCCAAACAAGTAAGACAAATAAGTTAAAGATGAGCAGCAGTTCAGAGCTGAGACTCACTGTGGCTAAGCTGAACAATGAGAACTATCAGTTATGGAAGTTCAAAGTGATGTTATTGTCTAAAGATGATTTATGCAAGGTAATCACTACAGACAGACCCAATGATAATAATCAGACATGGGATAAGTAAAACAGACAAGCAAGAGCTACTATCAGCTTATTAGTGGAGGATGATCAGTTAATCCACATAAGGAATGAGAATACAGCAAAGAGAATGTGGGAAGCATTGAGAAAGCTATATGAAAGATCCAGCTTACTGTAAATCACAAACTATTCCTGCTAAGAAAACTTTTCAAGATGAGATTAAGTGCAAGGAAAGACATGCAGGAGCATATAAACTCCATGATGGAGGTGGTAACACAGCTGAGATCAGTCGGTGAAGTCATTAAGGAAAGCTATATAGCAGCAATATTATTGTACAGTTTACCAGATTCATACACTGCTCTGATAAATGCACTAGAGACAAGACCTGAAGCAGACATTACACTAGAGTTTGTAAAGACCAGACTTATAGATGAATATCAAAGAAGGAAACAGCAAACAAACGATTCAACTGAAAAGGATAGTGAAAATGCTCTTAGAGCGACAGACAAGAAGCCCCATAATACAGAGACAAGAGAATGTTTCAGATGTAAGAAAAAGGGACATTTAAAGTCTGTACTATATGGAAAGCAGAACAACAGAAATTACACCAAAAGGAGAATAAACAAAGTAAAAAGCACAATTTCTAACCCACATGGAGATCACTGGATTAGTACATTTAAAGTAACTAATAAAGAGTCATCGTCAGGCTGGTTTATTGACTCAGGAGCAACAAGTCACGTGATTAGTGATAAAAGCTTCTTTACTGAACTTGATGAAAATAAGAAGGAAGCAATTTATCTTGCATATGGGAGTAAAATAACCACAGAAGGTATTGGACAAGGAATGCTAATCTGTCCTGATAGATTTGGGCATAATTAAAAATTACTAGTAAAGGATGTGTTATGTGTTCCAGGACTAGAAGGAAGATTGTTATCCGTAAAGTGTCCGACAGCCAAAGGGCTTACTGTAAAATTCAAAGATGCTAATTGTATAATCCTAGCGGAAGATAAGGTAATAATTAATGTAAAAGCAGGTAAACAATTATATCATCTAGACACATTAAAGGAACAGATGAAGTTATATACACATGATCACAAGAATTGTATTCACATGTGGCATAGACATCTAGGACATAGACATCTTGAGAGTATAATGGTGTTACAAAAGAAGAATTTGACAAAAGACCTATTGATATCTGATTGTTCAATTACCGTAAAATTTGAATGTTGTATAAAATCCAAAGCTACAATAGTATCTATATCTAAAGAGAGTGAGAGATAAAAGCACAAGACCACTTGACTTGGTACACATTGATGTGTGTGGACTAGTGATGAGAATATACTAATTTCTCAAGATTTCTCGAGCATGCTCGGGGGTCCTCCGAGTATTTTTTAGTGCTCGGAGATTTAGTTTTTCTTGCCGCAGCTGAATGATTTACATCTGTTAGCCAGCATAAGTACATGTGGGGATTGCCTGGTTGCTAGGGAATCCCCACATTTACTTATGCTGGCTAACAGATGTAAATCATTCAGCTGCGGCAAGAAAAACTAAATCTCTAAGCACTGAAAAATACTCGGAGGACCCCCGAGCATGCTTGAGAAATCTCGAGTAACGAGTATATTCGCTCATCACTAATGTGGACCCATGAAAGTGACCACATCAGGAAGTAATAGATATATGGTGACCTTCATTGATGACTACTCAAGATACACAGTCACATACTTGATAAAAAACAAAAGTGAAGTTTTTGGAAAATTAGAAGACTGTGACAAAGTCAAATAAGTGTAGAACAACAAATGGCGGTTTGTAGAAGGAGCGCTAGCGGCCGTCCAAATGACGAGGAAATAAGTGCGCAGATCCCTGCAGCTCCAGCCGGATACCCCACAACGGGGGAGAAAAACAACAGGAACAGAATAGCCGGTCTCAGGAGCACAAAAGGAGAACACAGACAACAGTTAGGGTAAAACCACAACGTGTTTCAACGGCGTACACCGTCTTCTTCAGGTGGAATATCCATCTGAAGAAGACAGCGTACGCCGTTGAAACGCATTGTGGCTTTACCCTAACTGGTGTCTGTGTTCTCCTTTTGCACTCCTGAGACTGGCTATTCTGTTCCTGTTGAAAGTCAAATAAGTTTCAGAGGAAGCCAATCATCAGCAGAAGTGATAATGGAGGTGAATTTACAGAACACCAAATAGAAAACTACTTAAGACAGAATGAAGTAGAGCACAAAAAGACTTCCATACACACCTGAACAGAACGGGGTAGCAGAAAGGAAAAACAGAACTCTGACTGAAGTGATAAGATGTATGCTGTTAGGGGTTGCGGAACGCACCGAATATATTTATTGATGTGATTGGTGCGTTTGCAACCTGGGATCCACCGTGCAGTAAATATCCTGCCGCTAAGTAAATGGCGGCACAATATGGCGGTATTAACCAGCTCTGTTAGCTTCACAGAGCGGCCGAGAAAGCAAAGCGCTGTGCCCTGTTAACTCTCACAGAGACACAGGCTAACTACCCAGAAGAGAGCAGTCAGTGGTCATGCATGCACAGAACACTCCTCGCCGGAGGTGCCAGCATTCTAGGGGCTTATTTCAGCCGGGTCCCTGAATACACTCATACACAATCTCCTCGCCGGAGGTGCCAGCATTCTAGGGGCTTATTTCAGCCGGGTCCCTGAACACATTCACGCATATGACCACAGTGGCGCAAAGCACGTAACTTTAGAAGATACTAGCACATGGCCGTGCGGCCATGCGAGCCTTAAATAGCTGCAGCACGTACAGGACCTTAAAAAAGAGGACCAATGAGAGACTGCTACTGAGCCTGCGTACCTACAGGACCTTCCTAGAAAGACCAATAGATTTGGCTGCAGTACCTGAACATGAGACCCTTGATCTCCACTGAGAGATCTTACCCTGGGCATGCTCAGTGTGTGCAAAGCAGGACTTAGTCCCAGAAAAGCCTGTTCGCCGTAGATCAGTGCAGGGTACAATAGCAGGGCCTGGAGAGGCAGCAAAAACCCTTTGCACTGAATCAGACTCAGTGAGACGCTGGGACCGATGTCTCCGCTGAGCAGGCTCCACTGCGGCCAATGGAGAATGGGAGACCGCAGCAGAGACGGATCGAGATTCCCCCTGTGCGGCAGAGGAAACTCGACTCCTAACGTATGTTAACAGACTCCAAACTACCAGACAAATACTGGGGTGAAGCAGCAATGACAGCTACTTATCTGCAAAATAGACATTTTTCAAGAAAACTGAAAAAAAAAACCATATGAACTGTGGCAAGGTAAGAAACCAAATGTGAATCATTTAAGAGTTTTTGGTTGCAAAGTTTTTGTGCTTATTCCAGAAGAAAAACGCTCCAAACTTCAAAACAGAGCTATTGAAGGAATATTTGTCGGATATAGTGACAATTGCAAAGGATACAGAATCCTAGATCCCAAGACAGACAGAATCACAGTGAGTAACAGTGTAACATTCATTGAAGATCTAAATGATGACATAATGACATCACTGGAAACAAAACATGAGAGAAACGACAGTGATATAAGTGCAGGGACATCTGATGAGAAAGAAGTGGAAATCGATGAAAATCAAAAAAACTGAAAGTCAAGAGATACAGCTCCATACAGACACAGAACCAAGACGCTCAATAAGAGAAAACAAAGGAAGACCATCGCAACATCTTTCATACAAGACAGGTACAAATAAAATTTATGAACCTACATCTTGGTAAAACATATCTCAACTTTCAGAAGAAGAGGCCAACAAATGGATAAAGGCTGCAGAAACAGAAATAAAATCCACGCATGATTCAAAGACATGGACACTGACAGAACTACCAAAAGAAAAAAAGGCTATAGAATGTAAATTGGTTTTTAAATTAAAATACCAAGCAGACGGCACAGCTGATCGATACTGAGCAAGACTCGTAGCTAAAGGCTATTCTCAGAAATATGCACACATGCATACGCATAACACACATGGATGTCATCCATGTGACATGCATCGGTGCCGGGGAAGAAGCGTTACAGTAAGCACTGTTCCCCAGCGCCGGGTGCTGAACACAGCTCTCATCATTCTCCCCTGCTCTGCCAGCGATCGGCACAAGCGGGGGAGAATGACAAGGGCTACATTTAAGTGATAAAAGAGACAACTGGCGGCGACTGATGGGACTATTACTCCTATCAGCCTACCCCTGCTGCTGCTAATAACAGTAACAGCAGAAGCAGCTGATGGAGGTAATAATCAGCCGCCGTCTGTGCTATAAATAAGGCTACAAGATAAATAAGGCAGTGTACCTCCGACCACTGAGGCTGGGAACTGTTAATTATTAATTATTGACTTATTTCACTCAATTCTGTACTGAGCCTCATGGAAGGTTTGGCTGACATTACATTTGCCATTCCTGTATATTTATCTCAGAGTAAAAGTTAACATCATATAGAGAACACATGCTCTATGGAACATATATAATCACGGCTCATAGGATGGAGGGGACTTCACTTAGGGGCTGTCACTTGGGGGCTTCTCCTTCACTCTCTACGGACTTCAGACTCCACACAGACTTCAAATGGAATGAACAGCTGGTATGTGAGTTAGCCATGATGACTTCTACCATACTCCATGAGGCCAGTTTCACACGTCAGTGGCTCCGGTACGTAAGGTGACAGTTTCCTCACGTACAGGAGCCACTGACACACGTAGACACATTGAAATCAATGCATCTGTGCAGATGTCATTAATTTTTTGCGGACCGTGTCTCCGTGTGCCAAACACGGAGACATGTCAGTGTTCGTGGGAGCGCACGTATTACACGGACCCATTAAAGTCAATGGGTCCGTGTAAAACACGTACCGCACACGGATGTTTTCCGTGTGCTGTCAGTGTGCCGTGCAGGAGACAGCGCTACAGTAAGTGCTGTCCCCCCCACATGGTGCTGAAGCCGCCATTCATATCTTCTCTGCAGCAGCGTTTGCTGTAGAAAAGATATGAATAATCCTTTTTTTGTGTGTTTCTCGTGTTTAACATAAAAGACCCATGTCCCCACCCCCCTCCCACCCCCTGTGCGCCCGCCCGCTGTTATTAAAATACTCACCCGCCTCCCTCACAGTGTCCTGTCCTGGCCGCAGCTTCTACTGTATGCGGTCACGTGGGGCCGCCTATTACAGAAATGAATATGCGGCTCCACCCCTATGGGAGGTGGAGCCGCATATTCATTAACTGTAATGGGCGGCACCACGTGACCGCTCATACAGGAGAAGCTGCGGGGCGGAGAGCAAGCGTCGAGGGAGGCGGGTGAGTATTTTAATGCCGGCGGCCAGGCGCATAGGGGGTGGGAGGGGGGAGGATGCCCGAAAGTTTATTTTAAACACAAAAAAACAACAACAAAAAAAAAGATTTTTCATCCCTTCTCCCCAGCGAGCGCTGGAGAGAACGGATGAATGGCGGCTTCAGCACCATGCTGGGGGGACAGCGCTTACTGTAGCGCTGTCTCTCCTGCACGGTCCGTGTGGTACCCAGGCGGCACACGGCTGCCGCACATGTGCCACACGGATGGCCTACGTGAGCTCATGGACACACGGACACGGATAACTCCGGTACCGATTTTTTCCGGTACCGGAATTATCTGGACGTGTGGGACAGGCCTGACAGAGACAAACGCCATTTACCATTCAGAATCTCAGGAAAGATGGGGAACAAACTTTGATATGGACAAAAGGACAATATCTTTGTAACTATTTCATCTATTTTATGTTTTGCTGCAATGATGCTTTTTGGTGGACAATCCAATAAACCACTACATTTTTTTTTGAGAAATATCATGATTTGACATGACATTTTCTTTAGAGTATCGTATCTGGTAAAGCGTCCTGATTAAATATACGAAATGAGCATATTTAACAGGAACGGAGTCTCAGTGGTCGGAGATAACCTCTATGATGTCACCCCCAGTCACTGACGCCGCGCTTGCAGCATCTCATTCACCAGTAGTTCTCAGCATGGACGATCGCATCTTAGCACCGTCCAGGTTGAAAACTAATTATTCCCCAGACATGGATTACAGCATGGGACAGAACAACAAGCAGGTATAGTATATTGTTGTTTTTTAATTTTAGTTTTATTACACGAGAACGAGGGCTTCGGTGGAAGTAGGTGTGGATGTAAGTATGGTTTAATTAAGATTATTAAAGGAGTCTGTGTAATTTTTTCAATTAAAGGACTTTATTCTTGGTGTGTGTGTGTTTTTATACAATGTGACTATGGGGTTAGTAATGGGGGCATCTTATTGACGCCTCTCCAGTACTAACCTCGGGGCTTGATGTCACCTGACAATACAAAGGTGACATCAACCCCACAAATATGAACCTCAATTGCCACCGCTACAGGGCAAGTGGAAAGAGCCGGGCAAAGCGCTAGAATTGGCGCATCTAATAGATGTGCCTTTTCTAGGCAGCTGCGGGCTGCTATTTTTAGGCTGGGGGGTCAATATCCATGGTCCCTTACCAGCCTGAGAATACCAGCCCCAGATATGAGCTTTAGCCAGGCTGGTTCTGGTTGACAAAAATGGGGGAACTCCACACCGTTTTGTTAAATTATTTAAATAATTTGCAAAAACAGCATGGGGACCCCTCTATTCTTGATAACCAGCCTTGCTGAAGCTGAGGGTTGCAGCCCCCAGCTGTGAGTGTTTTCATTTATTTATAGCGCAGGTGGCGGCTGAGGAATACCCCCATCATCCGCTTCTGCTGTCACTGTTATTAGCAGCAGCAGGGGTAGGCTGATGGGAGTAATAGTCCATCAGCCGCTGCCTGCTCTCTCTTTTATAACTTAAATATAACTCATCATTCTCCCCCGCTCGTGCCGATTGCTGGCAGAGCAGGGGAGAATGATGACAGCCGTGTTCAGAACCCGGCACTGGAGAACAGCGCTTACTGTAAGGCTATGTGCACATGATGCTGATTTAGTGCGGATCCGCAGCGGATTTTTCCGCGCAGAAACTCTGCAGATCCGCACTGTGATTTACAGTAAAATGTAAATCAATAGGGAAAAAAAAAGCTGTGCACATGGTGCGGAAATGCTGCGAATTTAAAAGAAGTGCATGTCACTTCTTTTGTGTGGATCTGCAGCGTTTCTGCACCATTCCATAATAGAAATCCGCAGTGGGGAAAACTGCAGAAAAACCGCACAAAATTGGCATCACTTCCGCGGCAAATCCGCATAAAAGCCGCGGCAAATCCGCAGCTGCGGATTCTGCCAGGAGATGCAGATTTTGTGCAGAAAATTCTGCACCCCATTCTGCAACGTGTGCACATAGCCTTACACTTTTACCCTGGCGTCTGTCCGTGTGGTACTGATGCCGCACACGCATGCCACAAGTATTACAAACACAAACACTGACATCTCCTGTACCGGAAATATCAGGACGTGTGAAAGAGATCTTATATCGGATTTTTATATTTGGCTGCTGTCACACACTAAAAGACGCTTTTTATAGAAAAAAAATAGTTTTTGCATCACCACATTTTGAGAGCTATAATTTTTCCATAGTTTGGCCCCCAGAGTCATGTGAGGTCTTGTTTTTTTGCGGGACGAGTTGACGTTTTTATTGGTGTCATTTTCATACACATGACATTTTTGATCGCTTTGTATTCCGATTTTTGGGAGGCAGAATGAACAAAAACCAGCAGTTCATGAATTTCTCTCTTCTGGTCATCGGGCCCCAGCGGCAGGATTCTGTCGGTGCAGTAACTGAACCTGCGACCGCAGGTTCAGCTAAACTCTATTGCCGTGCTAGCCAGGGCCTGCAAGGCAATAGTTAAAAGCTGCCAGCCAATCGGAGGCTGGCAGCTGACGTCAGCGCGCACGTCGCCGGCGTACGACGTCATTGCCTTTCCCATGCGATTGCGCGCCTGGACTGCACTGAGGGAACTTTGCTGCAGGAGAGCGACCTGGTAAGAAGAAAGATTTTTTTTATTTTTAATGAAAGTGGCAAGGCGGGGGCAGGATGGGAGACACCTGGGAACAATGGACATACAGGGGGAAGTATGGAGACACAGGGGGAAGTATGGAGACATGGGGAAGTATGGAGACACAGGGGAAGTATGGAGACACAGGGGGAAATATGGAAACACGGGGAAATATGGAGACAAGGGGAAATATGGAGACACAAGGGGCAGAATGGGAGACACAGGGAACAATGGAGATACAGGGGAAAGTATTGAGACACGGGGAAATATGGAGACACGGGGAAATATGGAGACACAGGGGGCAGAATGGGAGACATAGGGGCAGGATGGGAGACACGGAGAACAATGGAGATACAGGAGGAAGTATGGAGACACAGGGGGAATTATGGAGACACGGAGAAATATGGAGACATGGGGAAATATGGAGACATAGGGGGCAGAATGGGAGACACGGGGGCAGGATGGGAGACAGGGTAACAATGGAGATACAGGAGGAAGTATGGAGACACAGGGGAAGTATGGAGACACGGCGAAATATGGAGACACGGGGAAATATGGAGATACAGGGGGCAGAATGGAGACAGAAGGGGAAATATGGAGACATTGGGAAATATGGATACACGGGGAAATATGGAGACACAGGGGGCCGAATGGGAGACATGGGGGCAGAATGGGAGACACGGGGATAACAATGGAGATACAGAGGGTAGTATGGAGACACGGGGAAATATAGAGACATGGGGAAATATGGAGACACGGGGCAGAATGGAGATACAGGAGGCAGAATGGAGACACGGGTAAATATGGAGACACGGGGCAGAATGGAGATACAGGGGCAGAATGGAGACGCGGGGAAATATGGAGACACAGGGGGCAGAATGGAAGACATGGGGGGAACAATAGAGACAGGGGGAAGTATGGAGACGCTGGGGGAAGTATGGAGACACGGGGAAATATGGAGACACGAGGAAAATACAGTCATGGCCAAAAGTTTTGAGAATGACACCAAAATTATATTTTCACATGATCTGCTGCCCTCTGGTTTTTATCAGTGTTTGTCTGATGTTTATATCACATACAGAAATATAATTGCAATCATATTATGAGTACCAATAGGTTATATTGACAGTTAGAATGAGTTAATGAAGCAAGTCAATATTTGCATTGTTGACCCTTCTTCTTCAAGACCTCTGTAATTCTCTCTGGCATGCTCTCAATCAACTTCTGGACCAAATCCTGACTGATAGCAGTCCATTCTTGCATAATCAATGCTTGCATTTTGCCAGAATTTGTTGGTTTTTGTTTGTCCACCCGTCTCTTGATGATTGACCACAAGTTCTCAATGGGATTAAGA
Source organism: Ranitomeya variabilis (assembly GCF_051348905.1). Taxonomy (NCBI): domain Eukaryota; kingdom Metazoa; phylum Chordata; class Amphibia; order Anura; family Dendrobatidae; genus Ranitomeya; species Ranitomeya variabilis. Next base: position 635,924,400 of record NC_135233.1, on the reverse strand, counting down.
TCTGGGGAGTTTCCAGGCCATGGACCCAAAATCTCTGTTTTGTTCCATGAGCCATTTAGTTATCACCTTTGCTTTATGGCAAGGTGCTCCATCATGCTGGAAAAGGCATTGTTGGGCGCCAAACTGCTCTTGGACGGTTGGGAGAAGTTGCTCTTGGAGGACCTTCTGGTACCATTCTTTATTCATGGCTGGGTTTTTAGGCAAGACTGTGAGTGAGCCGATTCCCCTGGCTGAGAAGCAACCCCACACATGAATGGTTTCAGGATGCTTTACAGTTGGCATGAGACAAGACTGGTGGTAGCGCTTACCTCTTCTTCTCCGAATAAGCTGTTTTCCAGATGTCCCAAACAATCGAAAAGGGGATTCATCAGAGAAAATGACTTTGCCCCAGTCCTCAGCAGTCCACTCCCTGTACCTTTTGCAGAATATCAGTCGGTCCCTGATGTTTTTTCTGGAGAGAAGTGGCTTCTTTGCTGCCCTCCTTGAAACCAGGCCTTGCTTAAAGTGTCTCCGCCTCACAGTGCGTGCAGAAGCACTCACACCAGCCTGCTGCCATTCCTGAGCAAGCTCGGCACTGCTGGTAGTCCGATCCCGCAGCTGAAACAGTTTTAAGATACGGTCCTGGCACTTGCTGGTCTTTCTTGGGCGCCCTGGAGCCTTTTTGACAACAATGGAAGCTCTCTCCTTGAAGTTCTTGATGATGCGATAGATTGTTGACTGAGGTGCAATCTTTGTAGCTGCGATACTCTTCCCTGTTAGGCCATTTTTGTGCAGTGCAATGATGGCTGCACGTGTTTCTTTAGAGATAACCAAGAGAAAGCCTCCTTTTAAAGTGTCCAGTGATGTCATTCTTACTTAATCATGACTGATTGATCGCCAGCCCTGTCCTCATCAACACCCACACCTGTGTTAATGGATCAATCACTAAAACGATGTTAGCTGCTCCTTTTAAGGCAGGACTGCAATGATGTTGAAATGTGTTTTGGGGGTTAAAGTTCATTTTCTGGGCAAATATTGACTTTGCAAGTACAGTAATTGCTGTTAAGCTGATCACTCTGACATTCAGGAGTATATGCAAATTGCCATTAGAAAAAATAAAGCAGTAGACTTTGGACAAATTGATATTTGTCTCATTCTCAAAATGTTTCCAATCCAATTGGCTATTGTGCTTTTTGTCGCCTTTCTACCTTTGTGAGTGTTGGATAAAGAGATTTCGATCAATCCTCCAACTCTCTGTTTGTGAAAGGTAATATAGAACCACACTGCATCCAGAGTGTGGAACGACTCTTCCCTCCTGTTAGAGGGATCTGGGCAGAATGAGGGCAGCTCTATATCCTGACCTCTATGAAAATCTGATGTTACTTTAGGTAAAAAGGTAGGGTCTAGACGGAGGATTATACTATCAGATGTTACCCTCAAATAGGGTTCTTGCATGGATAGGGCTTGTAGCTCTCCTATCCATCTGGCGGAGGTAATAGCCACTAAAAAGACAGCTTTTAGGGTAAGAACCTTTAAAGGAAACCTGTCACCTGAATTTGGCGGGACCAGTTTTGGGTCATATGGGCGGGGTTTTCGGGTGTTTGATTCACCCTTTCCTTACCTGCTGGCTGCATGCTGGCCGCAATATTGGATTGAAGTTCATTCTCTGTCCTCCAGAGTACACGCCAGCGTAAGGCAATATTGCTATATGACCCAAAACTGGTCCCGCCAAATTCAGGTGACAGGTTCCCTTTAAAGAAGCCTCTGATAAAGGTTCGAATGGATCCTGAGTTAGACTTTTAAGGACCAGGTTTAGGTCCCAAGGAGGAGCACGGTTATGAACTCTGGGATAGATCCTACTCGCTGATGTTATGAAGCGTTTTGTCCACCGGAGGTTGGCTAGGTTCTGGTCAAAATATGAGCTAAGAGCTGAAACCTGGACCTTTAAGGTACTAGGCCTCAGCCCTAAATCTAGACCTTTCTGCAGGAAGTTTAGAATTTGGGCAATATTCCAATGGAATGGTTCTGGAATGCTCGGCAGACACCAAGATGAGAATTTCTTCCAGACTTTGGCATAAATAGCGTTGGTTATAGGTTTCCTACTTCTCTGAAGAGTGTGAATCACTTCATAGGAGAGGCCTCTTGCTCTTAGTATCTTGGCCTCAGTACCCATGCTGCAAGATTCAACCTGTGTAGGTTTGGATGTAATAATGGCCCCTGACGAAGTAGGTCGCTCTTCTGAGGTAAACATATTGGTCCCTCCTGGGCCATGTCTAACAGGGCACTGTACCAACTCCTCCCCGGCCACATGGGGGCGATCAGAATTGTAGTGACCTGTTCGGATCGGATCTTCTGTAGAGTTTTCGACAGCATTGGGATTGGAGGAAAAGCATAGGCGAGGTTGAATTCCCAGGGGTGTGAGAAAGCATCCATGCCCAGCACTCTGTCTGTCATATTTAGAGAAAAATATGCCCGTAGCTTGGTATTCTGGCTCTTGGCAAATAGGTCCACTTCTGGGATCCCCCATCTGGATACTAGGGAGAGGAAGACTTCCTGATCTAGGCACCATTCTCCCGGAGGTACATCCGTTCTGCTGAGAAAGTCTGCTTGGGTATTGGCATACCCTTTTAGGTGGACCGCCAAAATAGAGAGGAGGTGTCTCTCTGCCCAGAAATTTTTTTTCGAAGTTAGGGATTTTAGTTTTTTGAATTTCGCGCTTCCCTGATGACGAAGGTATGCTACAGTGGTCATGTTGTTGGAGTATATCCTGACATGGTGACTCTGAACAAGAGAGGACGCAGCTTTTAAGGCCTCTTAGACCGCCTTCAGCTCTCTGAAGTTTGAAGAGCTTGCTCTGATGACTGGAGACCATGTGCCCTGGAAGTGTGTTCCCTCGACTATGGCTCCCCATCCCCTTTGACTGGCGTCCGATGTGAGTATTTTTAGTGGGACCTGGTCCCAGCTGACCCCCTGTTGGAGGTTTCGGAGACGTAGCCACCATGCTAGGGATGCTTTGACATGATTGGGGAGGTGAACTCTCTTGGATAGAGAGCTCTGCTGTCTGTCCCAGGATGATAGAACGTGGGACTGAAGGACTCTCGTGTGGGCTTGGGCCCATGATACCATCTGGATACAGGATGTTAGGGACCCCAGAATGGACATGGAGTGTCGCAGAGTGGGGCTTTCAGGGTTCTGAATTCCATTAACCTCTGTACCAGAGGTTTTTTTCCTTTTGGAAGGAAGTAGGTCTGATTTCTCCCGATTCGGGATCCATCCCAAAGACTCCAGGATTTCTAGAGACTTTGCTATGTCCGCATTCAGACGGGAGACAGAAGGAGCGACAATGAGCAGATCGTCTAGATAGGGTACTATGCAAATTCCTTGAAGACCTATGAATATTACTGCCTCTGTCATTATCTTTGTGAAGACCCGAGGTGCCGAAGCGATTCCAAAGGGGAGGGAGTTGAACTGATAGTGTATTATCTGCTGGCTCTGAGATATTGAAAATCTTAGGCACTTCCGGAATTTTGGATGGATTGGGACGTGATAATATACGTCCCTCAGATCCACTGTAGCCATCACCCAGCCTTGACCTATCAAGGGAATCGCAGTCCTGACTGATTCCATCTTGAGCCTTCTGTAAGTAATTACCCGATTTAGGGGTTTCGGGTTGATGATTATTCGGTGCTTCCCTGAAGGTTTTTTTTATTAGAAATAGGCGAGAATAGTGTCCTCTGCCTATCTCCTGTTGAGGTACTGGGGAAATCACTCCTGCCTGGAGTAACTCTTGTAGTCCAGAAAGAAATGCATCCTGAGGGTTGAGACTCTGTAATGGGGTTATCCTTAGGCGGCAAGGGGGAGGGCTTTCGAATTCCAGTTTTAACCCATTCTGGATAGTATCGAGTACCCACCGGTTCAAGGAGATGGAACTCCACTGGCTGATAAAGTCCGAGAGCCGTCCCACGACACCCTGGGCGTAGTCACTGCTTGTCAGGTGTCTGCTGGGACTGGGGAACCAGGATATTCCTACCCTTCCCCCCTTTTGGATAGCTCCAGCGGCCCGACTTGCCTTTCCCCTTGAATTCCCTTTTAAAGGACTGATCTGTTGAGGGGCGAAAAATTTTTTTTTTTGGATTCCTCTGCTCAGGAAGCGCTTTCTTTTTGTTTGTGGCCTTGTCTAATATATCATCAAGAGCCTGCCCAAACAAATAGCGACCTTGAAAAGGAATGGCACAAAGCTTTGTTTTAGAAGTGATGTCGCCACTCCAGGATTTCAACCACAGAGCTCTTCTGGCTGAGTTAGAAAGGACTGCCGACTTTGCAGCCACTCTGACTGACTCTGCCGAAGCAGCGGCGAGGAAGCCCGTAGCTCTCTGGAGAAGGGAATCCAGGATTACTTTTCTAGATGTTCCCTGGGTAAGGTGATCCTCTAGAGTGCGGAGCCAAAGAAATAGAGACCTAGCCACACAAGTGGACGCTATATTTGTTCTAAGGAGGTTCGTGGAGGTATCCCAAGATCTCCTTAGTAGACTTTCCATTTTAACGTCCATGGGGACTCTGAGTTGGGATGAGTCCTCAAATGGGAGGCCTGTCTTTTTTGACACTCTAGAGACCTGTACGTCTACCTTCGAGGTATCCCACAGAGAGACGTCTCCATCCAGAGGGAAGCGTTTTTTTAGTTCAGATGGAACACTAAGCCCTTTCTCAGGGGACTCCCATTCATGGAGAATGAGACTGCACATTTTCGTGTATCGGAAATCCCTTCAATTTTTTAGGTTTTAGGCCACCAAACATCTCATCCTGCACTGACTGCTTCTCCTCCTCCTCTTCAACGCCCATTGTCCCCCTGACCATACTAATTAGCTCCCGTATGTCTTCAGAGGAAAAATAATATTTCTTATTTTTCTCTTTGGGGGTAGAAGTGGAGCCCTCATTCTCCCACAAATCATTGGGAGGAGGTGGCTGCGAGGTGGCAGACAGAGACTGGGAAAGGGCCGATACTGAGGACAGAACTTCTTGTTTGATGAGGAATTTAATGCTTTCGAACAAAGATGGTTGTTCGGAGCACAATACTTCATCAGTGCAGGGCTGGCAAAGCTTCTTCTTGCATGAGGAAGGAAGCTTTGATGCACATACACATTTACGGTCTTCCGATTTCTTGGAAGATTTGTCCTTCTTAGGGGCAGAGGCCTTGTCTCCCTGAAAAGAGAGAGAAGGGGACTAAGTGTGTTGCACCCTAGAAGCATAAAGGGGGAGAAGGACCTTAGCCCGCTACTTACAGTAGGAGGGAGGACACAGGGCTCGGCAGATGCAGAGACGGGTCTATCACCATCCATAGTCAGTAACTGCATTCCACAGAGACCAACAGGGGGCCTTACCTGGAGGAGACCTAACCAGGGTTAAATAACCGAGGTTACTGCGTCAGATTGTGTGCTCCTCCTCTCCAGGTCCCAGGCGTAGGAGGAAACCGCTATGCCCCACATGGCAGCCGAATGCAGCAGCGTGCAGGACGCGCGTGCGTTCCAAGCTGGAACGCACAAGAAGTGAACCGGAAGTTCAGGAACGTCACTTCCGGTTGGCGCTGTAAGAGTCATGTCGGCCTGGTAGTCGGGGGCAGGTATATCTCGCCCAGGTATTTGTCCTATGTGAATTAGGCCGCTCAGTATCTTCAGGATACCGAGGGGTTAATAACTGCAGGAATAAAGGCTGACCAGCTGGAGGTTTCAGGTGTCAGCCTGGGGCACACAGAATGTCTGTCTGTGTGAGACACATGTGAGTAAGAGCTGTCCTCATGACCTGTGTTATGTTTGCTGGGTGGGAGTAGCCCCCCCAGTTGTTAGATAGGAACGTGTTTGTTTAGTAAGTGCCGGACAGGCAAGGATTTATTTTTATGATTTGTTTTCTGTATTTGCTTTCACTTTAATAAACCTGACCTGAGGTCAGTCTACCTGGAAACCTGCTGTCGCCTCAGAGTTTAATGCACAAACCACGTGACCTTTGACCCCAGCAAAGGCAATCCCGGAGTGTTTTGTTACATTGTGGTGGAGAATGCGGGCATCGCGTGGCACAGGCGACAGTATGGAAGACGTGGTGAAAGCCCTGGTACAGTCCACTGCCGTACAGCAGCAGGCTACTGCCGCACAGCATGAAGCTAATCGCTTGATGGCCGCACAGCTGAAGGAGTTAATGGACGTGACGACTGCAGACCGCCAGCTTCTCCAACAGGTGGCGCAGCGCTTGGTGAGCATGCCTGAGGCTAACCCGGAAGCAGAGTCCAGGAGAATCCATGTGAGTCGGTACTGGCAAAAGCTGACCGCAGAAGATGACGTCGAGGCGTACCTGACAACGTTTGAGCGGACAGCGTTGAGAGAGAAGTGGCCGAAGGAACGATGGGCCGATCTAATTGCTCCGTTTCTCTCCGGTGAGGCCCAAAAAGCTTACCATGACTTGGACCCGGAAGTCGCTCAGGACTTTGAGAGGCTGAAAGCTGAGGTCCTGGCCTGGCTGGGTGTGACGACGGCTGTCCGTGCACAGAGGGTACATCAGTGGACCTATCAGCCAGATAAACCGCCGCGGTCGCAGATGTTCGACCTGATCTACTTGATAAAGAAATGGCTGCAACCCGAGGTACTGACAACTCCGGAGATAATCCAGCGGATCGTTCTGGACAAGTACCTGAGAGTACTACCACCGGCACTGAAAAAGTGGGTGAGCCAAGGAAATCCCGCGACAGCGGATCAATTGGTGGACTTGGTGGAGCGTTATTCCGTGGCGGAAGGACTTCCTGATGATACCGCTACTACCCGAACTGTGCCTCCTCCTCGTGGAACCGGTAAGACTGTTCCAGGGACTGCGGGGGAAGGAAAATTGCCAAAAACTTTGGGGGAGGAACACTGGACTGCTCGCACCCCGAGATCAAGGGTGTCGGACTCTGGTTTCAATAGGGGGCCTGTTAGGTGTTTCCGTTGCCATGAGAAGGGCCATGTTTCTGCGAACTGTCCTGTCACCACTGAACCCATGCAGTGCGACGTTACGGACTCTAAGAAACGCATGTCTTTGGTTACACGGCTAGTGGGTGTGAATGCGGGTCAAAATGATACAGCGAAACACCTGCGTGAATTGTCTGTAGATGGGAAAAATGTTGTGGCATTGCTAGACTCTGGAAGTGTGGTGACTCTGGTGAAGGCCAGTCTGGTGGCACTTCCATCTGGTCCGTCTGATAAATTCTCTGTAACGTGTGTGCATGGTGACACCTACTCATATCCTACAGCGGTCATGTGTATCTCCACTCCCTATGGGTCTGTGCAACACAAAGTGGGACTCGTTCCCGCATTGTTACATGATATAATCCTGGGTAGGGATTTTCCTCATTTCTGGCAGTTGTGGGAGAATCAGTTGCTCCTTCACGGTAGCTGTAACTGTGAATCTTCCCCCATGCCATCTGGAGGTCCCGAGTTCCTAGACGAGACCCCACAGGAAGATGTTGCTGGGGAGGTTATTGATTCTAACCTTCAGTTCCCCTTCTCAGTTATGGCGGGGGAAACTGAGGAAACTGAGGAAACTCAGCGAGAGGCAGAGGCAGACAGTCATCCAGCACCCTGCCTACCCGATTTGGGAGTTCAGTTGGATGACTTCCACAGCGAACAAATGAAAGATCCTACCCTGACTCAGGCTAGGAAAAATGTAAAAGTGATAGATAGCGTACCCGTGGAACCTGACACTAGGCTAGCGTACCCGTACATGGTTCTTGAGAATGATTTACTTTACCAGGTAGAGAAAAAAGGGTAAGACACTGTGCAACAGTTAGTGGTACCCAAACCTTATCGGCGGAAGGTACTGGACCTGGCCCACGGACATATAATGGGAGGACACCTGGGGGTACAAAAAACCATAGAAAGGATATTGCATTGTTTTGTGTGGCCCGGAATACACAATGATGTGCGTAACTATTGTGAGTCCTGTCCAGAGTGCCAAATCTCGGCACCTAAACCTCGGTTCCGTAGCCCTTTGGTACCCCTCCCTATTATTGGGGTCCCGTTTGAGAGAATTGGGATGGATTTGGTTGGGTCCCTTCCCCGGTCCGCACGTGGGCATCAACATATCCTCGTCATCATGGACTATGCCACTCGTTATCCTGAAGCCATCCCCTTGCGTAACACTGCTACCAAAACGATCGCCAAAGAGTTGGTACAAGTGTTTAGTCGGGTGGGAATTCCAAAACAGATACTCACAGACCAGGGGACTCCCTTTATGTCAAGGGTGATGAAGGAGCTCTGCAGGCTCTTACAAATAGACCAGTGGCGTACGTCTGTCTATCACCCTCAAACAGATGGCCTGGTTGAGCGGTTCAATAAAACCTTAAAACAGATGCTCCGGAAGGCGATAGACAGAGATGGGAAGAACTGGGATTACTTGTTACCCTATTTGCTGTTTGCCATTAGGGAAGTTCCCCAGTCTTCCACAGGATTCTCGCCTTTCGAGCTATTATATGCCCGTCGTCCCCGTGGACTGTTGGACGTCGCAAAAGAAACCTGGGAAGGTCAAGTCACTCCCTTTAAAACGGTGATAGACCATGTAACGCAAATGCAGGACCGGATTGCTGCTGTCATGCCCCTTGTTAGGGAACATATGTTACAGGCCCAGGGAGCCCAAAGGCAAAGTTATGATAGAGGCGCCAAGGTCCGTACGTTTGCACCCGGGGATAGGGTGTTGATCCTAATCCCTACGGTGGATAGTAAATTTCTGGCAAAATGGCAGGGCCCCTTTGAGGTCATGGAACGAGTTGGAGAAGTGAACTATAAAGTGCACCAGCCTGGTAAGAGAAAACCAGAACAGATTTATCATGTGAATCTGATAAAACCCTGGAAAGACCGCACTGCCCTAACAGCGGATCTGCCCCGTCCGGTTTGCTCACCTACCATACCGGAGGTGCCGATTGCCGAGACTCTCTCTGAACGACAAAAATCTGAGGTTAAGCAGTTTTTGTTACAGAACCAACAGTTTTTCTCGGAAAAACCTGGCCAGACTAGGCTAGTGAAACATGAGATTGTCACCGAGCCTGGTGTCACAGTTCATGTGAAGCCATACCGGATTCCGAAAGCACGCCGTGAAGCCGTCTCCCGGGAGGTGAAGGCAATGTTGGACTTAGGAGTCATTGAAGAGTCGCACAGCGCCTGGTCCAGTCCAATCGTGTTGATACCTAAGCCGGATGGCTCTATACGATTTTGCAATGACTTTAGGAAACTGAATGCGGTTTCTAAATTTGATGCCTACCCTATGCCCCGGGTCGATGAGTTGATCGACCGGCTGGGTAAAGCCGATATATTACGACCCTGGATCTAACAAAGGGGTACTGGCAAATCCCTCTGGCCGAGGCGGCCAGAGAGAAGACGGCATTTGCTACACCAGAAGGGCTGTTCCAGTATATCTACATGCCGTTTGGACTTCACGGAGCCCCAGCAACGTTCCAGAGATTGATGGATCGAGTCTTGAGGCCCCACAGGCAGTACGCCTCTGCCTACCTAGACGACATCATAATCTACAGCGTGGACTGGGAAGCTCACCTCCGGAAGGTACAGGCGGTGATTGATGACCTGAGAGACGCAGGCTTAACGGCGAATCCCAAGAAATGTCACATCGGCCTTGAAGAAGCCCGATACTTGGGCTACGTGATTGGCAGAGGAGTGGTTAAACCCCAGATCGACAAAATACAGGCAATTAAGGGCTGGCCGCAACCAGTGAACAAGAAACAAGTTCAAGCTTTCTTGGGCATTGCCGGCTATTATCGCCGGTTCATACCCAACTTTGCGGCCATGGCTACCCCCTTGACGGATCTTGCCAAAGGGAGGGATTCCGTCATGGTAAAATGGACCTCAGCGGCTGAAGAGGCCTTCCACAGTCTGAAACGGGCTTTGTGCTCTCAGCCCGTACTAGTGACTCCTGATTTCAGCAGCGAGTTTGTGGTGCAAACGGATGCTTCTGATACTGGTATTGGAGCTGTATTTTCCCAGGTCAGGGACGGAGTCGAACACCCGGTCCTCTACCTCAGTCGGAAACTGAATGTGCATGAGCAGAGGTATGCCGTGGTTGAAAAAGAGTGCCTAGCCATCAAATGGGCTCTCGACTCCCTCAAATATTACCTGGCAGGTAGGAAGTTTAGGCTGGTCACGGACCATGCCCCTCTCAAATGGATGCACCTCCACAAGGACCATAATAGTCGGGTAACCCGGTGGTTCCTTGCCCTGCAGGCTTACTCGTTCACGGTGGAGCACCGCCCCGGGGTACAGATGGGGAATGCTGATGCCCTGTCCCGAGTGCACTGTTTCAGGAGTGTCTTTGCTCGACCGGAGTGGTCTGAGCAGGGGGGGAGGATATGTAAGAGTCATGTCGGCCTGGTAGTCGGGGGCAGGCATATCTCGCCCAGGTATTTGTCCTATGTGAATTAGGCCGCTCAGTATCTTCAGGATACCGAGGGGTTAATAACTGCAGGAATAAAGGCTGACCAGCTGGAGGTTTCAGGTGTCAGCCTGGGGCACACAGAATGTCTGTCTGTGTGAGACATATGTGAGTAAGAGCTGTCCTCATGACCTGTGTTATGTTTGCTGGGTGGGAGTAGCCCCCCCAGTTGTTAGATAGGAACGTGTTTGTTTAGTAAGTGCCGGACAGGCAAGGATTTATTTTTATGATTTGTTTTCTGTATTTGCTTTCACTTTAATAAACCTGACCTGAGGTCAGTCTACCTGGAAACCTGCTGTCGCCTCAGAGTTTAATGCACAAACCACGTGACCTTTGACCCCAGCAAAGGCGATCCCGGAGTGTTTTGTTACATTGCATACACAGACTCCGGTGCCAGACAGGAGAGGAAGATGCCGGGGAGCCGCACTGGGACCCCGGCCGCACATCACTGCTCCGCTTTACCCCAGAAGGGGCACGGGAGGAGCGGGAAGAAAAGATCCCGAGTCCAATGTATGGAGACGGGAGCAGCACTACAGGGAGGAGAGCATCGGGCCTGACCCAGGCTGCCCGGCTAGAGTAACAAAGACTGTGTGCTCCGATCGCCGGCCACGGCAGCACTACAGCAGGACCTCTTCATGCCCCATAGGGGACAGGAAAAACACTGGAGGCTGCAGGAAGGGGAGCGTATTTAACCTCTTTTGTGTTTCCTATCCCCCATTAGGGCGGGGAGACATCCTCCAGTACCGCTGTAGTGGAAGGTGACTGGAGAAATATGGAGACACGGGGCAGAATGGAGATACAAGGGGCACAATGGGAAACATGGGGGGAACAATGGAGACAGGGGAAAGTATGGAGACACTGGGGGAAGTATGGAGACACGGGGAAATATGGAGACACGAGGAAATAGAGACACAGGGGGCAGAATGGGAGACACGGGGAACAATGGAGATACAGGAGGATGTATGGAGACATGGGGAAGTATGGAGACAAGGGGAAATATGGAGACACAGGGAAATATGGAGACATAGGTGCAGAATCACAGACACGGGGGCATGATGGGAGATGGGGTAACAATGGAGATACAGGAGGAAGTATGGAGACACTGGAAGTATGGAGACACGGGGAAATATGGTGACACGGCAAAATATGGAGACACAGGGAAATATGGAGACACGGGGCAGAATGGAGATACAGGAGGCAGAATGGAGACACAGGGAAAATATGGAGACACGGGGAAATATGGAGACACAGGGGGCAGAATGGAGATACAGGGGCAGAATGGAGACGCGGGGAAATATGGAGACACAGGGGGCAGAATGGAGATACATGGGGCAGAATGGAAGACATGGGGGAACAATGGAGACGGGGGAAGTATGGAGACATGGGGAAATATGGAGACACGGGGAAATATGGAGACACGGGGCAGAATGGAGATACAGGGGGCACAATGGGAAACATGGGGGGAACAATGGAGACAGGGGGAAGTATGGAGACACTGGGGGAAGTATGGAGACACAGGGAAATATGGAGACACGAGGAAATAGAGACACAGGGGGCAGAATGGGAGACACGGGGAACAATGGAGATACAGGAGGATGTATGGAGACATGGGGAAGTATGGAGACAAGGGGAAATATGGAGACATGAAGAAATATGGAGACACAGGGAAATATGGAGACATAGGTGCAGAATCGCAGACACGGGGGCAGGATGGGAGATGGGGTAACAATGGAGATACAGGAGGAAGTATGGAGACACTGGAAGTATGGAGACACGGGTAAATATGGAGACACGGCAAAATATGGAGACATGGGGAAATATGGAGACACGGGGAAATATGGAGACACGGGGCAGAATGGAGATACAGGGGGCAAAATGGGAGACATGGGGGAAACAATGGAGACAGGGGAAGTATGGAGATACTGGGGGAAGTATGGAGACACGGGGAAATATGGAGACATGAGGAAATATGGAGACACGGGGCAGAATGGGGGACATGGGGGCTGGATGGAAGACACGGGGGAACAATAGATATACAAGGGGAAGTATGGAGACACTGGGAAATATGGAGATACAGGGGGCAGAATGGAGACAGATGGGTAAATATGGAGACATGGGGAAATATGGATACACAGGGAAATATGGAGACACGGCGCCGAATGGGAGACATGGGGGCAGGATGGGAGACACGGGGTAACAATGGAGATACAGCGGGTAGTATGGAGACATGGGGATATATAGAGACACGGAAATATGGAGACATGGGGAAATATGGAGACACAGGGAAATATGGAGACACGGGGCAGAATGGAGATACAGGGGGCAGAATGGAGACACGGGGAAATATGGAGAAACGGGGAAATATGGAGACATGGGGAAATATGGAGACAGGGGGCAGAATGGAGATACAGGGGGCAGAATGGGAGACAGGGGGGAACAATGGAGATGGGAAAGTATGGAGACACGGGGAAATATGGAGACATGAGGAAATATGGAGACACAGGGGGCAGAATGGGAGATGTGGGGGCAGGATGGACGACACGGGGGAACAATGGATATACAAGGGGAAGTATGGAGACACTGGGAAATATGGAGATACAGGGGGCAGAATGGAGACAGAAGGGAAAATATGGAGACACAGGGGGCCGAATGGGAGACACGGGGGTAACAATGGAGATACAGCGGGTAGTATGGAGACATGGGGAAATATAGAGACACAGGGAAATATGGAAACGGGGCAGAATGGAGATACAGGGGGCAGAATGGAGACATGGGGAAATATGGAGACACGGGACAGAATGGAGATACAGGAGGCAGAATGGAGACACGGGGAAATATGGAGACATGGGGAAATATGGAGAGACGGGGGCAGAATGGAGATACAGGGGCAGAATGGAGACGCGGGGAAATATGGAGATACAGGGGGCAGAATGGAAGACATGGGGGGAACAATGGAGACAGGGGAAATATGGAGACACTGGGGGAAGTATAGAGACACAGGGAAATATGGAGACACAAGGAAATATGGAGACACAGGAGGCAGAATGGGAGACAAGGGGGCAGGATGGAAGACATGGGGGAACAATGGATATACAAGGGAAAGTATGGAGACACTGGGAAATATGGAGATACAGGGGGCAGAATGGAGACAGATGGGTAAATATGGAGACATGGGGAAATATGGATACACAGGGAAATATGGAGACACGGCGCCGAATGGGAGACATGGGGGCAGGATGGGAGACACGGGGTAACAATGGAGATACAGCGGGTAGTATGGAGACATGGGGATATATAGAGACATGGAAATGTGGAGACATGGGGAAATATGGAGACACAGGGAAATATGGAGACACGGGGCAGAATGGAGATACAGGAGGCAGAATGGAGACACGGGGAAATATGGAGAAACGGGGAAATATGGAGACATGGGGAAATATGGAGACACGGGGCAGAATGGGAGATGTGGGGGCAGGATGGACGACACGGGGGAACAATGGATATACAAGGGGAAGTATGGAGACACTGGGAAATATGGAGATACAGGGGGCAGAATGGAGACAGAAGGGAAAATATGGAGACACAGGGGGCCGAATGGGAGACACGGGGGTAACAATGGAGATACAGCGGGTAGTATGGAGACATGGGGAAATATAGAGACACAGGGAAATATGGAAACGGGGCAGAATGGAGATACAGGGGGCAGAATGGAGACATGGGGAAATATGGAGACACGGGACAGAATGGAGATACAGGAGGCAGAATGGAGACACGGGGAAATATGGAGACATGGGGAAATATGGAGAGACGGGGGCAGAATGGAGATACAGGGGCAGAATGGAGACGCGGGGAAATATGGAGATACAGGGGGCAGAATGGAAGACATGGGGGGAACAATGGAGACAGGGGAAATATGGAGACACTGGGGGAAGTATAGAGACACAGGGAAATATGGAGACACAAGGAAATATGGAGACACAGGAGGCAGAATGGGAGACAAGGGGGCAGGATGGAAGACATGGGGGAACAATGGATATACAAGGGAAAGTATGGAGACACTGGGAAATATGGAGATACAGGGGGCAGAATGGAGACAGATGGGTAAATATGGAGACATGGGGAAATATGGATACACAGGGAAATATGGAGACACGGCGCCGAATGGGAGACATGGGGGCAGGATGGGAGACACGGGGTAACAATGGAGATACAGCGGGTAGTATGGAGACATGGGGATATATAGAGACATGGAAATGTGGAGACATGGGGAAATATGGAGACACAGGGAAATATGGAGACACGGGGCAGAATGGAGATACAGGAGGCAGAATGGAGACACGGGGAAATATGGAGAAACGGGGAAATATGGAGACATGGGGAAATATGGAGACACGGGGCAGAATGGAGATACAGGGGGCAGAATGGGAGACAGGGGGGAACAATGGAGATGGGGAAGTATGGAGACACGGGGAAATATGGAGACATGAGGAAATATGGAGACACAGGGGGCAGAATGGGAGATGTGGGGGCAGGATGGACGACACGGGGGAACAATGGATATACAAGGGGAAGTATGGAGACACTGGGAAATATGGAGATACAGGGGGCAGAATGGAGACAGAAGGGAAAATATGGAGACACAGGGGGCCGAATGGGAGACACGGGGGTAACAATGGAGATACAGCGGGTAGTATGGAGACATGGGGAAATATAGAGACACAGGGAAATATGGAAACAGGGCAGAATGGAGATACAGGGGGCAGAATGGAGACATGGGGAAATATGGAGACACGGGACAGAATGGAGATACAGGAGGCAGAATGGAGACACGGGGAAATATGGAGACATGGGGAAATATGGAGAGACAGGGGCAGAATGGAGATACAGGGGCAGAATGGAGACGCGGGGAAATATGGAGATACAGGGGGCAGAATGGAAGACATGGGGGGAACAATGGAGACAGGGGAAATATGGAGACACTGGGGGAAGTATAGAGACACAGGGAAATATGGAGACACAAGGAAATATGGAGACACAGGAGGCAGAATGGGAGACAAGGGGGCAGGATGGAAGACATGGGGGAACAATGGATATACAAGGGAAAGTATGGAGACACTGGGAAATATGGAGATACAGGGGGCAGAATGGAGACAGAAGGGGAAATATGGATACATGGGGAAATATGGATACACGGGGAAATATGGAGACACAGGGGGCCGAATGGGAGACATGGGGGCAGGATAGGAGACACGGGGGTAACAATGGAGATACAGCGGGTAGTATGGAGACACGGGGAAATATAGAGACACGGGGAAATATGGAGACACAGGACAGAATGGAGATATAGGAGGCAGAATGGAGACACAG
Source organism: Ranitomeya variabilis (assembly GCF_051348905.1). Classification (NCBI taxonomy): domain Eukaryota; kingdom Metazoa; phylum Chordata; class Amphibia; order Anura; family Dendrobatidae; genus Ranitomeya; species Ranitomeya variabilis. The sequence goes on along the minus strand of NC_135233.1, from coordinate 635,908,599 downwards.
GGGGAAATATGGAGACACAGGGGGCAAAATGGAGATACAGGGGGCAGAATGGGAGACACGGGGCAGGAAGGGAGACACGGGGAACAAAAGAGATACAGGAGGAAGTATGGAAACACAGGGGGAAGTATGGAGACACGGGGAAATATGGAGACACGGGGAAATATAGAAACACGGGGAAATATAGAACGGGGCAGAATGGAGATACAGGGGGCAGAATGGAGACACGGGGAAATATGGAGACACGGGGAAATATGGAGACATGGGGAAATATGGAGACACGGGGAAATATGGAGACACGGGGAAATATGGAGACATGGGGAAATATAGAGACACGGGGCAGAATGGAGATACAGGGGGCAGAATGGAGACACAGGGGGGAAGTATGGAGACACAGCGGGAAGAATGGAGACACGGGGAAGTATGGAGACGCAGGGGAAGTATGGAGACACAGGGGAAGTATGGAGATGCAGGGGGAAAAATGGAGACACAGGGGGAAGTATGGAGACACAGGGGGAAGAATGGAGACACAGGGGTAAGAATGGAGACACAGGGGGAAGTATGGAGACACAGGGGAAGTATGAAACACAGGGGGAAAAATGGAGACACAGGGGGAAGTATGGAGACACGGGGAAGAATGGAGACACAGGGGGAAGTATGGAGACACAGGGAAGAATGGAGATACAGGGGGCAGGATGGGAGACACAGGGGGTAGGATGGAGACAGATGGTGCAGGATCATGGGCCAGGATGGAGACAGGTGGGGCAGGATGAAAACAGATGGGGCAGAATGGAGACACATGATGCAGGATCATGGGCAAGATGGATACAATGGAGACAGATGGGGCAGGATCACAGGACAGATGGGGCAGGATCACAGGGCAGATGGGGCAGAATCACAGGACAGATGGGGCAGAATCATGGGACTGATGGGGCAGGATCGGACATCACATGGGGGCAGAATGGATACTGATGAGGGCAGGATGGGAGAACATATGGGGCCAGGATGGGAGAACATTTGGCTGGAGCCAGGAATGAGACACACGGGGGCCAGGATGGGGGATGATATTACCATAAGGGCTAATTAAGGGATATTATTACTGCAGTGATGCATTTATTTTATTTTTTGAGCATACTGTTTTAAATGTGGGAGGCGGTCCTGTTATTGTGCAGAAAGACACTATGTCCCTTTTTTTCTTCATCTGATGTAGTTTAGAAGTTGGGAAAAAATTAAGTAATGTGGATGAAGATGAAAAGCAATGATGAAGGACTTCATCTAGAGATGTCACTGGTGAGACAGTGTTACCTGTACAATGACACTATACACTGTATACTATATACAGCGGTCCTGTGTACAATATCACCAGTGATCACTGTATTACCTGTACACTGACACTATATACAGAGCTCCTGTGTACAATGTCACATGGATCACTGTATTACCAGTACACTATAGTACATTGTATACAGTGTATAACAGCATTTATGGTGATAATAGCATACTTCCCAACTTTTGAAGATGGGAAAGAGGGACAAAGTTTGCGGTGCGCTTCGCGCTGCGGCAAATTTTAGGCCATGCCTCTGACCACACCCATTCATAATTAGGCCGGGGACACACTTAACGTATAAAAAAACGGTCCGTTTTTCACGGCCGAGAATAGCACAAATGTTTCAAAAACAGTGATCCGTGTGCAGTGCGAGGATGCGATTTCCTCACATCAAATGATCCGTGTGACATCCGTGTGACATCCGTATGGCATCCATATGCCGAGATTTTCTCGCAAGCTTGCAAAACCGACATCTAATGGATTTATGTGCTCAAATGTTCGGGAAAACATATATACAGTATATATATATATATATATGTCATTGAGACACATATATATATATTCTGTATTTATATTTCATTCAGCGCGATATCTGTGAAAAGCCGGTAATTCAATTGCCGGCTTTGCATTTCTCCTTCACAAACCCGACAGGATATGAGACATGGTTACATACAGTAAACCATCTCATATCCCCATTTTTTTGCATATTCCACACTACTAATGTTAGTAGTGTGTATGTGCAAAATTTGGCCGCTGTAGCTGCTAAAATCTGGCTTAATGTCACCTTCCAATAGCAAGGTGGCATTAACCCTTCATTACCCCATAGCCCACCGCTACAGGGAGTGGGAAGAGAGTGGCCAAGTGCCAGAATAGGTGCATCTTCCAGATGTGCCTTTTCTGGGGTGGCTGGGGGCAGATGTTTGTAGCCACGGGGGGGGCCAATAACCATGGACCCTCTCCTGGCTATTAATATCTGCCCTCAGTCACTGGCTTTACTACTCTGGCGGAGAAAATTGCGCAGGAGCCCACGCCAATTTTTTCCGCCATTTAACCCTTTATTTTAGCAGCTACAGCGGCCAAATTTTGCACATACACACTACTAACATTAGTAGTGTGGAATATGCAAAAAAAAGGGGGATATGAGATGGTTTACTGTATGTAAACCATGTCTCATATCCTGTTGGGTTTGTGAAGGAGAAATGCAAAGTCGGCAATTGAATTACCGGCTTTTCTATAGAACACCGCTGCGTATTTCTCGCAATGCACACGCATGGCCCGTGTGTAATCCGATTTTTTCTCGCACCCATAGACTTGCATTGGCGAGTCTCGGCCGAGATACGCTGACAATCGCAGCCTGCTGCGAGTTCCCTCGGATCCGAAATACGGTGGAGAAAATATCGGATGATGGGAGCTGAACCATATATTAACATTGGGCCGAGTGCTATGCGATTTTTTATCGCATAGCACTCGTCCGTATTATAGTCTAGTGTGACCCCGGCCTTAGTCACACCCATATCCATGTCCCAACCACACCCATTTAGCACTGCTGATCACACTGTTTCATATACAATAATTATAAACAAAAAATATGGCCACACGGTGCCCCATACTGTATAATGGCCACACATGATGCTCCATACTGTATGATGACCACACATGACGCTCCATACTGTATAATGAACACACATGATGCTCCATACTGTATAATGACTGCACATGATGCTCCATACTGTATAATGACTGCAAATGATGCTCCATACTGTATAATGACCGCACATGATGCTCCATACTGTATATTGGCCGCACATGATGCTGCATACTGTATAATGGCCGCACATGATGCTCCATACTGTATAATGGCCACACAGTGCTCCATACTGTATAATGGCCACACATGATGCTCCATACTGTATAATGACCACACATGATGCTCCATACTGTATAATGACTGCACATGATGCTCCATACTGTATAATGACTGCACATGATGCTCTATACTGTATAATGGCTGCACATGATGCTCCATACTGTATAATGACCACACATGATGCTCCATACTGTATATTGGCCGCACATGATGCTGCATACTGTATAATGACCGCACATGACATTCCATACTGTATAATGACTGCACATGATGCTCTATACTGTATAATGGCTGCACATGATGCTCCATACTGTATAATGGCCACACATGATGCTCCATACTGTATATTGGCTGTACATGATGCTGCATACTGTATAATGACTGCACATGATGCCCCATACTGTATAATGACTGCACATGATGCTCCATACTGTATATTGGCTGTACATGATGCTCCATACTGTATAATGGCCACACATGATAATTTATACTGTATAATGACCGCACATGATGCTTCATGCTGTATAATGGCCACATGATGCTCCATACTGTATAATGACCGCACATGATGCTCCATACTGTATAATGACTGCACATGATGCTCTATACTGTATAATGGCCACACAGTTCTCCATACTGTATAATGATCACACATGATGCTTACTACTGTATAATGACCCCCCTCCTGTATGCATGGCTCATATCCCCCCCCCTCCTGTATGTATGGCTCATATTTCGCCCCCCCTGTATGCATGGCTCATATTTCCCCCCTCCTGTATGCATGGTTCATATTCCCCCCCTGTATGCATGGCTCATATTCCCCCCCCCTCCTGTATGCATGGCTCATATTCCCCCCTGTATGCATGGCACATATTCCCCCCCCTGTATGCATGGCTCATATTCCCCCCCCTGTATGTATGGCTCATATTTCCCCCTCCTGTATGCATGGCTTATCTCTCCACACCCTCCCCCACGCTCCCATCTTGAACGGCGTGGCTTACCGTCCTCCTTCATCCCCCCTACCCTGTCCCTCATACTTACCTGTTCCTCACCGCGCGGCCATCCCTCTCGCTCTGTCCCGACTCCCGGCTCAGCAGCACCTTCTTCCTGGGTGAGCGGTCAGGTGATACCTCATTAAGGTCATGAATATGCGCATATTCATGAGCTTAATGAGCGGTACCACATGACCGCTCATTCAGGAGCGCTGCAGAAGCCGAGACCATCGCTGGAGCAGGGTGAGTATCGTCTTCAAGGAGGGTGGGTGGGAGGTGGGAGGCGGGCGTTCGGGGGGGCGGGGTCGGTCGGGAGGTGACCCAGCTTTTATATAAAAAAAAAACAGCCACAAACCTTGCTCAGGTGCCGCCCCCTGCATTGTCCCCGCCCTAGGCACGTAGTGCAGGACAACTAATGTCCCGCCTGGGATCCCGGTGCTGACTGTCAAAATCCGGACACCCACGCGGGATCCGGGACGGTTGGGAGGTATGATAATAGTATTGTGTTTTTTTTATTAATGATCAGTATTGTAGTATTTAGTCACTATGTGGTGGTAATATGTGGTCTATACATGGTGTGGCGGTTAGTGTTGAGCATTCCGATACCGCAAGTATCGGGTATCGGCCGATACTTGCGGTATCGGAATTCCGATACCGAGATCCGATACTTTTGTGGTATCGGGAATCGGAATCGGAAGTTCCCAGTGTATGGTTCCCAGGGTCTGAAGGAGAGGAAACTCTCCTTCAGGCCCTGGGATCCATATCCATGTAAAAAATAAAGAATTAAAATAAAAAATAGGGATATACTCACCCTCTGACGCGCCCTGGTAGTAACCGGCAGCCTGCTTTGCTTAAAATGAGCGCGTTCAGCACCTTCCATGACGTCACGGCTTCTGATTGGTCGCGTGCCGCTCATGTGTCCGCCACGCGACCAATCACAAGCCGCGACGTCATCCCTCAGGTCCTAAATTCCCTTCTAGGAATTTAGGACCTGAGGGATGACATCACGGCTTCTGATTGGTCGCGTGGCGGTCACATGAGCGGCACGCGACCAATCAGAAGCCGTGACGTCATGGAAGGTACTGAACGCGCTCATTTTAAGCAAAGAAGGCTGCCGGTTCACAGCGGTAAGGTCCAGGCTGCGTCGGAGAGGTGAGTATATAAATATTTTTTATTTTAATTCTTTATTTTACAAATTCATATGGATCCCAGGGCCTGAAGGAGAGTTTCCTCTCCTTCAGACCCTGGGAACCATCAGGGATACTTCCAAAAAATTGAGTCCCATTGACTTGTATTGGTATCGGGTATCGGTATCGGCGAGATCCGATACTTTGCCTGTATCGGCCGATACTTTCCGATACCGATACTTTCAAGTATCGGACGGTATCGCTCAACACTAGTGGCGGTATTTGTTCCTTGTATGTGATATTATTCGGGCACTGTGATGGTAATGTGGTCTGCACATGATGTGGCGGTCTTTGTTCCTTGTATGTGATATTATAGGTCTCTATGTGGTAATATGGTGTCTGGTCATGGTGCGGTGGTATTTATTCCTTGTATGTGGTATTATTCAGTCACTATGTGGTGGTAATATGTGGTCTGGACATGATGTGGCTGTCTTTGTCCCTAATATGTGGTATTATAGGTCACTGTGGTGGTAATATCTGGTCTGGACATGATGTGTCGGTCTTTGTTCCTTGTATCTGGTATTATAGGTCTCTATGTGGTAATATGGTGTCTGGTCATGGTGCGGTGGTATTTATTCCTTGTATGTGGTATTATTCAGTCACTATGTGGGGGTAATATGCAGGGCTGCCACTAGAAATTTCGAGGCCCCATACTGGCAAAATTTTCGGGGCCCCTTGAGACTCCGCCCAGGATCCACCCCAGCCCCGCCTCCACGCTCCACCCTCCGAACTGTCCACAGTCCCACTGCTCTCTCTTGGAAAAACTCCACTTCTCACCTATCACACATTAACAGTTCCCATCACCAGATCACACATATAGCCGGCAGCTTTTGTTTTGGCCAAAAGATTTTTTAAGCCACCACCATAACACGGTAGACACTTTTGGCCGGGCCCTACTCTATTGTAACCTATTAAATATTTATTAAAATATGCAATACAATTTATGTATATTTTTATTTATTTTTCAATTTTTAAAATGATCAATAATATCACATACAAGGAACAAATACCGCTACACCATGTCAAGACCACATATTACGGCCACAGTGATCGAATAACATCACATACAAGGAACAAATACCACCGCACCATGACCAAACACCATATTATTACCACATAGTGACCAAGTAGCACATACAAGGGACAAATACCACCGCACCATGACCAGATCACATATTACCACCACAAAGTGACCGAATACTACAATACTGATCAGCAATAAAAAAAAACACAATACCATCACCATAAGTGCCATTATACGCAGGAGATCTGTACTTAGTATGTAGTGTCTGTGTACAGGTAATACAGTGATCACTGGTGATATTATACACAGGAGCTCTGTATATAATGTATAGGTAATACAGTGATCATTGGAGACATTATACACAGGAGCTCTGTATATAGTATACAATGTATAGTGTCAGTGTATAGGTAACACACTGACTCACCAGTGACGGCTCTAGGTGACGTCCTTCATCTTTCAACTTTCATCCACAGACCGCCGTCACTTCTTCCAGCCAGGACTCGTCTCTGCAGGAAATAACACAGTTATCTCGAGCTCCGCTTGCAGAACACATTGCTTAATTTTTCCCAACTTCTAGATTACACCACATGAAGAAAAAAAGGCGACATAGTATCACTCTACACAGTAACAGGACCGCCCCCCCATTTAAAACAGTGTCCTCAAAAAATAAAATAAATACGTCACTGCAGTAATAATATTCCTTAATTAGCCCCTATGGTAATAATATCCCCCACCCTGGCCCCGTGTGTCTCATTCCTGGCTCCTGCCATATGTGTTGTGGATTCTGTTTTTGGGCTCCCTCTGGTGGTTACGGCTGGTACTGGGTGACTTTGGTGGGTTGCGGTCTCTGCTTTCCACCTGTCCATCAGAGGCTGGGTGTTTCCTATTTAACCTGGCTTTTCTGTCATTCCCTTGCCGGCTATCAATGTACTCAGATGTGCTCAGTTTGGTTCCTGACTACCTGCTCCCAGATCTCTCAGGATAAGCTAAGTTCTGTTTTTTAGTTGTTTGGTTTTTTGTCCAGCTTGCTAATTATGACTCTATGCTAGCTGGTAGCTCTAGTGGGCTGAGGTTCTCCCCATGTGCCATGAGTTGGCACATGGGTTCTTGTAATCTCAGGATGGTTTTTGATTAGGGTTTTTTGCTGACCGCTCAGACCCCTTTTGTATCATTCTGCTTTCTAGTTATAGCGGGCCTCATTTTGCTAAATCTATTTTCATCTCTATGTGCGTGCCTTCCTCTCATTTCACCGTCAATACATGTGGGGGGGCAACTATACCTTTTGGGGTTCATTCCTCTGGAGGCAAGCTAGGTCTTTATTTCCTCTGCAGTGCTAGTTAGCTCTTAGGCTGGCGCGTGGCGTCTAGAATCAACGTAGGCACGCTCCCTGGCTATTTCTAGTTGTGTTTGTCAGGAGTAGGGCAGCGGTCAGCCCAGGTTCCATCACCCTAGAGCTCGTCCGTTATTTATGTTATTTTGCTTGTCCAGTGCGATCCCCAGCCATTGGGATCCATGACAGTATAGCCGGCCTACAAAGTGTTAATTGTTTGGGCTGAAGCAGGAGAAAAAGAAGTGTTTAAGGGAAATTTTTTATTTTTTTTTCCCCTCAGAGTTTTGCTGCCTAGCCCTTAATTGCTGTCTAGCTGCTTCTTACCTCCTCTTAACCCTTGAATGGCTCTGACCTTAGCTGTTTAACATGGATGTCCAGAGTTTGGCTTCCAGCCTGAGTAATCTTGCTGCAAAAGTTCAAAACATACAGGATTTTGTTGTTCACACTCCCATGTCTGAACCTAGAATTCCTATTCCAGAGTTTTTTTCTGGACATAGATCTACCTTCCTGAATTTCAGGAACAATTGCAAATTGTTTCTTTCTTTGAAATCTCGTCTCCTCTGGAGACCCTGCTCAGCAGGTTAAGATTGTAATATCTTTCCTGCGGGGCGACCCTCAGAATTGGGCATTTGCATTGGCACCAGGGGATCCTGCATTGCTCAGTGTGGATGCGTTTTTTCTGGCACTGGGATTGCTCTATGAGGAACCTAACCTGGAGATTCAGGCTGAAAAGGCTTTATTAGCCCTCTCTCAGGGGCATGATGAAGCGGAGGTATAATTTACATGATGTACTAGTGCTTGGTCTGCCATGGTTACAAACTCATAATCCTGTCCTGGATTGGAAAACAATGTCTGTGTTAAGCTGGGGATGTCAGGGGGTTCATGATGATGCACCTCTGATTTCAATCGCTTCATCTACTCCTTCTGAGGTCCCTGCGTTTTTGTCTGACTATCGGGATGTTTTTGAGGAGCCTAAGCTCAATTCGCTCCCTCCTCATAGGGATTGTGACTGTGCTATAGAATTAATTCCTGGCAGTAAGTTCCCTAAGGGTCGTTTATTTAATCTGTCAGTGCCAGAGCATACTGCTATGCGGAATTATATTAAGGAGTCCTTGGAAAAGGGACATATTCGTCCATCTTCGTCCCCTCTGGGAGCAGGTTTTTTTTTCGTGGCAAAAAAAGATGGTTCCCTGAGGCCTTGTATAGATTATCGCCTTCTGAATAAGATTACAGTCAAATATCAGTATCCATTGCCATTATTGACTGATTTGTTTGCTCGCATTAAGGGGGCTAGGTGGTTCACTAAGATAGATCTTCGCGGTGCGTATAATCTTGTGCGGATAAAACAGGGTGATGAGTGGAAAACCGCATTTAATACGCCTGAGGGCCATTTTGAGTATTTGGTAATGCCTTTTGGACTTTCTAATGCTCCTTCAGTCTTTCAGTCCTTTATGCACAATATTTTCCTTGAATATCTGGATAAGTTTATGATTGTGTATTTGGATGATATTTTGGTGTTTTCTGATGACTGGGAGTCTCATGTTCTACAGGTCAGGAAGGTGTTTCAAGTCCTGCGGGCCAATTCTCTGTTTGTGAAGGGCTCAAAATGTCTCTTCGGAGTCCAGAAAATTTCTTTTTTGGGGTACATTTTTTCTCCTTCTACTATTGAGATGGATCCCGTCAAGGTTCAGGCGATTTGTGACTGGACACAACCTACATCTGTTAAGAGTCTTCAGAAGTTCTTGGGTTTTGCTAATTTTTATCGTCGGTTCATTACTAATTTTTCCAGTGTTGTTAAACCTTTGACTGATTTGACTAAAAAGGGTGCTGATGTTGCTAATTGGTCTCCTACGGCTGTGGAGGCCTTTCAGGAACTTAAGCGCCGGTTTTCTTCTGCTCCTGTGTTATGTCAACCAGATGTTTCACTTCCTTTTCAGGTTGAGGTTGATGCTTCCGAGATTGGAGCGGGGGCGGTTTTGTCACAGAGAAGTTCCAATGGCTCGGTGATGAAGCCATGTGCGTTCTTTTCTAGAAAATTCTCGCCCGCCGAGCGCAATTATGATGTGGGTAATCGGGAGCTTTTGGCCATGAAGTGGGCATTTGAGGAGTGGCGTCATTGGCTTGAGGGTGCTAGACATCGTGTGGTGGTCTTGACTGATCACAAAAATCTGATTTACCTTGAGTCTGCCAGGCGTCTGAATCCTAGACAGGCTCGTTGGTCGTTGTTTTTTTCTCGTTTCAATTTTGTGGTTTCATACCTGCCAGGTTCAAAGAATGTGAAGGCAGATGCTCTTTCCAGGAGTTTTGTGCCCGACTCTCCTGGAGACTCTGGGCCTACTGGTATCATTAGGGATGGGGTAATATTGTCCGCCGTCTCCCCAGACTTGCGACGTGCATTGCAGGAGTTTCAGGCGGATAAACCTGATCGTTGTCCACCAGAAAGACTGTTTGTTCCGGATGATTGGACCAGTAGAGTCATCTCTGAGGTCCATTCTTCTGTGTTGGCTGGTCATCCTGGAATATTTGGTACTAGAGACTTGGTGGCCAGGTCTTTTTGGTGGCCTTCCTTGTCAAGGGATGTGCGCACCTTTGTGCAGTCTTGTGAAGTGTGTGCTCGGGCTAAGCCTTGCTGTTCTCGGGCCAGTGGGTTGTTGTTATCTTTGCCTATCCCGAAGAGGCCTTGGACGCACATTTCCATGGATTTTATTTCAGATCTCCCTGTCTCACAGAAAATGTCCGTTATCTGGGTTGTGTGTGACCGCTTTTCTAAGATGGTTCACTTGGTACCCTTGCCTATGTTGCCTTCCTCTTCTGAGTTGGTCCCTTTATTTTTTCAGAACGTGGTTCGTTTGCATGGGATTCCGGAGAATATCGTTTCTGACAGGGGATCCCAGTTTGTGTCTAGATTTTGGCGGACGTTTTGTGCTAAGATGGGCATTGATTTGTCTTTCTCGTCTGCATTCCATCCTCAGACGAATGGCCAGACGGAGCGAACTAATCAGACCTTGGAAACTTATTTAAGGTGTTTTGTTTCTGCTGATCAAGATGACTGGGTTGCCTTTTTGCCACTGGCCGAATTTGCCCTTAATAATCGGGCTAGTTCTGCTACTTTGGTCTCTCCTTTCTTTTGTAATTCGGGGTTTCATCCTCGTTTTTCCTCTGGTCAGGTGGAGCCTTCGGATTGTCCTGGAGTGGACGTGGTGGTGGACAGGCTACATCAGATTTGGAATCAGGTGGTGGACAATTTGAAGTTGTCTCAGGAGAAGACTCAGCAGTTTGCTAATCGCCGTCGCCGCGTGGGTCCCCGACTTCTTGTTGGGGACTTGGTGTGGTTGTCTTCTCGTTTTGTCCCTATGAAGGTCTCTTCTCCTAAGTTCAAGCCTCGGTTCATCGGTCCTTATAAGATCTTGGAGATTCTTAACCCTGTATCTTTTCGTTTGGATCTCCCAGCATCGTTTGCTATTCATAATGTGTTCCATCGGTCGTTATTGCGGAGGTATGAGGTGCCCGTTGTTCCTTCGGTTGAGCCTCCTGCTCCGGTGCTGGTGGAGGGAGAATTGGAGTATGTTGTGGAGAAGATCTTGGATTCTCGTGTTTCCAGACGTAAACTCCAGTATTTGGTTAAGTGGAAGGGTTATGGTCAGGAGGATAATTCCTGGGTGGTCGCCTCTGATGTTCATGCGACTGATTTGGTCCGCGCCTTCCATAGAGCTCATCCTGATCGCCCTGGGGGTTCTCGTGAGGGTTCGGTGACCCCTCCTCAAGGGGGGGGTACTGTTGTGGATTCTGTTTTTGGGCTCCCTCTGGTGGTTACGGCTGGTACTGGGTGACTTTGGTGGGTTGTGGTCTCTGCTTTCCACCTGTCCATCAGAGGCTGGGTGTTTCCTATTTAACCTGGCTTTTCTGTCATTCCCTTGCCGGCTATCAATGTACTCAGATGTGCTCAGTTTGGTTCCTGACTACCTGCTCCCAGATCTCTCAGGATAAGCTAAGTTCTGTTTTTTAGTTGTTTGGTTTTTTGTCCAGCTTGCTAATTATGACTCTATGCTAGCTGGTAGCTCTAGTGGGCTGAGGTTCTCCCCATGTGCCATGAGTTGGCACATGGGTTCTTGTAATCTCAGGATGGTTTTTGATTAGGGTTTTTTGCTGACCGCTCAGACCCCTTTTGTATCATTCTGCTTTCTAGTTATAGCGGGCCTCATTTTGCTAAATCTATTTTCATCTCTATGTGCGTGCCTTCCTCTCATTTCACCGTCAATACATGTGGGGGGGCAACTATACCTTTTGGGGTTCATTCCTCTGGAGGCAAGCTAGGTCTTTATTTCCTCTGCAGTGCTAGTAAGCTCTTAGGCTGGCGCGTGGCGTCTAGAATCAACGTAGGCACGCTCCCTGGCTATTTCTAGTTGTGTTTGTCAGGAGTAGGGCAGCGGTCAGCCCAGGTTCCATCACCCTAGAGCTCGTCCGTTATTTATGTTACTTTGCTTGTCCAGTGCGATCCCCAGCCATTGGGATCCATGACACATATGTTCTCCCATCCTGCCCTCATGAGTATCCATTCTGCCCCATATGATCTCCCCATCCTACCCATCTGTCTCCCTCATATCCATCCTGCACGATCTGTCTCCAATCCTGCCCCAGTGTCTCCAATCATGCCCCCATGTCTTTCATTCTGCCCCGTGTCTCCAATCATGCCCCCATGTCTTTCATTCTGCCCCGTGTCTCCAATCATGCCCGTATCTCCATTCTGCCCTTAGTGTCTTCAGCATTTCTGCCCCCAGTGTTTCCAGCATTTCTGCCCCCGTGTGTCCAGCATCTCTGCCCCCAGTGTCTCCAGCATTCTGACCCTTGTGTCCAGCATCTCTACCCCAGCGTGTCCAGCATCTCTGCCCCCAGTGTTTCCAGCATTTCTGCCCCAGTGTCTCCAGCATCTCTGTCCCAGTGTCTCCAGCATCTCTGTCCCAGTGTGTTCAGCATCTCTGCCCCAGCGTGTCCAGAATCTCTGCCCCCAGTGTGTCCAGCATCTCTGCCCCAGTGTGTCCAGCATCTCTGCCCCAGTGTCTCCAGCATCTCTGCCCCAGCGTGTCCAGCATCTCTGCCCCAGCGTGTCCAGCATCTCTGCCCCAGCGTGTCCAGCATCTCTGCCCCAGCGTGTCCAGCATCTCTGCCCCAGTGTGTCCAGCATCTCTGCCCCAGTGTGTCCAGCATCTCTGCCCCAGCGTGTCCAGCATCTCTGCCCCAGCGTGTCCAGCATCTCTGCCCCAGCGTGTCCAGCATCTCTGCCCCAGTGTGTCCAGCATCTCTGCCCCAGTGTGTCCAGCATCTCTACCCCAGCGTGTCCAGCATCTCTGCCCCAGCCTGTCCAGCATCTCTGCCCCCAGTGTCTCCAGCATCTCTGCCCCCGTGTGTCCAGCATCTCTTCCCCATGTGTCCAGCATCTCTGCCCCAGTGTCTCCAGCATCTCTGCCCCAGTGTGTCCAGCATCTCTGCCCCAGTGTCTCCAGCATCTCTGCCCCAGCGTGTCCAGAATCTCTGCCCCCAGTGTGTCCAGCATCTCTGCCCCAGTGTGTCCAGCATCTCTGCCCCAGTGTCTCCAGCATCTCTGCCCCAGTGTGTCCAGCATCTCTGCCCCAGTGTCTCCAGCATCTCTGCCCCAGCGTGTCCAGCATCTCTGCCCCAGCGTGTCCAGCATCTCTGCCTCCAGTTTCTTCAGCATTCTGCCCGTGTGTCCAGCATCTCTGTCCCAGCGTGTCCAGCATCTCTACCCCAGCGTGTCCAGCATCTCTGCCCCAGTGTGTCCAGCATTTCTGCCCCAGTGTCTCCAGTATTCTGCCCCCAGTGTGTCCAGCATTTCTGCCCCGGGGCACCCTGGATCGCCGCTCTCAAAAAAACCCCCAAAACACAAGTTCTTAAGTGGCCGCGCTCCTGTGGCGGGCGAACCTCCCTCCCTCCACGCAGGTGAAGCGCGCACTCGCCGGCGGCTGACGATGATGTAAGATGCCGGCAAAGTGCACGCTGCGGCTCAAGTCAGCTGCCAACTTCCGATTGGCTGGCAGCTGTTAACTATTGACGTGCGGGCCTGCACGTCAATAGCGTGCCGCAGCGCCTGTAGGGGAGGGCCCGGTGAGCAGATGAATGGGGCCCGATGCGGGCCGCCTCTGCCCACCGGGCCCCATACGCCAGTCAGGGCAGTAATGCCCTGATGGTGGCCCTGGTAATATGTGATCTGGACATGGTGTGGCAGTATTTGTCCCTTGTATGTGGTATTATAGGTCACTATGTGGTGGTAATATGGTGTCTCGTCATGGTGCGGTGGTATTTGTCCCTTGTATGTGATATTATAGGTCACTGTGGTGGTAATATGTGATCTGGACATGGTGTCGCAGTATTTGTCCCTTGTATGTGGTATTATAGGTCACTATGTGGTGGTAATATGGTGTCTCGTCATGGTGCGGTGGTATTTGTCCCTTGTATGTGATATTATTGGTCATTTTAAGAATAAATAAATATATACCTAAATTGTATTGGATAGTTTAACAAATGATTAATAGGATAGACAGGAGTGGGGCTTGGCCAAAAGTCTACCTTGTCGTGGTGGCGGCTTAAAAAATCTCTTAGCCAAAACAAAAGCTGCCGGCTATATGTGTGATCTGGTGATGGGAACTGTTAGGGTATGTGCACACGTTGCGGATTGGCCGCTGCGGATCCGCAGCAGTTTTCCCTGAGTTTACAGTACCATGTAAACCTATGGAAAACAAAATCCCTGCTGCGCGCGCCGCACTGTACTAGCCCCTCCCCTTCCTCTGAGGTCAGCCATCACAGGAGCAACTCTATTCCAGGCGTAATCCTTCCGTCAGTGATTGGCTGCTGGGACGTACAGGGGCGTGGTTCCGACCAGCTGCGCTCCTGCAGTGAGGACGTCAGTGCTGTGTATTTCGCCATGAGTCGGTATTTCAGTTCCCTTCAGCGCTTGAGGCGCATCCCGTCACAGAGCGGAGAGCGTGTGCTGCCGGCAGTGTCCAAGCGGCCGCCCCTAGCGCCCCCAGTGAGGATGGTAAGGAGCAGTGCCGCCCCCTGACTGGCCAGGAAAGGTCACCTTCTGGGGACGGGTGCGCTGTCATACGCGCGGCTCCGGAGAGGCAGCAGATGAGGGGCGCGCTGCTGTCAGTCCTGTGTCCGAGTATCCCGCTCCCCTGTATGTGGGGAGCGGTGGCTGCGTGTGTGCACAGAGGTGTGAGGGGTCAGTGAACAGCCAGAGTCCAGCGGGGGACACACCGTCACCTGAGTGAGAGGCAGAGTGTCCGTCCTCTCTGATAGCCCGCCCCCTCCTCCTGTCTGATAGCCCGCCCCCTCCTCCTGTCTGATAGCCCGCCCCCTCCTCCTGTCTGATAGCCCGCCCCCTCCTCCTGTCTGATAGCCCGCCCCCTCCTCCTGTCTGATAGCCCGCCCCCTCCTCCTGTCTGATAGCCCGCCCCCTCCTCCTGTCTGATAGCCCGCCCCCTCCTCCTGTCTGATAGCCCGCCCCCTCCTCCTGTCTGATAGCCCGCCCCCTCCTCCTGTCTGATAGCCCGCCCCCTCCTCTTGTCTGATAGCCCGCCCCCTCCTCCTGTCTGATAGCCCGCCACCTCCTCCTGCCTGATAGCCACCTCCTTCTGTCTGATAGCCACCTTGTCCTGTCTGATGGTCTGCCTCCTCTCCTGTCTGATAGCCACCTCCTCCTGTCTGATGGCCCGCCTCCTCTCCTGTCTGATAGCCACCTCCTCCTGTCTGATGGCCCGCCTCCTCTCCTGTCTGATGGCCCGCCTCCTCTCCTGTCTGATAGCCACCTCCTCCTGTCTGATGGCCCGCCTCCTCTCCTGTCTGATGGCCCGCCTCCTCTCCTGTCTGATAGCCCCTGCCTCCTCCTGTCTGATAGCCCCCGCCTCCTCCTGTCTGATAGCCCCCTCCTCTCCTGTCTGATAGCCCGCCTCCTCTCCTGTCTGATAGCCCGCCTCCTCTCCTGTCTGATAGCCCGCCTCCTCTCCTGTCTGATAGCCCGCCTCCTCTCCTGTCTGATAGCCCGCCTCCTCTCCTGTCTGATAGCCCGCCTCCTCTCCTGTCTGATAGCCCCCGCCTCCTCCTGTCTGATAGCCCCCTCCTCTCCTGTCTGATAGCCCGCCTCCTGTCTGATAGCCCGCCTCCTCTCCTGTCTGATAGCCCCCGCCTCCTCCTGTCTGATAGCCCCGCCTCCTCCTGTCTGATAGCCCCCTCCTCTTCTGTCTGATAGCCCCCGCCTCCTCCTGTCTGATAGCCCCCTCCTCCTGTCTGATAGCCCGCCTCCTCTCCTGTCTGATAGCCCGCCTCCTCTCCTGTCTGATAGCCCCCGCCTCCTCTCCTGTCTGATAGCCCCCGCCTCCTCCTGTCTGATAGCCCCCGCCTCCTGTCTGATAGCCCCCGCCTCCTGTCTGATAGCCTCCTCCTCTCCTGTCTGATAGCCCTCCTCCTCTCCTGTCTGATAGCCCGCCTCCTCTCCTGTCTGATAGCCCCGCCTCCTCTCCTATCTGATAGCCCCCTCCTCTCCTGTCTGATAGCCCGCCTCCTCTCCTGTCTCATAGCCCCCGCCGCCTCCTGTCTGATAGCCCCCTCCTCTCCTGTCTGATAGCCCGCCTCCTCTCCTGTCTGATAGCCCGCCTCCTCTCCTGTCTGATAGCCCCCGCCTCCTCTCCTGTCTGATAGCCGCCTCCTCTCCTGTCTGATAGCCCGCCTCCTCTCCTGTCTGATAGCCCCCGCCTCCTCCTGTCTGATAGCCGCCTCCTCTCCTGTCTGATAGCCCGCCTCCTCTCCTGTCTGATAGCCCCCGCCTCCTCCTGTCTGATAGCCCCCTCCTCTCCTGTCTGATAGCCCACCTCCTGTCTGATAGCCCGCCTCCTCTCCTGTCTGATAGCCCCCGCCTCCTCTCCTGTCTGATAGCCCGCCTCCTCTCCTGTCTGATAGCCCGCCTCCTGTCTGATAGCCCCCACCTCCTCTCCTGTCTGATAGCCCCCTCCTCTCCTGTCTGGTAGCCCGCCTCCTCTCCTGTCTGATAGCCCGCCTCCTCTCCTGTCTGATAGCCCCCTCCTCTCCTGTCTGGTAGCCCGCCTCCTCTCCTGTCTGATAGCCCGCCTCCTGTCTGATAGCCCCCTCCTCTCCTGTCTGATAGCCCGCCTCCTGTCTGATAGCCCTCACCTCCTCTCCTGTCTGGTAGCCCGCCTCCTCTCCTGTCTGATAGCCCCCTCCTCTCCTGTCTGATAGCCCCCGCCTCCTCTCCTGTCTGATAGCCCCCGCCTCCTCTCCTGTCTGATAGCCCCCGCCTCCTCTCCTGTCAGCCCCCGCCTCCTCTCCTGTCTGATTGCCCGCCTCCTCTCCTGTCAGCCCCCTCCTCTCCTGTCTGACTGCCCCCCACCCCTCTGTGCTGTACATATGGCCCACGTGCGCGGAGCTGTGTGGTTGGTCCCAGCTTGTTATACTGTATGAATAGTGTCAGATAGTTCTCGTGTGTGAAATTTTTTTTCATCTATTCTTGGACACTTGGTTGTATCTCATCACCCAGAAGAACTGAGCACCGCTGCTGTCTGGCTTGTTGCAATCGCAGCAGCGACCATTGATCTGGAATTAGGAGCTGATGGCGCCTCCCCCGGCAGCGTACATAACACTCTTAAGGCCCCGTCAAACTTAGCGACGCTAAAGCGATCCCGACAACGATACGACCTGTCAGGGATCGTTGCTATGTGGTCGCTGGTGAGATGTCAAACAGTGAGATCTTCCCAACGACGCAGCAGCGATGCGGCGACCTGTAGCGACCTGTACAACGATGTCACATGGCAGCTATTATGACGATTCAGAGGGACGTCCTGTGTGACGTTGTAGTCAACGAGGTCGTTGGTAAGGTGTCAAACACAGCAATGTGTGCTACCCAGCGGGACCTCAACGATCCAAAAAAGGTCCAGGCCATTCCGACACGACCAGCGATCTCACAGCAGGGGCCTGGTCGCTGCTACGTGTCACACATAGCGAGATCGCTACTGAGGTCGCTGTTGCGTCACAAAACTTGTGACTCAGCAGCGATCTCGCTAGCGACCTCGCTTAGTGTGACGGGGGCTTTATGCACATGTGTGCCTGCTGTTATCTCCTAGACAACGTGCTGTAAACAGTCGTCAGATTCTTAACCCCTTAATAACCACCAATACATCCTTTTACTGACCTGCGATATGATACGAGCATCCCCGAACGGGTGACAATCCAGCAGCTGTCGGCTGTACACTATAGATGACAACTTGCTGTATCAGCCACGATCAGTGTTTTGCACAGACTATGGTCGTTTAACCTTTTAAATGCTGCTGTAAACAGTGACTATGGCATCTAGATGGTTAACAGAGGAATGGTGGCTCCCTCCTTAACCCCATCGGCACCCTGAGATCTTGATCGTGTGGTCCTCATGTTTGCCATGGCAATTCATGGCTAAATAACGATCTTAACCCATTAGGGTCCCTCCCTTTGAAGTGGGCTCCGGCGGTGAGCCCACATCTTTCCTGGGACATGTCAGCTGTTTTGAACAGCTGACATGTGCCGCAAGAGCCGCGGGAGGAATCGCGATCCACCCACGGCTATTAACCAGTTAAATGCCGCTGTCAAACTGACAGCGGCATTTAAATTGCGCTTCCGGCCATTGGGCTGGAAATGCGCACACCAGTGACCCCGTCGCGTGATCACGGGTGTGTTGACATGAAAACCAGAGGTCTCCTGGAGACCTCTATGGCTGTGAGCATCACCCAGTGGTCGGCACCCATAGCAAGTCAGCAATTCTGTTACATAGAGGCTATCTGATCATCCCCTGTATGTAGCAGAGCCAACCAAGTTGTGGTAGTTTCTAGCATGCCAAAAGTAAAAAAAAAAAATGCTTTTAACCCCTTTCTGCCATCTGACGTACTATCCCATCGAGGTGACCTGGGGCTTAATTCCCAGGGACGGGATAGTACCTCATAGGCGATCAGCCGCGCTCACGGGGGGAGCGCTGTCGGGTGTCAGCTGATTATTACGGCTGACATCCAGCACTATGTGCCCATCCCGGCACATTAACCCCTGGAACACTGCAATCAAACATGATCGCAGCGTTCCGGCGGCATAGGGAAGCATCGCACAGGGAGGGGGCTCCCTGCGTGCTTCCCTGAGACCCTCGGAACTACGCGATGTGATCACGTTGTTCCGAGCGTCTCCTCCCTGCAGGCCCCGGATCCAAGATGGCTGTGCTGTGCAAAGTGTCAGATCAGCGATTTGACACTATACAGTGATGTCCCACACTGGGACAATGTAAAAGAGTAAAAAAAAAAAATCCTAAATAAAGGAAAAAAAATATATTGTTCCAATAAATTTCTTTATGGAAATAAAAAAACAAAAACAAACAATAAAAGTACACATATTTAGTATTGCCGCGTCCGTAACGACCCAACCTATACAACTGTCTCACTAGTTAACCCCTTCAGTGAACACCGTAAAAAAAAAGAGGCAAAAAACAACACTTTATCATCATACCGCCGAGCAAAAAGTGGAATAACATGCCATCAAAAAGACGGATATAAAATAACATCATCTTGTCCCGCAAAAAACAAGCTGCCATACAGCTTCATCAGCGTAAGAATAAAAAAGTTATAGCCCTCAGAATAAAGCGATGCAAAAATATTTTTTTAATTTAAAATAGTTTTTATTGTATAAAAGCGCCAAAATATAAAAAAAGATATAAATGAGGTATTGCTGTAATCGTACTGACCAGAAGAATAAAACTGCTTTATCAATTTTACCACACGCGGAACGGTATAAACGCCCCCCGCCCCCCAAAGAAATTCATGAATTGCTGGTTTTTGTTCATTCTGCCTAACAAAAATCTGAATAAAAAGCGATCAAAAGATGTCATGTGCCCGAAAATGGTACCAATAAAAACGTCAACTCATCCCGCAAAAAACAATACTTCACATGACTCTATGGACCAAAATATGGAAAAATTATAGCTCTCAAAATGTGATGCAAAAACAATTTTTTGCAATAAAAAGAGTCTTTTAGTGTGTGACAGCTGCCAAACATAAAAATCTGCTATAAATAGAAAATCAAACCCCTCTTTATCACCGCCTTAGTTAGGGAAAAATGATAAAATAAATTTTTTTATTTATTTCTATTTTCCCATTAGGGTTAGGATTAGGGCTACAGTTAGGGTTTGGATTACATTTACGGTTGGGATTGGGTTTAGGGGTGTATTGGAGTTAGGGGTGTGGTTAGGGTTCGGATTAGGGTTAGGGGTGTGTTGGGGTTAGGGGTGTGGGTAGGCTTGGGATTAGGGTTAGGGGCATGTTCGGGTTGGGGGTGTGATTAGGGTTATGGTTAGGGTTGGGATTAGGGCTAGGGGTGTGTTGGGGTTAGGGTTGGAGTTAGAATTGGGGGGTTTCCACTGTTTAGGAACATCAGGGGCTCTCCAAATCGACATGGCGTCCTATCTCAATTCCAGCCAATTCTGTGTTGAATAAGTAAAACATTGCTCCTTCCCTTTCAAGCTCTCCCGTGCGCCCAAACAGTGGTTCACCCCAACATATGGTGTATCAGCGTGCTCAGGACAAATTGGACAACAACTTTTGGGGTCCAATTTCTCATGTTACCCTTGGGGAAATACAAAACTGGGGGCTAAAAATAATTTTTTGGGAAAATGTTTTTTTATTATTTTCACAGCTCTGCGTTATAAACTGTAGTGAAACACTTGGGGGTTCAAAGTTCTCACAAAACATCTAGATAAGTTCATTAGGGGGACTACTTTCCAAAATGGTGTCACTTGTGGGGATTTCCACTGTTTAGGCACATCAGGGCCTCTCCACACGCGACATGGCGTCCTATCTCAATTCCAGTCAATTTTGCATTCAAAAGTCAAACGGCGCTCCCTCCCTTCCGAGCTCTTCCATGCACCCAAAGAGTGGTTTCCCCCCACATATGGGGTATCAGCGTAGTCAGGACAAATTGTACAACAACTTTTGGTGTCCAATTTCTTCTGTTACCCTTAGGAAAATAAAAAAATTTGGGGCGAAAAGATAATTTTTGTGAAAAAATATATATATATTTTTTTTTACCCTTCGCCACTACAGCACCCACTCACTTAAAGTGGGTGCTGTCATGGGCTCATTAAAAGAGCATTACCGGTAAGTAATCCAGCTTATTTGAACGGCTCTATATTATAAACTTCTGTGAAGTACTTGTCTACTTTCCAAAATGGTGTCACTTGTGGGGGGTTTCTACTATTTAGGCACATCAGAAGCTCACCAAACGCGACATGGCGTCCTATCTCAATTCCAGCCAATTTTGCATTGGAAAGTCAAACGGCGCTCCTTCCCTTCCGAGCCCTGCCGTGCGCACAGTGGTTTACCTCCACATATGGGTATCTGCGTACTCAGGACAAATTGTACAACAAGTTTTGGGGTCCAATTTCTCCTGTTACCCTTGGTAAAATAAAACAAATTGGATATGAAGTAAATTTTTTGTGAAGAAAAGTTCAAAATGTTCATTTTTTTTAAACATTCCAAAAATTTCCATGAAACACCTGAAGGGTTAATAAACTTCTTGAATGTGATTTTTAGCACCTTGAGGGGTGCAGTCTTTAGAATGGTGTCACACTTGGATATTTTCTATCATATAGACCCCTCAAAATCACTTCAAATGTGATGTGGTCCATAAAAAATGGTGTTGTAAAAGTGAGAAATTGCTGGTCAACTTTTAACCCTTAGGGTATGTGTCCACGTTCAGGATTGCATCAGGATTTGGTCAGGATTTTCCATCAGTATTTGTAAGCCAAAACCAGGAGTGGAACAATTAGAGGAAAAGTATAATAGAAGCATATGCACCAATTCTGCATTTATCACCCACTCCTGGTTTTGGCTTACAAATACTGACGGAAAATCCTGACCAAATCCTGATGCAATCCTGAACGTGGACACATACCCTAAGGCTATGTCTCCACGTTCAGGATGGCCGGCGGTATCGCCGCAGCGGCGAAGCCGCTCGGCGCTAAGCCCCGCCCCCTTTCTGGGACGCGATCATGCCGGATGTGTTAACTCTTCACATCCGGGATGATCGCTCTGTCCCATAGGGCCCTGTGATATGCCTTGCGGGGACGCTGCGTCCCCGCAAGGTGCACGGACATGCTGCGATCTGAAAAGATGCGCAGCATGTCCGGAGTCGCAGGGCCGCCGCGTGCGGGTTTCCACGCATAGTGGAGACGGGATTTCATAAAATCCCCTCCACTATGCTGGAACATCTGGACGCTGCTTGTTTGACGCTGCAGCTCTGCGCAGCGTCAAACAAGCAGCGTTTCCTGACTGTGGAAACATACCCTTATAACTCCCTAACTAAAAAAAATTTGGTTCCAAAATTGTGCTGATGTAAAGTAGACATGTGGGAAATGTTACTTATTAAGTATTTTGTGTGACATATCTCTGTGATTTAAGGGCATTAAAATTCAAAGTTGGAAAATTGCGAAATTTTCACCCCATTTCCGTGTTTTTCACAAATAAACGCAGGTAATATCAAAGAAATGTTACCACTATCATGAAGTACAATATGTCACGAGAAAAGAGAATTTTTTTTCCGTTTTCCAGTATATTATATGGCAAAACCAATGGTGTTGTTCAAAAGTACAACTCGTCCCTCAAAAAACAAGCCCTTACATGGCCATATTGACGGAAACGGAAAAAGTTTTATGGTGCTGGGAAAAAGGGGAGCAAAAAACGAAAATGCAAAAGTGAAAAATGCTCCGGGGGTTAAGAGGTTAAAGTCTTTCAGCTATAGCGGCCTGTTCAAAAGTTATCAAAATTTAGGTGGTAAAAATACATCTTTTCATTCCTGGCTTGCCAATTTGCATTCATTCTTGAAAAGCACCTGAAGAGTTAATGAACTATCCCAAAGCAATTTTTGAATACATTGAGGGTGCGGTATTTAAAATATCACTTTTGGGATTTGCCAATATATAGGACCCCCAAAGTCACCTCAAAACTGAGGTCCCTAAAAAAAAAAAAAAAAAAAATCTGTTTTGTAAATTTCCTTGACAAAAATTAAAAATTACTGCTACATTTTTAAGCTTTCTGAAATTCTAACAAAATAAAACAACATTTACAAATGGTGCTGATGTAAAGTTGACATGTGGGAAATGTTATTTAACCCCTTCATGACCCAGCCTATTTTGGCCTTAATGACCTGGCCGTTTCTTGCAATTCTGACCAGTGTCCCTTTATGAGGTAATAACTCCGGAACGCTTCAACGGATCCTAGCGATTCTGAGATTGTTTTTTCGTGACATATTGGGCTTCATGTTAGTGGTAAATTTAGGTTGATAATTTCTGAGTTTATTTGTGAAAAAAATGGAAATTTGGCAAAAAATTTGAAAATTTCGCAATTTTCACATTTTGAATTTTTATTCTGTTAAACCAGAGAGTTATGTGACACAAAATAGTTAATAAATAACGTTTCCCACATGTCTACTTTACATCAGCACAATTTTGGAAACAATTTTTTTTTTTTGCTAGGAAGTTATAAGGGTTAAAATTTGACCAGTGATTTCTCATTTTTACAACAAAATTTACAAAACCATTTTTTTTAGGGACCACCTCACATTTGAAGTCATTTTGAGGGTTCTATATGGCTGAAAATACCCAAAAGTGACACCATTCTAAAAACTGCACCCCTCAAGGTGCTCAAAACCACATTCAAGAAGTTTATTAACCCTTCAGGTGTTTCACAGCAGCAGAAGAAACATGGAAGTAAAAAATGAACATTTAACTTTTTAGTCACAAAAATGATCTTTTAGCAACAATTTTTTTATTTTCCCAGCGGTAAAAGGAGAAACTGGACCACGGACGTTGTTGTCCAATTTGTCCTGAGTACGCTGATACCTCATATGTGGGGGTAAACCACTGTTTGGGCGCACGGCAGGGCTCGGAAGGGAAGGAGCGCCATTTGACTTTTTGAATGAAAAATTGGCTCCAATCTTTAGCGGACACCATGTCACGTTTGGAGAGCCCCCGTGTGCCTAAACATTGGAGCTCCCCCACAAGTGACCCCATTTTGGAAACTAGACCCCCCAAGGAACTTATCTAGAAGCATAGTGAGCACTTTAAACCCCCAGGTGCTTCACAAATTGATCTGTAAAAATGAAAAAGTACTTTTTTTTCACAAAAAAATTATTTTAGCCTCAATTTTTTCATTTTCACATGGGCAACAGGATAAAATGGATCCTAAATTTTGTTGGGCAATTTCTCCTGAGTACACCAATACCTCACATGTGGGGGTAAACCACTGTTTGGGCACATGGTAAGGCTCGGAAGGGAAGGAGCGCCATTTGACTTTTTGAATGAAAAATTATCTCCATCGTTAGCGGACACCATGTCGCGTTTGGAAAGCCCCTGTGTGCCTAAACATTGGAGCTCCTCCACAAGTGACCCCATTTTGGAAACTAGACCCCCCAAGGAACTCATCTAGAGGCATAGTGAGCACTTTAAACCCCCAGGTGCTTCACAAATTGATCCGCAAAAATGAAAAAGTACTTTTTTTTCACACAAAATTTCTTTTAGCCTCAATTCTTTCATTTTCACATGGGCAACAGGATAAAATGGATCCTAAAATTTGTTGGGCAATTTCTCCTGAGTATGCCGATACCTCATATGTGGGGGTAAACCACTGTTTGGGTGCACGGCAAGGCTCGGAAGGGGAGGCGTGCCATTTGACTTTTTGAATGGAAAATTAGCTCCAATCGTTAGCGGACACCATGTCGCGTTTGGAGAGCCCCTGTGTGCCTAAACATTGGAGCTCCCCTACAAGTGACCCCATTTTGGAAACTAGACCCCCCAAGGAACTTATCTAGATGCATAGTGAGCACTTACAACCCCCAGGTGCTTCACAGAAGTTTATAACGCAGAGCCGTGAAAATAAAAAAATAATTTTTCTTTCCTCAAAAATTATTTTTAGCCCAGAATTTTTTATTTTCCCAAGGATAATAGGAGAAATTGGACCCCAAATGTTGTTGTCCAGTTTGTCCTGAGTACGATGATACCCCATATGTGGGGGTAAACCACTGTTTGGGCGCACGGCAGGGCTCGGAAGGGAAGGCACGCCATTTGGCTTTTTGAATGGAAAATTAGCTCCAATCATTAGCGGACACCATGTCGCGTTTGGAGAGCCCCTGTGTGCCTAAACATTGGAGCTCCAGCACAAGTGACCCCATTTTGGAAACTAGACCTCCAAAGGAACTAATCTAGATGTGTGGTGAGCACTTTGAACCCCCAAGTGCTTCACAGAAGTTTATAACGCAGAGCCATGAAAATAAAAAATAATTTTTCTTTTCTCAAAAATGATTTTTTAGCCCACAATTTTTTATTTTCCCAAGGGTAACAGGAGAAATTGGACCCCAAAAGTTGTTGTCCAGTTTCTCCTGAGTACGCTGATACCCCATATGTGGGGGTAAACCATTGTTTTGGCACACGTCGGGGTTCGGAAGGGAAGTAGTGACGTTTTGAAATGCAGACTTTGATGGAATGCTCTGCGGGCGTCAGGTTGCGTTTGCAGAGCCCCTGATGTGCCTAAACAGTAGGAACTCCCCACAAATGACTCCATTTTGGAAACTAGACCCCCAAGGGAACTTATCTAGATGTGTGGTGAGCACTTTGAACCCCCAAGTGCTTCACAGAAGTTTATAACGCAGAGCCGTGAAAATAATAAACGTGTTTCCTTTCCTCAAAAATATTTTTTTAGCCCAGAATTTTTTATTTTTGCAAGAGTAACAGGAGAAATTGGACCCCAAAAGTTGTTGTCCAGTTTCTCCTGAGTATGCTGATACCCCATATGTGGGGGTAAACCACTGTTTGGGCACATGCCGGGGCTCGGAAGGGAAGTAGTGACGTTTTGGAATGCAGACTTTGATGGAATGGTCTGCGGGCATCATGTTACGTTTGCAGAGCCCCTGATATGCCTAAACAGTAGAAACCCCCCACAAGTGACCCCATTTTGGAAACTAGACCCCCCAAGGAACTAATCTAGATGTGTGGTGAGCACTTTCAATCCCCAAGTGCTTCACAGAAGTTTACAACGCAGAGCCATGAAAATAAAAAATCATTTTTCTATCCTCAAAAAAGATGTTTTAGCAAGCAATTTTTTATTTTCACAAGGGTAACAGGAGAATTTGGACCCCAATATTTGTTGCCCAGTTTGTTGTGAGTACGCTGATACCCCATATGTGGGGGTAAACCACTGTTTGGGCACACGTCAGGGCTCGGAAGGGAAGTAGTGACATTTGAAATGCAGACTTTGATGGAATGGTCTGCGGGCGTCACATTGCATTTGCAGAGCCCCTGATGTGCCTAAACAGTAGAAACACCCCACAAGTGACCCCATTTTGGAAACTAGACCCCCAAGGAACTAATCTAGATGTGTGGTGAGCACTTTCAACCCCCAAGTGCTTCACAGAAGTTTATAACGCAGAGCCGTGAAAATAAAAAATAATTGTTCTTTCCTCAAAAATTATGTTTTAGCAAGTAATTTTTTATTTTTGCAAGGGTAACAGGAGAAATTGGACCCCAACAGTTGTTGCCCAGTTTGTCCTGAGTACGCTGGTACCCCAAATGTGGGGGTAAACCACTGTTTGGGCGCACGTCGGGGCTTGGAAGGGCGGGAGCACCATTTGACTTTTTGAACGCAAGATTGGCTGGAATCAATGGTGGCGCCATGTTGCGTTTAGAGACCCCTGATGTGCCTAAACAGTGGAAACCCCTCAATTCTAACTTCAACACTAACCCCAACACACCCCTAATCCTTATCCCAACTGTAGCCATAACCCTAATCACAACCCTAACCCCAACACACCCCTAACCACAACCCTAACCGCAACACACCCGTAACCCTAATTCCAACCCTAATCCTAACCCTAATCCCAACCGTAACCCTAATCCCAACCCTAACCACAACTGTAACCCCAACACACCCCTAACCCTATCCGTAACCCTAACCACAAGCCTAATCTTAACCCTATTTCAAACCCTAGCCCTAATTCCAACCCTAACTCTAATTCCAACCCTAACCCTAAGGCTATGTGCCCACGTTGCGGATTCGTGTGAGATTTTTCCGCACGATTTTTGAAAAATCTGCAGGTAAAAGGCACTGCGTTTTACCTGCAGATTTACAGCAGATTTCCAGTGTTTTTTTGTGCGGATTTCACCTGCGGATTCCTATTGAGGAACAGGTGTAAAACGCTGCGGAATCCGCACAAAGAATTGACATGCTGCGGAAAATACAACGCAGCGTTTCTGCACGGAATTTTCCGCACCATGGGCACAGCGGATTTGGTTTTCCTTAGGTGTACATGGTACTGTAAACCTGATGGAAAACTGCTTCGAATTCGCATCGGCCAATCCGCTGCGGATCCGCGGCCGATCCGCTGCGGATCCGCGGCCGATCCGCTGCGGATCCGCGGCCGATCCGCTGCGGATCCGCGGGGGATCCGCGGCCGATCCGCTGCCGATCCGCCGCCGATCCGCTGCGGATCCGCGGCCGATCCGCTGCCGATCCGCGGCCGATCCGCGGCCGATCCGCTGCCGATCCGCTGCGGATCCGCGGCCGATCCGCTCTGTGTGCACATGCCATAACCCTAACCCTACCCGTAACCCTAACCCTACTCCTAACCCTACCCCTAGTTCTAACCCTAGTTCTAACCCTAACCCTAGTGGAAAAAGGAAAAAAAAATTTTCTTTATTTTATTATTGTCCCTATGGGGGTGATAAAGGGGGGGGGGTTATTTATTATTTTTTTTATTTTGATCGCTGTGATAGAACCTACCACAGCGATCAAAATGTACTTGTAAGGAATCTGCCGACTGGCAGATTCGGCGGGCGCACTGAGCATGCGCCCGCCATTTTCCAAGATGGCGGCGCCCAGCGAGGAGACGGCCGGACACCGGGAGGATCGGTAAGTATGAAGGGGTGGTGGGGGGGTGGATCGGAGCACAGGGGGGGTGATCGGAGCACAGGGGTGGGGGGATCTGAGCAAGGAGGGAGCGGACAGGAGGACGGGGGAGCCGGCAGGCGGACGGAGGGGACCGGACCCCATAACGGAGGACTGGGGGGGCCATCGGTGGGTGTGGGGGGGGGGGGCACTTGAGTATTTCCAGCCATGGCCGATGATATTGCAGCATCGGCCATGGCTGGATTGTAATATTTCACCAGTTTTTTAGGTGAAATATTACAAATCGCTCTGATTGGCAGTTTCACTTTCAACAGCCAATCAGAGCGATCGTAGCCACGGGGGGGTGAAGCCGCCCCCCCTGGGCTGAAGCACCACTCCCCCTGTCTCTGCAGATCGGGTAAAATCGGAGTTAACCCCTTCACCCGATCTGCAGGGACGCGATCATTACATGACGCATACGCTGCGTCATAGGTCGCATTGGCACCGACTTTCATGACGCAGCGTATGCGTCAAAGGTCGTGAAGGGGTTAATAATGTGTTGCTATGGTGTGACTGTCTGGATTAGGCCGGGGTCACACTTGCGAGAAACGCGCACGAGTCTCGCGTCTCAATACCCGGCACTGCCTCCGGCACTTGGGTCCGGAGCGTGCGGCTGCATAGAAATACTGTGCATGCATAGAAATACATGCAGCCGCACGCTCCGGTCCCGAGTGCCGGCGGCAGTCCTGGGTATTGAGACATGAGACTTGTGCGCGTTTCTCACAAGTGTGACCCCAGCCTTAATGGGATAGTCATTCAAAGTTTGAAAATTACAATTTTTTTTTTTTAATTTTTGTCAAATTTCTGATATTTGTATAAATGCTAAACGTATCAACCTAAATTTACCATTATCATAAAGTATGATTCTCAGAATCATTGGGATCTGCTGAAGCATTCCAGAGTTATTACCTCATAAAGTGACACAGGTCAGATTTAAAAAAATTGGCCCAGTCACTAAGGGGTTAAAAGGAATCTGGCATGATTTAGGGACACAGACCTTGATGTGTCGCTTAATTTAATGGGTGATGCAATTTTGAACAAAAAATTCACATTTCTCTGCTGGAGAGCTACCCTTCTGTGAATGCTGAGCTCTGTGTAATGTCCTCTCCCTCACCACTGATTGACAGCTACTATGTATACACTGTGCATAGGCAGAAATTTGATCATCAGTGCTGCGGGAGGGGTTATACTACTTGGCAGCAGGCTAGGTAAAACTCTAGTGTTAAAGGGAACCTGTCAGCCTGATTGTGCACAGTAACCTACACACAGTGTCAGGTCGGTGCCGTTATACTGATATCGGAGTTGATGAAATCCGCCTTGTGGTTGTTGTTTAATCTTTATTTTCAGTTAATAAGAATCTCATGCTTCGGGGAGAACTGTGATGGTGGGGGGCTGTGGCTGTGGCTGCCGGCTGCCTGTGGTGGGTCTTTTTTGTTCACTGGCCTTAAATGACAGGTCGCTCAACTTTCAGTGATTTGCCTCCTACTTTAAATACGGCGCCTGAGCAGTTTAACATTGTGCAAAATCCTGATGATGGGTTTTCTTTAAAACGCCACTCCAGCTCGTTTTTATTATTTCACCCCCTGAATGGTATTACTGATGGCTGCTCTGTGTCTGTAGTAAAATACTTAGCGGTCTCCGTCTTCTGCTGCTCTCGGCAGCGCTCAGTCCTCTTCTGCTAGTTGTGAGTTGCTGGACAGACCAGAGAACGGTGCTCTTATGACTTACATTGAGAACTAGTGACTGTTAGATGAGACTACAAGATGGCGAAGCAGCACTAGAGCTGTTTCGGGAAGAACATGAGGGCGACCATCTAAATCAGGTGAGTGCAATCCAATAAAAAAGGTATTGCACACGGACCAATGTTATTCAGTCGGGGAGTCCAGATTTGCATATTTTTTCTCGGTTGTATTCGGCGTGAGTTAAGCTAGCAGCATTCCATGATATCAATCCAGAATCGGATGTTACAGTGCCTTCGGCCCCCTGGAACTCTTCAACCTTTTCCCACATATCATGCTTCAAACATAAAGATAGCAAATGTAAATTTTTGGTGAAGAATCAACAACAAGTGGAACACAATTGTGAACTTGAACGAAATTTATTGGTTATTTTAAATTTATTGCAGCTGTAAAGTATTAAGTTAAAGGGGCCGAATAATATTGCACGCCCCACTTTTCAGTTTTTGAATTTCCACAAAAATTTAAAATAACCAATACATTTTGTTCAACTTCACAATTGTGTTCCACCTGTTGTTGATTCTTCAGCAAAAATTTACATTTGGTGTTATGACCCCAATGGCGAGGGTCTCAGAGGAACGTGGAAGTCTGCAGAATACAAAAATCCAGCTCATAGGGCAGTGGTAGCTGGGTTGACCATATATCTACTCCTAACGCCAACACTAGAAGTAGCCGGGGATCATTCCTACGTTGATTCTAGATGACACGCTCCAGCCGGAGAATCTAGCTACCCCTAGTAGAGGAAAACAAAAGACCTTTCTTGCCTCCAGAGAAGGGGACCCCAAAGCTGGATAGAAGCCCCCCACAAATAATAACGGTGAGGTAAGAGGAAATGACAAACACAGAAATGAACCAGGTTTAGCACAGAGAGGCCCGCTTACTGATAGCAGAATAAAGAAAGGTAACATATATGGTCAACAAAAACCCTATCAAAATCCACACTGGAAATTCAAGAACCCCCGAACCGTCTAACGGTCCGGGGGGAGAACACCAGCCCCCTAGAGCTTCCAGCAAAGGTCAGGATATATATTTGGAACAAGCTGGACAAAAATACAAAACCAAAACAAAATAGCAAAAAGCAAAAAGCGGACTTAGCTGATATAACTGGAACCAGGATCAGTAGACAAGAGCACAGCAGACTAGCTCTGATAACTACGTTGCCAGGCATAGAACTGAAGGTCCAGGGAGCTTAAATAGCAACACCCTTAACTAACGACCCAGGTGCGGATAAAAGGAATGACAGAAAAACCAGAGTCAAAAAACTAGTAACCACTAGAGGGAGCAAAAAGTAAATTCACAACAGTACCCCCCCCCCTTAGTGAGGGGTCACCGAACCCTCACCACGACCACCAGGGCGATCAGGATGAGCGGCATGAAAGGCACGAACTAAATCGGCCGCATGAACATCAGAGGCGACCACCCAGGAATTATCCTCCTGACCATAGCCCTTCCACTTGACCAGGTACTGAAGCCTCCGCCTGGAGAGGCGAGAATCCAAGATCTTCTCCACCACGTACTCCAACTCGCCCTCAACCAACACCGGAGCAGGAGGCTCAGCAGAAGGAACTATAGGCACAATGTACCGCCGCAACAAGGACCTATGAAATACATTGTGAATAGCAAACGACACAGGAAGATCCAGACGAAAAGATACAGGATTAAGGATTTCCAATATCTTGTAAGGCCCAATAAAACGAGGTTTAAATTTGGGAGAGGAGACCTTCATAGGAACAAAGCGGGAAGAAAGCCATACCAAATCCCCAACGCGTAGTCGGGGACCCACACCGCGGCGGCGGTTGGCAAAGCGCTGAGCCCTCTCCTGTGACAACTTCAAGTTGTCCACCACATGATTCCAGATCCGCTGCAACCTATCCACCACAGAATCCACCCCAGGACAGTCAGAAGGCTCCACATGACCCGAAGAAAAGCGAGGATGGAAACCAGAGTTGCAGAAAAAAGGCGAAACCAAGGTGGCGGAACTAGCCCGATTATTAAGGGCAAACTCAGCCAACGGCAAGAATGTCACCCAATCGTCCTGATCAGCAGAGACAAAACACCTCAAATAAGCCTCCAAAGTCTGATTGGTTCGCTCCGTCTGTCCATTAGTCTGAGGATGGAAAGCAGACGAAAACGACAAATCAATGCCCATCCTACTACAAAAGGATCGCCAGAATCTGGAAACGAACTGGGATCCTCTGTCTGACACAATATTCTCAGGGATGCCGTGCAAACGAACCACGTTCTGGAAAAACACAGGAACCAGATCGGAAGAGGAAGGCAGCTTAGGCAAAGGAACCAAATGGACCATCTTTGAGAAGCGATCACATATCACCCAGATAACGGACATGCCCTGGGATAGCGGAAGATCAGAAATGAAATCTATGGAGATATGTGTCCAAGGTCTCTTCGGGACAGGCAAGGGCAAGAGCAAACCGCTGGCACGAGAACAGCAAGGCTTAGCTCGAGCACAAGTCCCACAGGACTGCACAAATGACCGCACATCCCTTGACAAGGAAGGCCACCAAAAGGACCTGGCCACCAGATCTCTGGTGCCAAAAATTCCCGGGTGACCTGCCAACACCGAGGAATGAACCTCGGAAATGACTCTGCTGGTCCACTTATCCGGGACAAACAGTCTGTCAGGTGGACAAGACTCAGGCCTATCAGCCTGAAATCTCTGCAACACACGTCGCAGATCCGGAGAAATAGCTGACAAGATAACTCCATCTTTAAGAATACCAACAGGATCAGCGACTCCAGGAGCATCAGGCACAAAGCTCCTAGAAAGAGCATCGGCCTTCACATTCTTTGAACCTGGTAAATACGAGACAACAAAATCAAAGCGGGAGAAAAACAATGACCAGCGGGCCTGTCTCGGATTAAGGCGTTTAGCAGACTCGAGATATATCAGATTTTTGTGATCAGTCAAGACCACCACACGATGCTTAGCACCCTCGAGCCAATGACGCCACTCCTCAAATGCCCATTTCATGGCCAACAACTCCCGATTGCCCACATCATAATGTCGCTCGGCAGGCGAAAACTTCCTAGAGAAAAAGGCACAAGGTTTCATAACAGAGCAACCAGGGCCTCTCTGCGACAAAACGGCCCCTGCTCCAATCTCTGAAGCATCCACCTCAACCTGAAAGGGAAGTGAGACATCGGGCTGGCACAAAACAGGCGCCGAAGTAAACCGGCGTTTCAACTCCTGGAAAGCCTCCACGGCAGCAGGAGCCCAGTTAGCTACATCGGAGCCCTTCTTGGTCATATCCGTCAAAGGTTTCACAATGCTAGAAAAATTAGCGATAAAACGACGGTAGAAGTTAGCGAAACCCAAGAACTTCTGTAGACTCTTAACTGACGAGGGCTGAGTCCAATCAAGAATAGCTCGGACCTTGACTGGGTCCATCTCCACAGCAGAAGGGGAAAAAATGAACCCCAAAAAGGGAACCTTCTGTACACCAAAGAGACACTTTGAGCCCTTGACAAACAAAGAATTTTCACGCAAAATTTTAAAGACCAACCTGACCTGCTCCACATGCGAATCCCAATTATCAGAAAAAACCAAAATATCATCCAGATAAACAATCAAAAATTTATCCAGATACTTCCGGAAAATGTCATGCATAAAGGACTGAAAAACTGAAGGCGCATTGGAGAGCCCAAAAGGCATCACCAAGTACTCAAAATGACCTTCGGGCGTATTGAATGCGGTTTTCCATTCATCACCTTGCTTAATGCGCACAAGGTTGTACGCACCACGAAGATCTATCTTGGTGAACCACTTGGCACCTTTAATCCGGGCAAACAAGTCAGACAACAGCGGTAAAGGATACTGAAATTTGACAGTGATCTTATTTAAAAGCCGATAATCAATACAAGGTCTCAAAGATCCGTCCTTTTTTGCCACAAAAAAAGAATCCCGCACCAAGAGGGGAAGAAGACGGACGAATATGTCCTTTCTCTAGAGACTCCTTGATATATGAACGCATAGCGGTATGTTCAGGTACCGACAGATTAAACAGTCTTCCCTTAGGAAATTTACTGCCTGGGATCAAATCTATAGCACAGTCACAGTCCCTATGAGGAGGCAGTGCACTGGACTCAGACTCACTGAAGACATCCTGATAATCAGACAAATACTCCGGAACTTCCGAAGGCGTAGAAGAAGCAATAGACACAGGCAGGGAATCCCCATGAATACCACGACAGCCCCAACTTGAGACTGACATAGCCTTCCAGTCCAGGACTGGATTATGGGTCTGTAACCATGGCAGCCCTAAAACAACCAAATCATGCATTTTATGTAAAACCAGGAAACGTATCACCTCGCGGTGTTCAGGAGTCATGCACATGGTAACCTGTGTCCAATACTGCGGTTTATTTGCTGCCAATGGCGTAGCATCAATACCCCTAAGAGGAATAGGATTTTCTAATGGTTCAAGAGTAAAACCACAGCGCTTAGCAAATGACAGATCCATAAGACTCAGGGCAGCACCTGAATCTACAAACGCCATGACAGGAAAAGACGACAGTGAGCAAATCAAAGTTACAGACAGAATAAATTTAGGTTGCAAATTACCAACGGTGACAGGACTAACAACCTTAGCTATACGTTTAGACAGGCGCGGACTGGGCCGGGTTGCAAAGGGGCATGTGCCCCCCGGGCCGGTCACCAAGCAGCTGATTCGGGCTGCTGGTGGCCGGCGCTGTGTTCTCTATGTCCTGACAGCGGCCTCACAGTGGAGCGGACACGCCCCCTGCCCCCTGTGTGTGCGGCCGGCGGCTGCTGAGGAAGAGGGAACACTGCTGCATGTAACTGCTGGAGATCTGCATGTGGACGGCTCACACATCAGTGAGTACCTTCAGCTCTGTGTGTGCGGTGAGGGGATGGACGCTGCTGCTCACCTCCCGATTAGTCCGGGGCCGGTTCCTATAGTATCAGTGGCCGCTCTGCTGATGCTCACAGATTTATTGCAGGAGTCTGAACTTTCACCCTGTCAGTGCCAGGTCATCGGCTCCAGAGTTACCAGACTGCAGGAAAGTTCAGTCTCCTGCAATAAATCTCCCTATACTGAGAGTGAGCAGAGACTGTCTGCAGAATCCAGCACTGGAGTGATCACGCCTGAACCTGGTGACTGGACATCACATGCTATACACATGGCCCTGTGTATATACAGTGCATGTAGGTCCTGGGCCAGGTGCAGGATTGATCCATCCAGTGTGTATAACATTGTGTACCTGTGCCTATAGTATACCCCTATCGGGCGTAACTACAGAGGTTGCAGCGGGGCCCAGAGTGCTAAGGGGCCCCTAAGCACGCTGAGCTACAAAATGGGCCGCCGGCCCTCTAAATCCTCTGCACAGGCCATGGTGCGTGCTCTCTTGGTGAACGCGCTGTCCAAGGCCGTGGCGGCCCACATGAGCACAGCCCTCGTTCTTGCTTGCGTACATGGCTGCCGCCTTTGTCAGTGAGGGAAAACAGGAGAGCGCACGCACCAGGGCCTGTGCAAAGGTTTGAAAAGGCCGCCACCGCGCGCAGAGATGCCTGAGCCTTACTGTGTCTGACCCTGGCCAGAACCAGTGTCGGAGAACAGTGCTCTCCTCACCAATCCCCGGCCTGCATCTGCTCCACATCCTCCGCACCTCCGATGCTGGCTGGACAGTGGACCCTCCTCATCCTCCCCTATCTCAGATGAGACCCAAGATGAAAACTTTTTTATGTATATGCAGCATTTGCAGTTTGACCTGTCTAATGTATATTGACTGTTGTATATGCAATATATGTGATACTGCGATTATATACCGCAGTAGCAGTATCACCTATATAATGTATGTACAGCAGTCTATATACATTATATAGGCGAAACTGCGGTACATACATTATATAGGTGATACCACTGTGTGTAATATACTGCGACCACTGTGTATAGCCCATATAGGTCAGCCGCAGTGTATATGTGTGTGTGTATATATATATATATATATATATATATATATATATATATATATATATACACACACACAGAGCGCCTGGCCTATATGGGCTATACATAGCGGTCGCAGTATATTACACACAGTGGTATCACCTATATAATGTACGTACCGCAGTCGCAGTTTCACCTATATAATGTGTGAGTGAGTGTGTGTGTCTATGTGTGTGTGCATGTATGTATGTGTGTGTGTGCATGTATGTATGTGTATATATATATGTGTGTGTGTGTCTATGTATGTATGTGTTTGTGTGTATATACATATATATGTGTGTGTCTGTCTATGTGTGTATGTGTGTGTGTGTGTGTGTAATTATGCGTGTCTATGTTGTATATATATGTGTGTGTGTGTGTGTGTGTATATATATATATATATTTATACATTTATACACACCACTTATTTTTCGGATTATAAGAGGCTCCGGATTATAAGACGCACCCCAAATAATAAGAAAAAAATATTTTTTAATAAAATGGTGGTGCTTCTTATAATCCATGCGTCTTATTGCTTACTGGGAGTAGTGGGTGCAGTGAAGGGGGGTCTCAGGGTCGTTGCTGGAGGAGGCAGGAGTGGGGTGATGCTGCAGGCCAGGATGAGGGGGGCTCTGATGAGCGACGTGATGGTGTGGGGGGGGTCTTGTGCTGGTGCATGTCCGATGCTGCTGCCGGGTGTCTCTGGGTGCCTGGCGGTTGCTGGCCGGTGCTGCGGGTGTCTCCGGGGCCCAGCAGTGCTGCGTGGGTGTCCGGCGCTGCCATTTTG
Source organism: Ranitomeya variabilis (assembly GCF_051348905.1). Classification (NCBI taxonomy): domain Eukaryota; kingdom Metazoa; phylum Chordata; class Amphibia; order Anura; family Dendrobatidae; genus Ranitomeya; species Ranitomeya variabilis. Next base: position 635,872,362 of record NC_135233.1, on the reverse strand, counting down.
CGACAGGCCAGAGCCCCGGTAATTCCACGGTTCCCTGTGTGTGTGCAGTGGACTCCGAGAATATGGCCAAGAATATGGGCTAATGAGTCCATTGCTTAAAGGGATTGTCTCCCACTAGGACAACCTCGTCTTAAACTGAATGTTCGGCCCCGATACATTAATAAAGCCTATACTCACCTGCCGTGCCGCGCCGTTCCCACAGTGGCTGTTATGTGGTGTTATGCCACATGTTGCCCGGAACCAATCAGTGCTGGTGTCACTGTCCCCGCCTTCAGACAAACTGAACATGAAGAGGAAGTGCAGGATGAGCTGCTTAATCCCGGACGTCCTCTTCATGTTCAGTTTGTGCGAAGATTGAGACAGTGACACCAGCACTGATTGGTTCCGGGCATCACATGTCATAACACCACATCACAGCCACTGTGGGAACGGCGCGGCACAGGAGGTGAGTATAGGCTTTATTAATTTATCGGGGCCGAACATTTAGGGGTTGTCCTAGTAGTGGACAAGCCCTTAAATATTTGGTGCTGCTCAGTTATATATATATATATATATAGCTATATAGCTTGCGTGGTGTAAATCTAAGTATCTGTGTATATACACTGCACAGTACCACTCCTCCTGTCCTGTATATATACACTGCACAGTACCACTCCTCCTGTATATACACTGCACAGTACCCTCCACCTGTCCTGTATATATACACTGCACAGTACCACTCCTCCTGTATATACACTGCACAGTACCATTCCTCCTGTCCTGTATATATACACTGCACAGTACCACTCCTCCTGTATATATACACTGCACAGTACCACTCCTCCTGTATATACACTGCACAGTACCCTCCACCTGTCCTGTATATATACACTGCACAGTACCCTCCACCTGTCCTGTATATATACACTGCACAGTACCATTCCTCCTGTCCTGTATATATACACTGCACAGTACCACTCCTCCTGTATATATACACTGCACAGTACCACTCCTCCTGTATATATACACTGCACAGTACCACTCCTCCTGTATATATACACTGCACAGTACCACTCCTCCTGTATATATACACTGCACAGTACCACTCCTTCTGTCCTGTATATATACTCTGCACAGTACCACTCCTCCTGTATATACACTGCACAGTACCCTCCACCTGTCCTGTATATATACACTGCACAGTACCATTCCTCCTGTCCTGTATATATACACTGCACAGTACCACTCCTCCTGTATATACACTGCACAGTACCCTCCACCTGTCCTGTATATATACACTGCACAGTACCATTCCTCCTGTCCTGTATATATACACTGCACAGTACCACTCCTCCTGTATATACACTGCACAGTACCCTCCACCTGTCCTGTATATATACACTGCACAGTACCACTCCTCCTGTCCTGTATATATATACTGCACAGTACCACTCCTCCTGTATATACACTGCACAGTACCACTCCACCTGTCCTGTATATATACACTGCACAGTACCATTCCTCCTGTCCTGTATATATACACTGCACAGTACCACTCCTCCTGTATATATACACTGCACAGTACCACTCCTCCTGTATATACACTGCACAGTACCCTCCACCTGTCCTGTATATATACACTGCACAGTACCATTCCTCCTGTCCTGTATATATACACTGCACAGTACCACTCCTCCTGTATATATACACTGCACAGTACCACTCCTCCTGTATATATACACTGCACAGTACCACTCCTCCTGTATATACACTGCACAGTACCCTCCACCTGTCCTGTATATATACACTGCACAGTACCATTCCTCCTGTCCTGTATATATACACTGCACAGTACCACTCCTCCTGTATATATACACTGCACAGTACCACTCCTCCTGTATATATACACTGCACAGTACCACTCCTCCTGTATATATACACTGCACAGTACCACTCCTCCTGTATATATACACTGCACAGTACCACTCCTCCTGTATATATATACTGCACAGTACTTCTCCTGTATATATACACTGCACAGTACCACTCCTCCTGTATATATACACTGCACAGTACAACTTCTCCTGTATATATACACTGCACAGCACCACTCCTCCTGTCCTGTATATATACACTGCACAGCACCACTCCTCCTGTCCTGTATATATACACTGCACAGCACCACTCCTCCTGTCCTGTATATATACACTGCACAGTACCACTCCTCCTGTATATATACACTGCACAGTACCACTCCTCCTGTATATATACACTGCACAGTACCACTCCTCCTGTCCTGTATATATACACTGCACAGTACCACTCCTCCTGTCCTGTATATATACACTGCACAGCACCACTCCTCCTGTCCTGTATATATACACTGCACAGTACCACTCCTCCTGTATATATACACTGCACAGCACCACTCCTCCTGTATATATACACTGCACAGTACCACTCCTCCTGTATATATACACTGCACAATACCACTCCTCCTGTCCTGTATATATACACTGCACAGTACCACTCCTCCTGTATATATACACTGCACAGTACCACTCCTCCTGTATATATACACTGCACAGTACCCTCCACCTGTCCTGTATATATACACTGCACAGTACAACTTCTCCTGTATATATACACTGCACAGCACCACTCCTCCTGTATATATACACTGCACAGTACTACCACTCCTGTATATATACACTGCACAATACCACTCCTCCTGTCCTGTATATATACACTGCACAGTACCACTCCTCCTGTCCTGTATATATACACTGCACAGTACCACTCCTCCTGTCCTGTATATATACACTGCACAATACCACTCCTCCTGTCCTGTATATATACACTGCACAGTACCACTCCTCCTGTATATATACACTGCACAGTACCACTCCTCCTGTATATATACACTGCACAGTACCACTTCTCCTGTATATATACACTGCACAGTACCACTCCTCCTGTATATATACACTGCACAGTACCACTCCTCCTGTATATATACACTGCACAGTACCCTCCACCTGTCCTGTATATATACACTGCACAGTACCATTCCTCCTGCCAATCCTGTTCCTGTCCTGTTCTCGGATAGGCGACATTGGTCTTTGGGAGGGTTAATATTGGTTTATTATTTTCAGGAATACTATGGGAAAATAAAATATATATATATTGGAAAACACATTTAAATGGATTATACCAAGTAATCCCCTTTCCCGAGAACTTTGTAGTTGCTGGGGTCCGACCGCTGGGACCCCCATGATCTCGAGAACCGGCGCTCTAAAGAAGCGATCAATCGTGGGCACTGTGGCGACATTCACACATAGCTCTTCAAATAACGCCTTTAAGAGGAGCGTTGAAAGGCACAACACAGTATAGGAAAATCCACTGATCGGGTGTGGGGGGAGTGTTAAGGTACCGTCACACTCAGCGACGCTGCAGCGATATAGACAACGAGCCGATCGCTGCAGCGTCGCTGTTTAGGTCGCTGTAGAGACGTCAAACACAGCAGCTCCAGAACGATGCAGGAGCGATCCTGTGACGTAACGGTGACTCATTTATCGTTCTCACAGGTCGTTAGCTCCATGTAAAACATTGCTGACATCGTTGCTTTTGATGTCAAACATGACGATACACGCCGACCTGACGACCAAATAAAGTTCTGGACTTCTAGCTCCGACCAGCGATATCACAGCAGGATCCAGATCGCTGCTACGTGTCAAACACAACGATATCGCTATCCAGGACGCTGCAACGTCACGGATCGTTGTCGTTCTCGTTGTAAAGTTGCTGAGTGTGACGGTACCTTTATAGTCTGTGGGCTGGTGGGGTTTGTGTGGCATTGCTCCTTTTTTGTCCCAGTCCGGCCCTGGACAGCTCTGCAGGGAGGCTGCCATACTTTGTACTGGTTTTACTCCCTGCATATTGTGGGGCAGCTGAAGGGTTCAGGTAGCAGTGTCATCGCCCTGTGTTGTTCTGTAGCCCACATCCCCACACTGACTATATACAGTGGGCAACTAAGGGGTAGACAGCAGTTCCTTATGAATAGTAGGGTCAGTGGGTAAATGTGTCTACCTGTTTTACAATGGTATGGCCCAAATGTGAGCTGAGGTAAAACATTGCCAGAAGCTAAGAGGGACCAAGCTTTCTTCTCAATAGCCTCTGACATGTCCATACACAGGCACTAATGCCCTCACACTTCTGCCAGTATGTACTGCCGTGTGTGTGGCAGTAGTGTTTCTAATAGTCTTATCACACCTGTCTGCCTTACTTCCTTGAGGAGGGACGGGAACCAAAGTTGACGTGTTCTAATATTGAAATCCCATTTCCCAGCTCTGGAAATTCACCACTTACGGTTGGAGGATTGGCAGTGATTGCATGGTTTAGAGGAGCACACTTCCATTTATAAGGGGTTGTCCCCGTCAGGCTGGGTTTACAGGAGGGATACCCTCCGCGAGGCTGGAGGTTGTGGTGCGTATACAGAATGTAAACTTCACTCTTGTGAACCCAGCCTACAACTAATTATGTAATGGTGCATGTATTACTAATGCAGATGACGTTTGCGTGTGTCGCCATTTCTAATTCATCTATATATTTTACTATATTATACTGCTCTGTAGTAAGCTCCGTTCTGCGCCCATATGTCTGTAGTAAGCTCCGTTCTGCTCCCATATGTCTGTAGTAAGCTCCGTTCTGCTCCCATATCTCTGCAGTAAGCTCTGTTCTGCTCCTATATCTCTATAGGAAGCTCTGTTCTGCTCCAATATCTCTGTAGTAAGCTCGGTTCTGCTCCCATATCTCTGTAGTAAGCTCGGTTCTGCTCCCATATCTATGCAGCAAGCTCAGTTCTGTTCCCATATCTCTGTACCAGCCTGTTTTTAAAGCCTGTTATGTCTGCTGCTTTAATGCAATGGCCAGAGGTAAGCAGGGAAAAGGAGGGCCACCGCAACTCGAGGGCCACTGCCTTGTGATTGCCCCCCAGGCTGAAAAGTGCCAGCCAGCCCCTGCGTTTAGAGCATGCTGAGATAATATGTGTAGAATCACCACAGTAGTAGCACAAGCCATTCCGGCGTCTATGAATTTTCCGCTCATTTCTAGTCAGGATTCTATCACATTGCATTAAATCAGGTGTCTGTTCAGACAACACCATGAGGGAATTTGCGATTTTTCTATCACATTGCACCGAATTAGGTGTCTGTTCAGACAACACCATGAGGGAATTTGCGGTTTTGCGCTCCCGCAACCGCCGGTCAATTTGAATAGCCAGTGCCATAGTATCATTCAGACCTGTGGGAATGGGAAAACCCACCATAACATTCTTAATGGCTTCAGAAAGGCCATTTCTAAAATTAGCGGCCAGTGCACACTCGTTCCAATGTGTCAGCACGGACCATTTCCGAAATTTTTGGCAGTACACTTCAGCCTCGTCCTGCCCCTGAGACATAGCCAGCAAGGCCTTTTCTGCCTGAATCTCAAGATTGGGTTCCTCATAAAGTAAACCGAGCGCCAGAAAAAACGCATTAATATCAGCCAATGCCGGATCTCCTGGCACCAGCGAAAAAGCCCAATCCTGAGGGTCGCCCCGTAAGAACGAAATAACAATTTTTACTTGCTGAGCAGAGTCTCCAGATGAACAGGGTCTCAGGGACAAAAACAATTTACAATTATTCACAAAATTCCTAAACTTAAACCTGTCTCCGGAAAACAGTTCAGGAATCGGTATTTTAGGTTCTGACCTAGGATTACTGATAACATAGTCTTGTATGCCCTGCACACGAGTAGCCAGCTGGTCCACACTTGTAATCAAGGTCTGGACATTCATGTCTGCAGCAAGCATAGCCACTCTGAGGTAAAGGGGAAGAAGAAAAAAAAAAAAAAACTCAGAATCTTCTTTCTTATAATCCCTCTTCTGCAATGCATTAAACATTTAATACTGGCCTGGCAAACTGTTATGACCCCAATGGCGAGGGTCTCAGAGGAACGTGGAAGTCTGCAGAATACAAAAATCCAGCTCATAGGGCAGTGGTAGCTGGGTTGACCATATATCTACTCCTAACGCCAACACTAGAAGTAGCCGGGGATCATTCCTACGTTGATTCTAGATGACACGCTCCAGCCGGAGAATCTAGCTACCCCTAGTAGAGGAAAACAAAAGACCTTTCTTGCCTCCAGAGAAGGGGACCCCAAAGCTGGATAGAAGCCCCCCACAAATAATAACGGTGAGGTAAGAGGAAATGACAAACACAGAAATGAACCAGGTTTAGCACAGAGAGGCCCGCTTACTGATAGCAGAATAAAGAAAGGTAACTTATATGGTCAACAAAAACCCTATCAAAATCCACACTGGAAATTCAAGAACCCCCGAACCGTCTAACGGTCCGGGGGGAGAACACCAGCCCCCTAGAGCTTCCAGCAAAGGTCAGGATATATATTTGGAACAAGCTGGACAAAAATACAAAACCAAAACAAAATAGCAAAAAGCAAAAAGCGGACTTAGCTGATATAACTGGAACCAGGATCAGTAGACAAGAGCACAGCAGACTAGCTCTGATAACTACGTTGCCAGGCATAGAACTGAAGGTCCAGGGAGCTTAAATAGCAACACCCTTAACTAACGACCCAGGTGCGGATAAAAGGAATGACAGAAAAACCAGAGTCAAAAAACTAGTAACCACTAGAGGGAGCAAAAAGTAAATTCACAACAATTTGGTATCTTTGTTTGAAGCATGATACAGTTGTGGCCAAAAGTATTGACACCCCTGCAATTCTGTCAGATAATAGTTTCTTCCTGAAAAATGATTGCAAACACAAATTCTTTGGTATTATTATCTTCATTTAATTTGTCTTAAATGAAAAAAACACAAAAGAGAATGAAGCAAAACATTGATCATTTCACACAAAACTCCAAAAATGGGGCAGACAAAAGTATTGGCACCCTCAGCCTAATACTTGGTTGCACAACCTTTAGCCAAAATAACTGCGACCAACCGCTTCCGTAACTGTTGTGAAATTGGATTTTGGGCTCCCCCGGTGGCCACTGGTGGAATTGAACTGGTGTGCATCATCCCCTCTGTTCACCTGTTTCCATCAGGATGTGGGAGTCGCTATTTAACCTTGCTCCTCTGTCACTTCCATGCCGGTCAACATTGTAATCAGAAGCCTTTCTGTGCATGTTCCTGCTGCTAGACAACTCCCAGCTAAGTTGGACTTTAGTCCTCGTTTGTTTTTGCATTTTGTTCCAGTTCACAGCTGTAGTTTCGTTTCTGTGTCTGGAAAGCTCTTGTGATCTGAAATTGCCACTCTGATGTTATGAGTTAATACTAGAGTCTTAAAGTAATTTCAGGATGGTATTTTGATAGGGTTTTCAGCTGACCATGAAAGTGCCCTTTCTGTCTTCCTGCTATCTAGTAAGCGGACCTCAATTTTGCTAAACCTATTTTCATACTACGTTTGTCATTTCATCTAAAATCACCGCCAATATATGTGGGGGCCTCTGTCTGCCTATCGGGGAAATTTCTCTAGAGGTGAGCCAGGACTATATTTTCCTCTGCCAGGATTAGTTAGTCCTCCGGCCGGCGCTTGGCGTCTAGGGATAAAAAACGTAGGCAACGCTACCCGGCTACTGTTAGTTGTGCGGCAGGTTTAGTTCATGGTCAGTTTAGTTTCCATCCTTCCAAGAGCTAGTACTTATGTTTGCTGGGCTATGTTCTCTTGCCATTGAGAACCATAACAGTTTGACCGGCCAAAAAAGGGTTAAATTAATTGACAGAGAAAGGAGAGAAAAGAGAAGTCTGCTGAAGATTTTTTTTTTTTTTTTTTTCCCCTTCCCTTCAGTTCTGAGTGTGCTTGTAATTGAATCTCTTGCAAGTCTGCCTATATTGCAGCCTTTCTCTCTCTCTCTCTCCTTCTAATCCTGGAATGGCTCTGTGTTCACCTGTTTAAAATGGATATTCAGAGTTTAGCTGCAGGTTTGAATAATCTCACCACGAAAGTTCAAAATTTACAAGATTTTGTTGTTCATGTTCCTATATCTGAACCTAGAATTCCTTTGCCTGAATTTTTCTCGGGGAATAGATCTTGCTTTCAAAATTTTAAAAATAATTGCAAGTTGTTTTTTTCCCTGAAATCTCGCTCTGCTGGAGATCCTGCTCAGCAGGTCAGGATTGTGATTTCCTTGCTCCGGGGCGACCCTCAGGATTGGGCTTTTGCATTGGCCCCAGGGGATCCTGCGTTGCTCAATGTGGATGCGTTTTTTCTGGCCTTGGGGTTGCTTTATGAGGAACCTCAGTTAGAGCTTCAGGCGGAAAAGGCCTTGATGTCCCTATCTCAGGGGCAAGACGAAGCTGAAATATACTGCCAGAAATTCCGTAAATGGGCTGTGCTTACTCAGTGGAATGAGTGCGCCCTGGCGGCGAATTTCAGAGAGGGTCTCTCTGATGCCATTAAGGATGTTATGGTGGGGTTCCCTGTGCCTGCGGGTCTGAATGAGTCCATGACAATGGCTATCCAGATCGATAGGCGTCTGCGGGAGCGCAAACCTGTGCACCATTTGGCGGTGTCTACTGAGAAGACGCCAGAGAATATGCAATGTGATAGAATTCTGTCCAGAAGTGAACGGCAGAATTTAAGACGAAAAAATGGGTTGTGCTTCTATTGCGGTGATTCAACTCATGTTATATCAGCATGCTCTAAGCGTACTAAGAAGCTTGATAAGTCTGTTTCAATTGGCACTTTACAGTCTAAGTTTATTCTATCTGTGACCCTGATTTGTTCTTTATCATCTATTACCGCGGATGCCTATGTCGACTCTGGCGCCGCTTTGAGTCTTATGGATTGGTCCTTTGCCAAACGCTGTGGGTATGATTTGGAGCCTCTTGAAACTCCTATACCCCTGAAGGGGATTGACTCCACCCCATTGGCTAGTAATAAACCACAATACTGGACACAAGTAACTATGCGGATTAATCCGGATCATCAGGAGATTATTCGCTTTCTTGTGCTGTATAACCTACATGATGTGTTGGTGCTTGGATTGCCATGGCTGCAATCTCATAACCCAGTCCTTGACTGGAAAGCTATGTCTGTGTTAAGCTGGGGATGTAAGGGGACGCATGGGGACGTACCTGTGGTTTCCATTTCATCATCTATTCCCTCTGAGATTCCTGAATTCTTGACTGAATTTCGTGACGTTTTTGAAGAACCTAAGCTTGGTTCATTACCTCCGCACCGGGAGTGCGATTGTGCCATAGATTTGATTCCGGGTAGTAAATACCCTAAGGGTCGTTTATTTAATCTGTCTGTGCCTGAACATGCTGCTATGCGAGAATATATAAAGGAGTCCTTGGAAAAGGGACATATTCGTCCTTCGTCATCTCCCTTAGGAGCCGGTTTTTTCTTTGTGGCTAAGAAAGATGGCTCTTTGAGACCGTGTATTGATTATCGGCTTTTGAATAAAATCACGGTTAAATATCAATATCCGTTGCCACTGCTGACTGATTTGTTTGCTCGCATAAAGGGGGCCAAGTGGTTCTCTAAGATAGATCTCCGTGGGGCGTATAATTTGGTGCGAATTAAGCAGGGGGATGAGTGGAAGACCGCATTTAATACGCCCGAGGGCCACTTTGAGTATTTGGTGATGCCTTTTGGTCTTTCAAATGCCCCTTCAGTCTTTCAGTCCTTTATGCATGACATTTTCCGTGATTATTTGGATAAATTTATGATTGTGTATCTGGATGATATTTTGATTTTTTCGGATGACTGGGACTCTCATGTCCAGCAGGTCAGGAGGGTTTTTCAGGTTTTGCGGTCTAATTCCTTGTGTGTGAAGGGTTCTAAGTGCGTTTTTGGGGTTCAAAAGATTTCCTTTTTGGGATATATTTTTTCCCCCTCTTCCATCGAGATGGATCCTGTCAAGGTTCAGGCTATTTGTGATTGGACGCAACCCTCTTCTCTTAAGAGTCTTCAGAAATTTTTGGGCTTTGCTAACTTTTATCGTCGATTTATTGCTGGTTTTTCTGATGTTGTTAAACCATTGACTGATTTGACTAAGAAGGGTGCTGATGTTGCTGATTGGTCCCCTGCTGCTGTGGAGGCCTTTCGGGAGCTTAAGCGCCGCTTTTCTTCCGCCCCTGTGTTGCGTCAGCCTGATGTTGCTCTTCCTTTTCAGGTTGAGGTCGACGCTTCTGAAATCGTAGCTGGGGCAGTTTTGTCGCAGAGAAGTTCCGATTGTTCCGTGATGAGACCTTGTGCCTTTTTCTCGCGTAAATTTTCGCCCGCCGAGCGGAATTATGATGTTGGGAATCGGGAGCTTTTGGCCATGAAGTGGGCTTTTGAGGAGTGGCGTCATTGGCTTGAGGGGGCTAGACATCAGGTGGTGGTATTGACTGACCACAAAAATCTAATTTATCTTGAGTCCGCCAGACGCCTGAATCCTAGACAGGCGCGCTGATCGTTGTTTTTCTCTCGGTTTAATTTTGTGGTGTCCTACCTGCCGGGTTCTAAGAATGTTAAGGCGGATGCCCTTTCTAGGAGTTTTGAGCCTGACTCCCCTGGTAACTCTGAACCTACAGGTATCCTTAAGGATGGAGTGATATTGTCTGCCGTTTCTCCAGACCTGCGGCGGGCCTTGCAGGAGTTTCAGGCGGATAGACCTGATCGTTGCCCACCTGGTAGACTGTTTGTTCCTGATGATTGGACCAGTAAAGTCATTTCTGAGGTTCATTCTTCTGCGTTGGCAGGTCATCCTGGAATCTTTGGTACCAGGGATTTGGTGGCAAGGTCCTTCTGGTGGCCTTCCCTGTCTCGAGATGTGCGAGGCTTTGTGCAGTCTTGTGACGTTTGTGCTCGGGCCAAGCCTTGTTGTTCTCGGGCTAGTGGATTGTTGTTGCCCTTGCCTATCCCGAAGAGGCCCTGGACGCACATCTCGATGGATTTTATTTCGGATCTTCCTGTTTCTCAGAAGATGTCTGTCATCTGGGTGGTGTGTGACCGTTTCTCTAAGAGGGTCCATTTGGTTCCCCTGCCTAAGTTGCCTTCTTCTTCCGAGTTGGTTCCTCTGTTTTTTCAAAATGTGGTCCGTTTGCATGGTATTCCGGAGAATATCGTTTCTGACAGAGGAACCCAGTTCGTGTCTAGATTTTGGCGAGCATTCTGTGCTAGGATGGGCATAGATTTGTCTTTCTCGTCTGCTTTCCATCCTCAGACTAATGGCCAGACCGAGCGGACGAATCAGACCTTGGAGACATATTTGAGGTGTTTTGTGTCTGCAGATCAGGATGATTGGGTTGCTTTTTTGCCTTTAGCGGAGTTTGCCCTCAATAATCGGGCCAGCTCTGCCACCTTGGTGTCTCCTTTTTTCTGTAATTCGGGGTTTCATCCTCGATTTTCTTCTGGTCAGGTGGAATCTTCGGATTGTCCTGGAGTGGATGCTGTGGTGGAGAGGTTGCATCAGATTTGGGGGCAGGTAGTGGACAATTTGAAGTTGTCCCAGGAGAAGACTCAGCTTTTTGCCAACCGCCGGCGTCGGGTTGGTCCTCGGCTTTGTGTTGGGGACTTGGTGTGGTTGTCTTCTCGTTTTGTCCCTATGAGGGTTTCTTCTCCTAAGTTTAAGCCTCGGTTCATCGGCCCGTACAAGATATTGGAGATTCTTAACCCTGTGTCCTTCCGTTTGGACCTCCCTGCATCTTTTTCTATTCATAATGTTTTTCATCGGTCATTGTTGCGCAGGTATGAGGTACCGGTTGTGCCTTCCGTTGAGCCTCCTGCTCCGGTGTTGGTTGAGGGCGAGTTGGAGTACGTTGTGGAAAAAATCTTGGACTCCCGTGTTTCCAGACGGAAACTCCAGTATCTGGTCAAATGGAAGGGATACGGTCAGGAGGATAATTCTTGGGTGACTGCCTCTGATGTTCATGCCTCCGATCTGGTCCGTGCCTTTCATAGGGCTCATCCTGATCGCCCTGGTGGTTCTGGTGAGGGTTCGGTGCCCCCTCCTTGAGGGGGGGTTACTGTTGTGAAATTGGATTTTGGGCTCCCCCGGTGGCCACTGGTGGAATTGAACTGGTGTGCATCATCCCCTCTGTTCACCTGTTTCCATCAGGATGTGGGAGTCGCTATTTAACCTTGCTCCTCTGTCACTTCCATGCCGGTCAACATTGTAATCAGAAGCCTTTCTGTGCATGTTCCTGCTGCTAGACAACTCCCAGCTAAGTTGGACTTTAGTCCTCGTTTGTTTTTGCATTTTGTTCCAGTTCACAGCTGTAGTTTCGTTTCTGTGTCTGGAAAGCTCTTGTGATCTGAAATTGCCACTCTGATGTTATGAGTTAATACTAGAGTCTTAAAGTAATTTCAGGATGGTATTTTGATAGGGTTTTCAGCTGACCATGAAAGTGCCCTTTCTGTCTTCCTGCTATCTAGTAAGCGGACCTCAATTTTGCTAAACCTATTTTCATACTACGTTTGTCATTTCATCTAAAATCACCGCCAATATATGTGGGGGCCTCTGTCTGCCTATCGGGGAAATTTCTCTAGAGGTGAGCCAGGACTATATTTTCCTCTGCCAGGATTAGTTAGTCCTCCGGCCGGCGCTGGGCGTCTAGGGATAAAAAACGTAGGCAACGCTACCCGGCTACTGTTAGTTGTGCGGCAGGTTTAGTTCATGGTCAGTTTAGTTTCCATCCTTCCAAGAGCTAGTACTTATGTTTGCTGGGCTATGTTCTCTTGCCATTGAGAACCATAACACGTAACCATCAATGAGTTTCTTACAATGCTCTGCTGGAATTTTAGACCATTCTTCTTTGGCAAACTGCTCCAGGTCCCTGATATTTGAAGGGTGCCTTCTCCAAACTGCCATTTTTAGATCTCTCCACAGGTGTTCTATGGGATTCAGGTCTGGACTCATTGCTGGGCACCTTTGAAGTCTCCAGTGCTTTCTCTCAAACCATTTTCTAGTGCTTTTTGAAGTGTGTTTTGTGTCATTGTCCTGCTGGAAGACCCATGACCTCTGAGGGAGACCCAGCTTTCTCACACTGGGCCCTACATTATGCTGCAAAATTTGTTGGTAGTCTTCAGATTTCATAATGCCATGCACACGGTCAAGCAGTCCAGTGCCAGAGGTAGCAAAGCAACCCCAAAACATCAGGGAACCTCCGCCATGTTTGACTGTAGGGACCGTGTTCTTTTCTTTGAATACCTCTTTTTTTTCTCCTGTAAACTCTATGTTGATGCCTTTGCCCAAAAAGCTCTACTTTTATCTCATCTGACCAGAGAACATTCTTCCAAAACGTTTTAGGCTTTTTCAGGTACGTTTTGGCAAACTCCAGCCTGGCTTTTTTATGTCTCTGGGTAAGAAGTGAGGTCTTCCTGAGTCTCCTACCATACAGCCCCTTTTCATTCAGACGCCGATGGATAGTACGGGTTGACACTGTTGTACCCTCGGACTGCAGGGCAGCTTGAACTTGTTTGGATGTTAGTCGAGGTTCTATATCCAACATCCGCACAATCTTGCGTTGAAATCTCTTGTAAATTTTTCTTTTCCGTCCACATCTAGGGAGGTTAGCCACAGTGCCATGGGCTTTAAACTTCTTGATGACACTGAACACGGTAGACACAGGAACATTCAGGTCTTTGGAGATGGACTTGTAGCCTTGAGATTGCTCATGCTTCCTCACAATTTGGTTTCTCAAGTCCTCAGCCAGTTCTTTGGTCTTCTTTCTTTTCTCCACGCTCAATGTGGTACACACAAGGACACAGGACAGAGGTTGAGTCAACTTTAATCCATGTCAACTGGCTGCAAGTGTGATTTAGTTATTGCCAACACCTCTTAGGTGCCACAGGTAAGTTACACGTGCTGTTAATTACACAAATTAGAGAAGCATCACATGATTTTTCGAACAGTGCCAATACTTTTGTCCACCCCCTTTTTTATGTTTGGTATGGAATTATATCCAATTTGGCTTTAGGACAATTCTCTTTGTGTTTTTTCATTTAAGACAAATTAAATGAAGATAATTATACCAAAGAATTTGTGTTTGCAATCATTTTCAGGAAGAAACTGAGTATTATCTGACAGAATTTCAGGGATTTCAATACTTTTTGCCTCAACTGTATGTGGGAAAAAGTTGAAAAGTTCCAGGGGGCCGAATACTTTCGCAAGGCACTGTATACGAACCATCTGTACGGCCCCTAATTTTTATGAATAGATGTCAATTCTGTAAGATGGGTAACTGGAAGTGGTCCTGTAAAAGTTTAATAACTGCCGAGTGCAAAATTGAGAGCATGTGGACACCACACAGATGACAAGTAAGAAAAAAAAATTCTCCCACTCTCCTATTTTCCTTAACTCCCTTGTGACCAAGCCAATTTTGGCCTCCATGACCAGGCCAAATTTTACAATTTTGATCACTGTCACTTTGCATCGTTATCGCACTGATTCTGAGACTTTTTTTTAATGACATACTGTACTTCAAAATTGTGGTAAAATTTGTTCAATATGATTTTTATTTGTGAAAATGTTGGAAATTACACAATTTTCAAACGTTTAATTCTTATGCCCTTAAAACAGAGAGATGTCACACAAAATAGTTAATAAATAACATTTCCCACACATCTACTTTGCATCAGCACAATTTTTAGAACATAATTTTTTTTTTATAAAGAAGTTAGAAGGGTTAAAAGTTGATCAGCAATTTCTCATTTTTCCAACAAAATTTACAAGATAACTTTTTTTTTTAAGGTAGCACATCAGATTTGAAGTGACTTTGGGGGCCTGTGTCAGGAATATGATGTATTTGATTCTCTATTATCCTGCACACTGAGCTTTGCTACATCCATTAGAGCGGAGTACAGACATACACTGTGGGCTTTCCAACCCCCTTCCTCCCAGCTCTTTCTCCCTGCTGACAATACAGCTGTAACTTGAAACTCCAGTGTGTGACTCTGTTCCCCCTCCCTCAAGAAAACTAGTTCTTTCGTTTGCAGCTATGCGCTTTTGTGATTTGTGTGAAAGTTACTCATGATGAATAATTCAACCCCAGGTGTGACAGAGATATGAAATTTACATATTTGGGATGTGCAACAATAGGGCTACACAGCAGTGCGTTTTCTAAGTGCAGCGCCTAGTAGAAACGGATTGCTACTTATCCGGGGCACCCAGCTACCCCATGTGTAGACTTAAATGGCAGCTAACCTCATGAGAAGACATTCCATATGTTCGTCGCCACTAGGGTTGAGCGACCTTTAGTTTTTTAGGGTCAAGTCGAGTTTTGTGAAACCCGACTGTCTTAAAAGTCGAGTCAAGTGAAATCGGCTGACCACCGTGAAAAGTCGGGCCGAAACACGAAATCCAATGAAGGAAATTATTACGAATTTTGTTTTTCTTTTTTTTTTTTTTTTTTTTTTTTTTTTTTTTCTCTCTCTCTCTCTCTCTCTCTCTCTCTCTCTCTCTCTCTCTCTCTCTCTCTCTCTCTCTCTCTCTCTCTCTCTCTCTCTCTCTCTCTCTCTCTCTCTCTCTCTCTCTCTCTCTCTCTCTCTCTCTCTCTCTCTCTCATGAGACGCCGACTTTGCCAAAAGTCGGCGACTTATGAAAATGAACGACCCGTTTCGCTCAAGCCTAGTCGCCACTCTATGAGGTTCCTAGCATACGCTAGGACGAATATGAGTTTTAACCCCTTCATGACCCAGCCTATTTTGACCTTAATGACCTGGCCGTTTTTTGCAATTCTGACCAGTGTCCCTTTATGAAGTAATAACTCAGGAACGCTTCAACGGATCCTAGCGGTTCTGAGATTGTTTTTTCGTGACATATTGGGCTTCATGTTAGTAGTAAATTTAGGACGATAATTTTTGCGTTTATTTGTGAAAAAATGGAAATTTGGTGAAAATTTTGAAAATTTCGCAATTTTCAAATTTTGAATTTTTATTCTGTTAAACGAGAGAGTTATGTGACACAGAATAGTTAATAAATAACATTACCCACATGTCTACTTTACATCAGCACAATTTTGGAAACAACATTTTTTTTTTGCTAGGAAGTTATAAGGGTTAAAATTTGACCAGCGATTTCTCATTTTTACAACGAAATTTACAAAACGTTTTTTTTTAGGGACCACCTCACATTTGAAGTCAGTTTGAGGGGTCTATATGGCTGAAAATACCCAAAAGTGACACCATTCTAAAAACTGCACCCCTCAAGGTGCTCAAAGCCACATTCAAAAAGTTTATTAACCCTTCAGGTGCTTCACAGCAGCAGAAGCAACATGGAAGGAAAAAATGAACATTTAACTTTTTAGTCACAAAAATGATCTTTTAGCAACAATTTTTTTATTTTCCCAAGGGTAAAAAAAGAAACTGGACCCCAAAAGTTATTGTACAATTTGTCCTGAGTACACCGATACCCCATATGGGTGGGAACCACTGTTTGGGCGCACGACAGGGCTCGGAAGGGAAGGAGCGCCATTTGACTTTTTCAATGAAAAATTGGCTCCAATCTTTAGCGGACACCATGTCGCGTTTGGAGAGCCCCTGTGTGCCTAAACATTGGAGCTCCCCCACAAGTGACCCCATTTTGAAGACTAGACCCCCCCAAGGAGCTTATCTAGATGCATAGTGAGCACTTTGAACCCCCAGGTACTTCATAAATTGATCCGTAAACATGAAAAAGTACTTTTTTTTCACAAAAAAATTCTTATAGCCTCAATTTTTTTCATTTTCACATGGGCAACAGGATAAAATGGATCCTAAAATGTGTTGGGCAATTTCTCCTGAGTACACTGATACCTTACATGTGGGGATAAACCACTGTTTGGACACACGGCAGGGCTCGGAAGGGAAGGAGCGCCATTTGACTTTTTGAATGAAAAATTAGCTCCAATCGTTAGCGGACACCATGCAGAGCCCCTGTGTGCCTAAACATTGGAGCTCCCCCACATGTGACCCTATTTTGGTAACTAGACCTCCCATTGAACTAATCTAGATGTGCCGTGACCACTTTAAACCCTCAAGTGCTTCACAGAAGTTTATAACACAGAGCCGTGAAAATAAAAAATCATTTTTCTTTCCTGAAAAATTATTTTTTAGCCCTCAATCTTTTATTTTCACAAGAGTAACAGGAGAAGTGGACCCCAATATTTGTTGCCCAGTTTGTCCTGAGTACGCTGATACCCCACATGTGGGGGTAAACCACTGATTGGGCACACATCTGGGCTCGGAAGGGAAGTAGTGACGTTTTGAAATGCAGACTTTGATGGAATGGTCTGCAGGCGTCACTTTGCGTTTGCAGAGCCTCTGATGTGCCTAAACAGTAGAAACCCCCCAAAAGTGACCCCATTTTGGAAACTAAACCCCCCAAGGAATTTATCTAGATATGTGGTGAGCACTTTAAACCCACAAGTGCTTCACAGAAGTTTACAATGCAGAGCCGTGAAAATAAAAAATCAGTTTTCTCTCCTCAAAAATTATGTTTTAGTAAGCAATTTTTTATTTTCACAAGGGTAACAGGAGAAGTGGACCCCAATATTTGTTGCCCAGTTTATCCTGAGTACATTGATACCCCATATGTGTGGTAAACCACTGCTTGGGCACACGTCGGGGCTCGGAAGGGAAGTAGTGACGTTTTGAAATGCAGACTTTGATGGAATGGTCTGCGGCGTCACGTTGCATTTGCAGAGCCCCTGATGTGCCTAAACAGTAGAAAACCCCACAAGTGACCCCATTTTGGAAACTAGACCCCCAAGGAACTTATCTAGATGTGTGGTGAGCACTTTGAACCCCCAAGTGCTTCACAGAAGTTTATAACGCAGATCCGTGAAAATAAAAAAATCATTTTTATTTCCTCAAAAATTATGCTTTTAGCAAGCAATTTTTTATTTTCGCAAGAGAAATTGGACCCCAATAGTTGTTGCCCAGTTTGTCCTGAGTATGCTGGTACCCCATATGTGTGGTAAACCACTGTTTGGGCGCACGTCAGGGCTCGGAAGGGAGGGAGCACCATTTGACTTTTTGAACGCAAGATTGGCTGGAATCAATGGTGGCGCCATGTTGCGTTTGGAGACCCCTGATGTGCCTAAACAGTGGAAACCCCTCAATTCTAACTCCAACACTAACTCTAACACACCCCTAACCCTAATCCCAACTCTAGCCATTTCCAGTGTTTTTTGTGCGGATTTCACCTGCGGATTCCTATTGCGGAACAGGTGTAAAACGCTGCGGAATCCGCACAAAGAATTGACATGCTGCGGAAAATACAATGCAGCGTTGCCGCGCTGTATTTTCCGCACCATGGGCACAGCGGATTTGGTTTTCCAAAAGTTTACATGGTACTGTAATGGAAAACTGCTACGAATCCGCAGCGGCCAATCCGCCGTGGATCCGCAGCCAAATCCGCACCGTGTGCACATAGCCTAATTCTAACCCTTATTCTAACCCTAACCCTAGTGGAAAAATAAATGTAAATATATTTTCTTTATTTCATTATTGTCCCTACCTATGGGGGTGATAAAGGGGGGGTTCATTTACTATTTTTTTTTATTTTGATCACTGTGATAGGTTTTATCACAGTGATCAAAATGTACCTGGAACGAATCTGCCGGCAGGCAGATTCGGCGCGCGCATTGTGCATGCGCCCGCCATTTTGGAAGATGGCGGCGCCCATGGAGCAGACAGACGGACACTGGGAGGCTCGGTAAGTATGAGGGGGGGGAATCGGAGCACGGAGGGAGCGAACAGGAGGACGGGGGAGCGGACAGGCGGATGGAGGGTAGCGGAGCACAGGACGGAGGACCGGGGAGGAGATCGGTGGCGGGGGGCAGATCAGGGTTTTCAGCCATGGCCGATGATATTGCAGCATTGGCCATGGCTGGATTGTAATATTTCACCAGTTTTCATAGGTGAAATATTACAAATCGCTCTGGCTGTTTCTCTTTCAACAGCCAATCAGAGCGATTGTAGCCACGGGGGGGGGGGGGGGGGTGAAGCCACCCCCCCCCTGGGCTGAAGTACCACTCCCCCTGTCCCTGCAGATCGGGTGAAATTGGAGTTAACGCTTTCACCCGATCTGCAGGGACGCGATCATTCTGAGACACAGCATATGCGTCACAGGTCGGATTGGCACCGACTTTCATGACGCATACGCTGTGTCACAGGTCGGGAAGTGGTTCATAAAGTTCTGCGTCTCTTTGAAGTGGAGTCCATAGCTCCGCCCACTCAGTGATGTCACGACCAGGGGGTATAAGTGAGTGGGAGCTCATTTTTCACTAGCTTTTGTCCAGGGAACTAGCTGAGAGACACTCTGTGATTCATTGGGACATATGCCCCCCTCCTCCCCATACGCATGGTCAGCCATAATTTGAAGAACTCAGTCTATTTTCTTCCTTTAATCCCTTTTTATTTTGCAATTGTCTGTACATATGATACTTGTCTCATGTTATAATATTTTTTATACTTTTGTAAACACTGCCTACCTTTTGGAGTAAAATATATAAAATTACTAGCTTCGTTTCTCCTTGCTCTATAACGTACTTTCACATCCTTTGAATTAAATTACGCTACTAATTGGATTGTTTCCTGACCCGTTATTAATTAAGGAATAGGAGCTGGTGGCAGCAGACCATACTGAGCTTGTTGGGTAAAGCTGGCAGCGACGGAACGGGGTTTATAAGTGTATTGCTTGGCTACAGCTGGGAATAATTATATCACCTTCACTGCAATGTGTTCCCAATAGCCAGTACATCGCAGGCAGCCTTTCTGGCGACTAATTATCTTAGGTGCAGTTCCCTGTCTGACCTGAAGGTAAAGGGGGGTGTCAGAGGGCTGCAAGTTCCAAACCGGAACTCGGAAGTGGGATATAGATAAATCCCCTTCAGAAAAGAACTTGGGCGACCAAACAAACCCGGTTCATGACAGCCTGCATGAAAGAAAATACCCAAAAGTGACACTACACCCCTCAAAGTCCTCAAAACCACATTCAAGATTTTTATTAACCCTTCATGTGCTTCACAGGATCGAAGCAATGTGGAAGGAAAAAATGAGCATTAACTTTTCACAACAATTTATTTTAGCCCCTAATTTTTTATTTTCACAAGGGTAATATGAGAAAATGGACCTTAAAATTTGTTGTGCAATTTCTCCTGAGTACGCGGATACCCTATATGTGGGGGAAAAGTACCGTTTGAAGGCACGACAGGGCTTGGAAGAGAAGGATTGATGTTTTGGAATGCAGGCTTTGATGGAATGGTCTGCTGGCCCCATGTTACATTTGGAGAGCTCCTGATGTACCTAAATGGAAAAAAAAAACAAGTTACCACATTTTGGAAACTACACCCCTCAAGGATTTTATCCAGGGGTATAGTGAACATTTTGAACCCACAAGTACTACATAGAATTTGATAACATTAGGTCATCGTATTGAAAATTTTCCTTATTTATTCCTCACAAAAATGTTGTTTTAGCCCAAATTTGTAATGTTCACAATGCATAATAGACGTAAACGGACCTCATCATTTGTTACGCAAATTCTCCCGAATGGGATGATCCCCTTTATGTTGTCAAAAACTTCTGTTTGGGCACATGGCAAAGTTAGGAAAGAGCGCTATTTGTCTGGAATAGATTGTGAATGCCATGTCACATTTGGAGAGCCTCTGACATGCGAAAACAGCATAAACCTCATTTTATAAAACTTTCTTCTTTAATGCCTCATTAGATCCAGCAATCTTTAGCCATTTAATCCTTCTCAAACTTTGCTGCTAAGGCCATGTGCCCACGCTGCGGATTCCGCTGCGGAATTTTCCGCAGCGGATTTGATAAATCCGCAGTGCAAAACCGCTGCGTTTTTTACTGTGGATTTATCGTGGTTTTTAGTGCGGTTTCCTCTGCGGTTTTTCACCTGCAGATTTCTATTGGAGCAGGTGGAAACCCGCAGCGGAATCCGCACAAACAATTGACATGCTGCGGAAAATAAACCACTGCGTTTCCGCTAGTTTTTTTCCGCAACATGTGCACTGCTTATTTCGTTTCCCATAGGTTTACATTGTACTGTAAACTTATGGGAAACTGCTGTGGAAACGCTGCGGTTCCGCAGCGTGTGCACATACCCTAATACTGTTTTACTTTCCTTAGCAATATTACCAAATTGTGCAATCCGTGTACTTTCATTGTTTGCTAGAGCAAAGATCATCTGAAAAAATCATCTGGCTCTAATAAACAGCCCACGTGCACAAAGTTTTACAGCGGCAGAATACAGGCAAGGCCACAGTCAGATTTTTTTCTTATGTAGTTTTTGTACATATAACCAGAGCAGTAGTACGTGTCTAATACGATCTGTCCCTTTATGATCTACATCTGTTCTAAATTGTCTCAGAGAACCTAAGGGTACTGTCACACTCTGCAACTTTCCAACGATCACGACCAGCGATACGACCTGGCCGTGATCGTTGGTAAGTCGTTGTGTGGTCGCTGGGGAGCTGTCACACAGACCGCTCTCCAGCGACCAACGATGCCGAAGGCCCCGGGTAACCAGGGTAAACATCGGGTTACTAAGCGCAGGGCCGCGCTTAGTAACCCGATGTTTACCCTAGTTACCATCGTAAAAGTAAAAAAAAAAACAGTACATACTCACAATCCGGTGTCCGTCAGGTCCCTTGCCGTCTGCTTCCCGCTCTGACTGAGTGCCGCCGTAAAGTGAAAGCAGATCACAGCGGTGACGTCACCGCTGTGCTCTGTACTGCCTTACGGCCGGGAGTCAGTCAGAGCGGGAAGCAGACGGCAAGGGACCTGACGGACACCGGAATGTGAGTATGTACGTTTTTTGTTTTTTTTTACTTTTACGCTGGTAACCAGGGTAAACATCGGGTTACTAAGCGCGGCCCTGCGCTTAGTAACCCGATGTTTACCCTGGTTACAAGGGAACGCATCGCTGGATCGCTGTCACACACAACGATCCAGCGATGACAGCGGGAGATCCAGCGACGAAATAAAGTTCCAAACGATCTGCTACGACGTACGATTCTCAGCAGGGTCCCTGATCGCTGCTGCGTGTCAGACACAGCGATATCGTATGGATATCGCTGGAACGTCACGGATCGTACCGTCGTAGCGACAAAAGTGCCACTGTGAGACAGTACCCTAAGTCTGTCATCTTTATGCTAGGTACACACAGATTTGGGATACAGAAAACGCCAACAATTTTTTTGAGAACAATTAACGTCATGAAACTTTTTTTTTTTTTTTTTTTTTAAAGACTGTGAGCAGAGGAGCCGGCAGATGAGACTATGTCTCCTATCATCGGCACCTGCTGTCACTGTTATCAGTGACAGCAGACATAGCCCGATGGGAGGAGTAGTCTCATCGGCCCACGCCTGAGGAGCTGTGACCGACAGTATCGGCGGTAGTGTTACCGAGGGTGACAGTCACAGCTGCGGGGTCACGCTGACATCTGCCAACATGATCCCGCAGCGCTGTGACCGACTGTCTTACCGGCGATAGCGTTACCGCCGATAAGAATCACCGCGTCGGTGTTTCACACAGATGACAGCGTGGGAAACACGATAGGAAGCTGGTAAAACGCAAAACAAAAACTCAGCAAATCCGCAAACATTTTTATACCTGTATTTTTGCTGCTGATTTGACTGACTCAATTGAAGTTAATGTGTGCAGAAATGCAAAAAGAATTGACATGCTGCAGAAAAAAACACAGTGCAAATACACACGGAAATTTACTGATCATGTGCACAACACTTCAGGACTGTTATTGAATTAGCTTGCATAAGGATGCCATTGCGTTTTTGGCCAAAAACTTAGGCTATGTGCACACGTCAGGATTTCTTGCAGAAATATCCTGGCAAAAAACGGACATTTCTGCCAGAACTCCGCATGCGTTTTTTGCGCGTTTTTTTACGCGGTTTTTCCCAATGCATTAAATAGTGGGAAAAACGCGAAAAATCCGCAAAATTAACAAACATGCTGCTTTTTTTATCGCACTACGTTTATTCGCGGAAAAAAATGCATCATGTGCACAAAAATTGCAGAATGCATTCTAAATGATAGGATGCATATGAATGCGTTTTTTATAAGTTTTTATCACATTTTATAGCGAAAAAACGCAAAAAAAGCGAAAATTCCTGAACGTGTGCACATACCCTTACTGTGTGCACAGATCTTTTAAGCTTTTTTTTTTTCTTCCTGAAGCATTTTATTAGAGTTTTTGAATGACTACAAAGAGGCATTCCCCCTTAAAGAAGTCATGCACCACTTCTTTTTTAGCACTGTGAGTAGTGTTAGTACTTTTCTGGTACCGCCTCATCACATTGTTTAGTTTAATGGAATCATTGATGGGGAAGGTTAATATTTAGAGGATGTGTTGTGTAAAATCTCCACAGCAAATTCTTAGAAAACCATACTATTATGCAAAACAAGTTAAACAACTATGTTCACACTAGGGTTTTTTTTCTGCAGCAAAACTTGATCTCTTTGCAGGAAATAAGCTCCAGAAAAATGCAGGTTATCCTTGGTTTTCCTTGCATTATTTGCTGCGTTTTTTTCATGCTAGATTTGTCTCTTGTGCATGTTGATAACGTTTAGTGTTGAACAAAGAAAATCCTTCTCTATAGAATCAGGTTTTGGCACAAAGAACGCAGCAAAACCTGATTCCTGCATTTTTTTCAGTGTTTTTTTTTTAACCACCTATTCTTTTCAATAGGTGATAAACGCTGAAAAGTGACATGCTCCATTGTGCAAAAAACCATGCAAAGCACAAAATCCTGATGACAAAAAAAACAAGCTGTGTGAGAGACTTCTGAAATATCATACTGTGCTGGTAGTGTAAAACGCAGCTGAAAATTTGCACAAAAAAAACTGCAGAAACACCCAGTGTGAACTTAGCCTAATAGTGAATAAAAATTATGTGTACTGTATATTTGCATTCCCTGGCCCTTTTGTGGCAATCACATGTGAAAATGTCCACTGAAGCTCTGTGGCAGAAGTATATCAGGGCAGATATGTATTGTATAAAAAAAAAAAAAAAAATTACTGAGCCCCACCGTAACCCCTTACTGAAATTTGACGTCAGTATGATCGGTTTCATCTCAGTCTTTGATGAAGGAACTGAGCCAAACTCTTTCCTGTCAGCTGATTGCTGTGTTATTCAGCCATCATCTGCCTTTAGCTCCTCCTGCCGTTAACCTGTTGTTGATTGACAGGCACTTAACAGTGGCATTTACAGCGCGGGGTCCTGGGGGTGGCGTTTGTCTAATTGCCAATCACTCCCCTCCTATAATAGTGGGGTGCTGATGGGTTTTCTTGATAGCCACAGATTTGCTGCCTGTCTTGACTGTACATCACAGACTGGGATTTTGCTATACCCAGCTATAATATGATATTGCTGTATATAGTACAAGAGAGGAGCCAACCGCAGGTTAAAGTTCCCTATAAGGACCAACAAATACAGTAAAAAAATATATTTTTTTAAAAAGTTTAAAAATATGTAGTAAAAGAAAAATATAAAAGTCCAAATCAGCCTCTGTACCCTTCTCCATCTACTATATAATTGTCTAAAGGTCACTTCCGTCTGTCACGGATATTCATTGGTCGCGGCCTCTGTCTGTCATGGAAATCCAAGTCGCTGATTGGTCGCGGCAAAACAGCCACGACCAATCAGCGACCGACACAGTCCGGTGGCAAAATGGCCGCCCCTTACTCCCCGCAGTGAGTGCCCGCTCCATACTCCCCTCCACTCAGCGCTCACACAGGGTTAATGGCAGCGGTAACGGACTGCGCTATGCCGCGGTGTAACGCACTCCATTACCGCTGCTATTAACCCTGTGTGACCAACTTTTACTATTGATGCTGCCTATGCGGCATCAAAAGATCTAATGTTAAAAATAATAAAAAAAAATTAAAAATCGTTATATACTCACCGTCTGTCGGCCCCCGGATCAGGAACAGACCTTTCCCGCTCCTCGCAACGCTCCGGTGACCGCTCCATGCATTGCGGTCTCGCGAGATGATGACGTAGCGGTCTCACGAGACCGCTATGTCATCATCTCTCGAGACCGCAATGCACTCTTGGGACCGGAGCGCGCGAGGAGCATCGGTAACCGCTTCGCCTGCATCCGGGGGCCAACGAAAGGTGAGTATATAACTATTATTTGTTTTAATTCTTTTTTTTTTTTAACGGGTATGATGTCCACATTGCTATATACTGCGTGGGCTGTGCAATATACTATGTGGGCTGTGCTATATACTGCGTGGCTGTGCAATATACTACATGGACTGGGCAATATATTACGTGGCTGTGCAATATACTTCGTGGGCTGTGCAATATACTTCGTGGGCTGTGCAATATACTACGTGGGCTGTGCAATGTACTACGTGGGCTGTGCAATATACTACGTGGGCTGTGCAATATACTACGTGGGCTGTGCAATATACTACGTGGGCTGTGCAGTGTACTACATGGGCTGTGCAATGTACTGCGTGGGCTGTGTTATACACTACGTGTGCTGTGTTATACACTACGTGTGCTGTGTTATACACTACGTGTGCTGTGTTATACACTACGTGTGCTGTGTTATACACTACGTGTGCTGTGTTATACACTACGTGTGCTGTGTTATACACTACGTGGGCTGTGTTATACGCTACGTGGGCTGTGTTATACGCTACGTGGCCTGTGTCATACGCTACGTGGGCTGTTATAAACGATGTGGCTGTTTTATATGCTATGTGGGCTGGTATACACTCCGTAGGCTGTGCTATATACTACGTGGCTGTGCTATATACTCCGTGGGCTGTTTTATATACTTCGTGGCTGTGCTATATACTTCATGGGCTGTGCTATATACTATGTGGCTGTGCAATATACTACGTGGGCTGTGCAATATACTACGTGGGCTGTACAATATACTACGTGGCTGTGCAATATACTACGTGGCTGTGCAGTATACTATGTGGCTGTGCTATTTACTATGTGGGCTCTTATATGCTACATGGCCGGCCGCGAACAATCAGCGACAGGCGCAGTCCGGCTGCGAATTGGCGCGGGATTTGAACCACGCTTCGCTATTTGGTCGCGGCCAGCCGAATCCTGTGTATTCAATGTATTATTCTAAAATCTTCATAAATAAACTACATACATATTCTAGAATACCCGATGCGTTAGAATCGGGCTACCATCTAGTTTAAAATAAAGACACAAATACACACGTGGTATCTCCGCAGGAAAATACACCCACAAATGCCAGAAGTGGGATTCTTTGGCCACTCAAAAATAATTTAGTAAGAAGTGATCAAAACCTTGAAACCCCCTCAAATTGGTATCAATAAAAATGTCAGTTTACATTGCAAAAAACAAGCCCTCATACAGTTCGATAAACCAAAAATGAAAACATTATGTGCCACAGTAACTGGTGACAAATTTACTCTTCCCATATAAATAATCCCCCTCTACCCCATAACTATGCATGTTTTGCATCTCTGAGTAATCATATTGCCAGTAGTACGGTGGCTCAGTGGTTAACACTATTGCTTTGCAGCACTGGGGTCCTGGGTCTCACCAAAGGCAACATCTGCAAGGAGTTTGTATGTTCTTCCATCTTAGTGTGGGTTTCCGCTGCAAATGCCAGAGAAGAAAAAGAGATATGAACTGCGCATCCAAACTTCATACGTTGATCTCATGCTGCTGGACAAAAATTTGGGCTGAGCGGTGATTGAAGCCACGCCCTTATGACTTAAAGCCGGAGAAATAAAGTTAATGCCGTCCTCCCGGTCGCCAGACTCTGTGCAGTGGCCGCACTGCAGATTGACTCATCTGTGCGCGTATTTCACATTTCATATTTTATCATTGCAGGCCAGTTCTGATACATATAGAATTGAAGCTGACACTTTCGGTGAATTGAAAGTCCCCAACGACAAATATTATGGAGCTCAAACTGTTCGTTCAACAATGAACTTCAAAATCGGAGGTGTGACTGAGCGAATGCCAGTAAGTAGCAAAAGTAAAATTATGCACCTTCTATGCGGTTAATTCCTTCATGACTGGGCAATTTTTCATTTTTTAGTCTCCAGTTTTCCTGTTAGTTTCCTTACCTTGACAAGCCAGCTGGTATGTCACTCTCCATAAGGAGAAATGTTAACCCTTTGACCCCAGTCCAGAGCCTCTCACCTAGCCAAATCAGTTCTCATGTTTCGCACTGACGAGGGCCAACAGCTTGAAACACCGTGTCTGCAAATTGAGATACTGATTTGGCATTTATCCTAAGTCATATTGCACGACTCGTTAAAGGGTTGATTGTGACCTGTAGGATCGCTACTTCCAACAGGTGGCGCTATAGAGTTAAGTCCTCTTTTTCTCAGAAGAGGCACTTTGCATATTTAATTTCCCAGAGGAGCATTGCACAGCGAATAAGCCTCCTTACCTTGACAAGCCAGCTGGTATGTCACGCTCCATAAGGAGAAACGTTACCCCTTAGACCCCTTGTAGTTTCAAAAGACATAACTTTTTGTTTTTCTGCTGACCTGCCCATATGAGTGCTTGTTTTTGCAGGACGAGTAGTAGTTTTGAATGACATACTTTGTTACTATAAGGTATCTTGGGAAATAATTTCAGTGGAATTGCGAGGGGGGAGGGGGGAAATATTTTGGTTTGTGTCTCGCTACTTTCTGAGACCCTTAAAAGAGTTAGCCTTGGGGTTAACGTCTGCAGTCATTCTATGTGAATTCTCACTGCACGTACAGGATTCTCTATTGGGAGCAGGTGGGTGCAAGAAGCATGATTTATACAGACTGTCAAGTGCCCACTAGACGTGAATTGAGCGAGGCCAGACACTTCTAGTAGTAATGTGTTCGGAAGTAAGCAAATTGCATAATTGCAGTCACATGACACTTCTAGTACACAATGTTCCAAATTATTATGCAAATTATATTTTTCTCGGATTTTCCTAAATGGTCGGTGCAAATGACAATTAGTCTAATAAGTCATCACCCATTAGAGTATACATCGAATTTTATTGAAGAAACCTCCCAATGATAATAGTATAATCTCCAAAATGAATAAAAACTCAAAATGCACTGTTCCAAATTATTATGCACAGTAGAATTTCTAAACATTTGATACTGTATGTTTTAAAGAACTGAAAATGCTCATTTGTGGAATTTGCAGCATTAGGAGGTCACATTCACTGAACAAAAAAGCTATTTCACTGCAAAACATCCTAGCAGGCCAAGTTACATGTTAACATAGGACCCTTCTTTGATATCACCTTCACAATTCTTGTATCCATTGAACTTGTGAGTTTATGGAGAGTTTCTGCTTGTATTTCTTTGCATGAAGTCAGAATAGCCTCCCAGAGCTGCTGTTTTGATGCGAACTGCCTCCCACCCTCATAGATATTTTGCTTGTTGATACTCCAAAGGTTCTCTATAGGGTTGAGGTCAGGGGAAGATGGTGGCCACACCATGAGTTTATCTCCTTTTATGCCCATAGCAGCCAATGACTCAGAGGTATTATTTGCAGCATGAGATGGTGCATTGTCATACATGAAGATGATTTTTGCTCCTGAAGGCACTTTTCTGCTTTTTATACCATGGAAGAAAGTTGTCAGTCAGAAACTCTATATACTTTGCAGAGGTCATTTTCACACCTTCAGGAACCTTAAAGGGCCCTACCAGCTGTTTCCCCATGATTCTGGCCCAAAACATGACTCCTCCACCTCCTTGCTGACGTCGCAGCCTTGTTGCGACATGGTGGCCATCCACCAACCATCCACTACTCCATCCATCTGGACCATCCAGGGTTGCTCGACACTCATCAGTAAACAAGGCTGTTTAAGGTGGCCGAATAGTAGGTTTATGCACCACATGCCTTTGAAGGATCCTACACCTTGAGGTCCGAGGGACTCCAGAGGCACCAGCAGCTTCAAATATCTGTTTGCTGCTTTGTAATGGTATTTTGGCAGCTGCTGTCTTAATCCAATGAATTTGGCAGAAACCTTCCTCATTGTGCCTTTATCTGCATGAAATCTGTCTGTGCTCTGTTTCAGTCACAAATCTCTTCACAGTATGATGATCACTCGTAAGTTTTCGTGAAATATCTAATGTTTTCAGCCCTTGACCAAGGCATTGCACTATTTGATGCTTTTCGGCAGCAGAGAGATCCTTTTCCTTTCCCATGTTACTTGAAAACTGTGGCCTGCTTAATAATGTGGAACATCATTTTTAAGTAGTTTTCCTTTAGTTAGAATCACCTGGAAAACTAATTATCACATGTGTTTAAGATTGATTTCAGTGATCCATTGAGCCCTGAGACACAATACCATCCACGAGTTTATTTGAGAAACAAAACAATTAAATCTTTATGACACTTAAATCCAATTTGCATAATAATTTGGAACACGGTGTAGTAATGTGTTCGAAAGTAAGCAAATTGCATAATTGCAGTCACATGACTTCTGGCATCTGAGAATCTTGACATTGTGCGCTATGAGAATTCACAAGTCTGCAGTTATTGAAAGCAACATTTAAGTGGCAAAAGGGGTTCTCTATGGGCTAAAATAAATCACATTTAAATATTAAACAGTTTTATAAATACTTTCATTTAGCAAACAGGTATGCTTTATCTAGTGCACTCTGTCAGGATTCCAAGTTGGCAGCTACCATCAATCTTACACTGTCCTAGATTTCAGGAAGCATGAGCAGTGTCCTGTCAGGCATAGTGAATGTGCATTCCTCTGTTCAGTCCAGCTCCACTCCTCCATGTCCTGTCAGGTTAACTGATCGGAGGAATGCACATTCACTATGCCTGACAGGACGCTGATTATTTTAGCACATTTATCTGAGAACCTCCTAAAGTGTAACTGTCTTTGTAAGGTGCGGTTGCTGCTATTGCAGGAAGGTGCCAGATGGGTAACACGCCAGCCTCTCCCATCTTTGTTCTTTGCTCAGTTCTTGAATCTGTTCAATACACCGGCACCGAGCACATGATGTGCTATTACATGACTTCGAGAACATGTCACTTTTTCCCAAATCTTCACCATAAGGTTAAATTTACCTACTAGTGCATTTCAACAAAGTTCCTGATATCCCACACAAACATTTCCATATATTAATATATACTTACCTTGTAATGTCTTCACATCCTGTTCCATCTAAATATGTCCAGATCCCAGAATTCCAAGCACCGGAAGTTCACCGGCAGCCATATTGGGACACCCAAGTGATGGGTGTCTCAATATGGAAACTGCTGGTGGTGCCAGCCTCTTGCGCGGTACCACTAGGGACACACACACACACACACACACACACACACACACACTGTATATGCTATACGCAACACACACACTGTATACGCCGTATGCAGCCTCTTGTGCGGTACCACCAGCGGAACACCGCCGCGAACATGCCGCCGCCGGGATCAGCCGATTGATTCACCCTTTATTAACCCTTCAGGTGCTTCACGAAAACTAAAGCAATGTGTAGAGGAAAAAATGAACATTTTTTCTTTTCACTAAAAATTTACTTTAGACCCAACCTTTTTTTATTTTCACAAGGGTAAAAGGAGAAAATGGACAACAAAATTTGCTGTGCAATTTCTCCTGAGTATGCCAATACCCCTTATATGGGGGAAAGCCTGTTTGGGCGCATGGAAGGGCTCAAGAGTGAGGGAGCACCATTTGACTTTTTGAATGCAAAATTTGCTGGAATCAATGGCGGGCTCCATGTCATGTTTGGGGACCCCCTGATGTACCTAAAGAGTGGAAACCCCCAATTCTAACTCCAGCCATAACACAGCCCTACACCTAACCGTAACCCCAACACCACAACCGTAACCCCAACACCACAACCATAACTCCAGCACCACAACCGTAATCCCAACCCTAGCTGCAAAGAATGACAAAAAATACATTTATTTTATTTTATTATTTTTACCTAACTAAGGGGGTGACAAAGGGGGTTTGATTTACTATTTATTTTTTATAACTGTGATATGGTCTATCACAGTGATCAAAATGAACCAATAAGCAAAATCTATTGTTGCTCGGTACCAGCTGGCAGATCTCGGCGGGCGCACTCCGCATACGCCCACTATTTTCTTCAAGAAAGAAGGCACTGAGGGCCAGGGGACAGAGCCAGAGGGTCCAGGGACGGCGGAGGTACCAGGGGAGCTCGGGGGACCCCATTTCTCTCCTCTGGTATGCTGGAATATATCAGAGGAGAGAGCAATGAATGAGAAATCTGATATTTTTTTTTGCCATCGCTGTTATTCAGTGAATAACGGCGATCACGAGGCTGGGGACGGTAAAAACCGACCTGAATATTGTTCTCCGGGGACTCAGCTACCCCCAATAGCCGAGACTCCGGGGATTTTCCAGCGCAGGGGGGCGCTATACCCTTCTTTCTCCACGCTGTTAAAAAGCAGCGCTGAGGAATGCTACTTTCACACTAGCGTCGTGCGCTGCACGTCACTATGCGACGTGGCGGCGCACCGACGCTAGCTGTGGAAGCACCGCACAACGGGGGCAGCGGATGCTGTTTTTCCAGCGCATCCGCTGCCCGATTGTGAGGTGCGGGGAGGCGGGGGCGGAGTTCCGGCCGCGCACGCGCGGTTGGAAAAGACGGAAGCGACACACCAAAAAACGTTACAAGCAACATTTTTTGGTGGCGACGGTCCGACGCAACACGACGGAACCGTTGCACGACGGTTGCGACGTGTGGCAATGTGTCGCACTGCGTCGTTAATAAAAGTCTATGGAGAAAAAACGCATCCTGCAAGCACTTTTGCAGGATGCGTTTTTTCTCCAAAACAACGCATAGCGACGTGCAGTGCACGACGCTAGTGTGAAAGTAGCCTTAGGCTCCTTAACTGCCGTAGTTATAAGGCGTGTCAGCGGTCGTTAAGGGGTTAAAATGCACTTTGTTTGTGCGACAATCCCTTTAAGTAGCTGCCAAAGTTTGGTAAAGGGTTACTGAGACTCCGTAACGTATAATTATTCAATTGCTAGACTTACTGGGTTGTATCCAAATGAGTAAACCATTGCACAGTGAGAGGTGCAGTTAATAGCCGGTATAAAAATAATTTTGATTTCAATTTTCTTTCCTCTTAATTTTAGCTACCAGTCATTAGAGCATTTGGAATCTTAAAAAAAGCAGCAGCAGAAGTAAATAAGGATTACGGCCTTGACCCTAAAATTGCAGAATATATTATTAAAGCTGCCGATGAGGTAAGCATGTATTTGCATTGGTAACCTTGACCTTTGTATCATGGATTGAATAATCTGTATAAATAGTAGAATTGTTTATTTAAACAAATATTTGGAGGATTATTAAGGTTTTATCAAGTAAAACTTCTATTTTTAAGGCATAAAAGAAACTATTATACATAATTGTAATTGAAGTGTCAGTGGCACTTTCTGGAGGTGTCTTAAAGCCAACCTGTTAGCCAGATTATGCTAAGTAAACTACAGACATTGTCATGTTGCCACTTTTATACTGATTACTTCACCCCAGGTACCATTTTAATCTGTCTTGTTGTTCTTGTGTAATCAGTGTTAAGGTACCGTTACACTAAACGACTTACCAACGATCACGACCAGCGATACGACCTGGCCGTGATCGTTGGTAAGTCGTTGTGTGGTCGCTGGGGAGCTGTCACACAGACAGCTCTCTCCAGCGACCAACGATCAAGGGAACGACTTCGGCATCGTTGAAACTGTCTTCAACAATGCTGAAGTCCCCCTGCAGCACCCGGGTAACCAGGGTAAACATCGGGTTACTAAGTGCAGGGCCGCGCTTAGTAACCCGATGTTTACCCTGGTTACCATTGTAAAAGTAAAAAAAAAAAAAACAGTACATACTCACATTCTGATGTCTGTCATGTCCCCCGGCGTCCACAGGGTTACGCGCTGCTGCTCAGAGCTTCCTGCACTGAATGTGTCAGCGCCGGCAGTAAAGCAGAGCACAGCGGTGACGTCACAGACATCAGAATGTGAGTATGTACTGTTTTTTTTTTTTTTTTACTTTTACAATGGTAACCAGGGTAAATATCTGGTTACTAGGCGCGGCCCTGCGCTTAGTAACCCGATTTTTAGCCTGGTTACAAGTGAACACATCGCTGGATTGGCATCACACACGCCGATCCAGCGATGGACAGCGGGTGATCAGCGACAAAATAAAGTTCTGGACTTCTAGCTCCGACCAGCGATATCACAGCGGGATCCAGATCGCTGCTGCGTGTCAAACACAACGAGATCGCTATCCAGGACGCTGCAACGTCACGGATCGTCGTCGTTCTCGCTGCAAAGTCGCTTAGTGTGAAGGTACCTTTTAGATGTTTTCAGTTAATGAGATGTTCGGGGTAGGACTGTAGGCACAGTCTTCTCTTTTGGCTCTAGGCCAGAGAAACCAAGGAAAGAACTGTCCACATGCCTCCCCAAAGCACAAACAGGCTGTCTCCATCTTTATGATGAGGAACATGGTTTTAGCTTCGGGGCGGCCTGTGGGCAGGTCTTTTCTTGGTTTCTCTGGCTTAGCGCAGGAAGATAAGACTCTGTCTACAGTCCCGCCCCAGAGCACGGACATCTCATTAACAGAAAACTTCTAGCGCTGATTACACAAGAACCACAAAACGTATTTCTTCACCCCAGGTATGTATCACTTTAATCAGTATACCGGCGGCAACGTGGCAATGTCTGTAGTTTGCTGAGCAAAATCCTGCTGATAGGTTTGCTTTAAAGCAAACATGTCAGCAGGATTTTCCTCAATAAGCTACAGACACTTTCAGGTTGGCGCTGTTATACTGATTAAAATGATACCTGAGCTGAAGAAATATGTCTTGTGGGTGTTTAACCCCTTTACTTCCGAGGGTGGTTTGCATGTTAATGACCGGGCCAATTTTTACAATTCTGACCACTGTCCCTTTGAGGTAATAACTCTGGAACGCTTCAGTGGATCCCGGTGATTGTGGTTGTTTTCTCATGACATATTGTTAAAATCCCACTTTGAATTTTCATGCCCTTAAATCATAGAGATATGTCACACAAAATACTTACATAGTTAGGCAGGTTGAAGAAAAACGTAGATCCATCAAAGTTCAAACTTTCTCCACCAACTGTACATTTCGTCACTAATCTAGCTATAACCCGCAATGTTATGTGTATCAAGGATATCATCCAGCCTTTTTTTAAAAGCTGTTATAGTGTCTGCCATTACTACCTTCTGTGGTAGGACATTCCACAGTCTGACTGCTCTATCTGTAAAGAACCCTTTCTTGTTTAGCTGTCGCAATCGCCTTTCTTCCACCCGTAATGAGTGCACCCTAGTCCTCAGCACGGTCGTTGGAAGGAACAAGTAATGTGTCAGTGTTCTTTTCTAAGCTAAAGAAGCCCAACTTTTCCAACCTCTCCTCATGAGGCCTTCCATCCCTTGTAATAATCTAGTTGCCAGTCGTTGAACTGATTCTAACTTCTGAATTAAAATGTCGAGCCCAAAACTGGATCCCATATTCTAGTTGTGGCCTCACCAGTGATTTATAAAGGGTTAATAATACGTTGAGATCGTGGGATTTTATCTCTGTTTTTATACATTCTAAAATGCTGCTGCTTGACATTGAGTACTGCTGCTCAGCTTACTTGTAACCAGAATACCCAAGTCCTTCTCCTGTTCTGTAGTCCCGAGTATACTCCCATTTAATGTAGCATTTCCCACGTATACTTTACATCAGCACAATTTTGAAACCAAAATTTTTTTTTGTTAGGAATTTTTAAGGGTATGTGCACACGTTGCGGATTTTCTGCGGATCCGCAGCATTTTTTGCGGTGCAGAAGCGCTGCAGATCCGCAAGTGATTTACAGTACAATGTAAATCAATGGTAAAAAAAAAAAAATGCTGTGCTAATGGTGCGGAAAATTCAGTGAAACGCTGCGGATTAAAAGAAGTAGCATGTCACTTCTTTTTTGCGGATCTGCAGTGTTTTTGTACCCATTCCATTATAGAAATCCGCAGGGGTAAAAAACGCAGTAATTCCACAAAAAAATCCGCAACAAAAACGCACAAAATCCGCACAAAAAATGTGACAAATCTGCACCTGCGTTTTCTGCCAAGAGATGCAGAATCCGCACCAGAAATTCCTAAGCCTAATCCGCAACATGTGCATATAGCCTAAGGGTTAAAAAGTTTAACCGCAATTTCTCATTTTTGCACCTATTTTTTTTTTGGGGGAGGACCACATCACATTGGAAGTCATTTTGAGGGGTCTACATAATAGAAGATACCCAAAAGTGACACCATTCTAAAAACTGCACCCCTCAAGGTGCAAAACCACATTCAAGAAATGTATTAACCCTTCAGGTGCGTTTTAAAAAAATGAATATTTAACTTTTTTTCACAAAAAATTTACTGTATTTTCTGGTGTTTAAGACGACTGGGCGTATAAGACGACCCCCAACTTTTCCATATAAAATATGGAATTTGGGATATACCCGCTGTATAAGACGGGGGTCATCTTATACGCCCAGTCATCTTATACGGCGTGTGGTTCCCAGGGTCTGGAGGAGAGGAAACTCTCCTTCAGGCCCTGGGATCCATATTCATGTTAAAAATAAAGAATAAAAATAAAAAATATGTATATACTCACCCCTCCGAGAAGCCTGGCTGTCACTGCTGCAAGCGTCTGCCTCCGTTCCTAAGAATTGCAGAGCATGAAAGACCCTCGATGACGTCGCAGTCCTGTGATTGGTCCGTGACCGCTCATGTGACCGGTCACCTGACCGTGACGTCATCGAAGGTCCTTCACGCTCTGCAATTCTTAGGAACGGAGGCAGACGCTTGCAGCGGTGACAGCCAGGCTTCTCGGAGGGGTGAGTATATCCATATTTTTTATTTTTATTCTTTATTTTTTACATGAATATGGATCCCAGGGCCTGAAGGAGAGTTTCCTCTCCTTCAGACCCTGGGAACATCCAGGATCGCTCCGTGCACATGCCGTACCTGGCGTATAAGACAACCCCCGACTTTTGGGACAATTTTTAGGGGTTAAAAAGTCGTCTTATACGCCGGAAAATACGGTACTTCAGGTCCAAATTTTTTTATTTTCCCAAGAATAACAGGAGAAATTGGACCCCAAAATTTGTTGTGCAATTTGTTTGGAGTAAGCGGATACCCCATATGTGGGGGTAAACCAATGGCAGAGCTCAGAAGGGAAGGAGCGCCGTTTGATTTTTGTTTTCAACGCACAATTGGCTGGAATTGAGATTGGATGCCATGTCACGTTTGGAGAGCCCCTGATCTGCCTAAACAGAGGAAATCCCCATATGTGACCCCATTTTGAAAACTAGACCCCCCAAGGAACTTATCTAGATGTGTGGTGAGCACTTACAACCCTCAAGTGCTTCACAAAAGTTTATAGTATAGAGCCGTGAAAATTAAAAAAAAATATTTTTTCCACAAAAATAATTTTATCACCCCCAATTTTTTATTTTCCCAAGGGTAACAGGAGAAATTGGACTCCAAAAGTTGTTGTGCAATTTCTCTTGAGTACGCCGCTACCTCATATGTAGGGGAATACTACTTTTGGGGCACAGTGCAAAGCTCAGAAGGCACCATTTGGAGTTCAGATTTTGCTGTAATGGTTTGAGGGTGCCATGTCACATTGGCAGAGCCCCTGAGGTGCCAGAATAACAGAAACATCCTATATGTAAACTCTTTTTACAAACTACATTCCTCATTGAATTCATCTAGGGGTGCAGTGATCATATTGACACCACATATGCCTCACAGAATTTTATACCACTAAAATGTTTTTTAGCCCCGGGTTTTTAATTTTTCTAATGGCTAATAGGAATTTATTTATTTATTTTTTTTATTTTTTTTTTACAACAAACTGATGTCAATTTTTACCTGAGTGTGCCAATACCCTACATGTAATTGGGAAATATTTTTCAAACACTGTGCAAAGCTCAGAAGGCGAGGAGTGCCATATTTTGCTGTTATGGTTTGCAGGTGCAATGACCCACTGGGAGAGACCATGAGGTGCCAGAACAGCAGAACTCCCCATAAGTGACCCCATTTTACACTACACATGTCAATGAATTCATCTAGGGGTGCAGTGATCATATTGACACCATAGGTGTGCCACATAATTTTGTACCATTGGACAGTGAAGACCAAATACACTGCTCAAATAAATAAAGGGAACACTAAAATACCACATCCTAGATATCTCTGAATGAAATATTCCAGTTGCAAATTTTTATTCATTGCATAGGGGAATGTGTTCAGAACAATAAAACATAACAATTATCAATGTAAATCAAAATGAATATCCCATGAAGGTCTGGATTTGGAATGATACTCAAAATCAAAGTGGAAAATCAAATTACAGGCTGATCCAATTTCTGTGGAAATGCCTCATGACAAGGAAAAGATGCTCAGTATTGTGTGTGGCCTCTACGAGTCTGTATGACCTCCCTACTGTACAATGCCTGGGCATGCTCCTGATGAGGTGGTGGATGGTCTCCTGAGGGATCTCCTCCCAGACCTGGACTAAAGCATCCGCCAACTCCTGGACAGTCTGTGGTGCAACGTGACGTTGGTGGATGGAACGAGACATGATGTCCCAGATGTGCTCAATCGGATTCAGGTCTGGGGAATGGGCGGGCCAGTCCATGGCTTTAGTGCCTTTATCTTGCAGGAACTGCTGACACACTCCAGCCACATGAGGTCTGGCATTGCCCTGCATTAGGAGAAACCCAGGGCCAACCGCACCAGCATATGGTCTCAAAAGGGGTTTGAGGATCTCATCTTGGTACCTAATGGCAGTCAGGCTACCTCTGGCGAGCACATGGAGGGCTGACCCACTGCCAAACCGGTCATGCTGAAGGATGTTGCAGGCAGCAGATCGCTCTCCACGGCGTCTCCAGACTCTCACGTCTGTTACATGTGCTCAGTGTGAACATGCTTTCATCTGTGAAGAGCACATGGCGCCAGTGGCAAATTTGCCAATCCTGGTGTTCTGTGGCAAATGCCAAGCGTCCTGCATGGTGTTGGGCTGTGAGCACAACCCCTATCTGTGGACTTCGGGCCCTCAGACCATCCTCATGGAGTCGGTTTCTAACAATTGTGCAGACACATGAACGTTTGTGGCCTGTTGGAGGTCATTTTGCAGTGCTCCTCCTGTTCCTCCTTGCACAAAGGCGGAGGTAGCGGTCCTGCTGCTGGCTTGTTGCCCTCCTACGGCCCCCTCCACGTTTCCTGGTGTAGTGGCCTGTCTCCTGGTAGTGCCTCCAGCCTCTGGACACTACGCTGACAGACACAGCAAAACTTCTTGCCACAGCTCACATAGATGTGCAATCCTGGATGAGCTGCACTACCTGAACCACTTGTGTGGGTTGTAGAGTCTGTCTCATGCTATCACGAGTGTGAAAGCACAACCAACATTCAAAAGTGACCAAACATCAGCCAGAAAGCATTGGTACTGAGATGTGGTCTGTGGTCCACTCCTTTATTGAGTGTGTCTTGATAATTGCCAATAATTTCCATCTGTTGTCTATTCCATTTGCACAACAGCATGTGAAATTGATTGTCAAACAGTGTTACTTCCTAAGTGGACAGTTTGATTTCACAGACGTTTGATTTACTTGGAGTTATATTCTGTTGTTTAAGTGTTCCCTTAATTTTTTTGAGCAGTGTAACTACATTTTTACCACCAAAATTTAGATTTAGCCAAATATTACATTTTCACACAAGAAGTGGGTAAAACTGGCACCAAAATGTGTCCCACTATTTCTACTGAACTTGGCAATACCCCATATGTGGCTGTACTGTACTACTTAAGGTACCGTCACACTAGGCGATATCGCCAGCAATCCGTGACGTTGCAGCGACCTGGATGGCGATATCGCTGTATTTGACACGCAGCAGCGATCTGGATCCCGCTGTGAAATTGCTGGTCGCTGCTAGAAGGTCTGCACATTATTTGGTCGCTAGGTCGCCGTGTATCGCCGTGTTTGACAGCAAAAGCGACGATACCAGCGATATTTTACACTGGTAACCAGGGTAAACATCGGGTTACTAAGCGCAGGGCCGCGCTTAGTAACCCGATGTTTACCCTGGTTACCAGCGTAAAAGTTAAAAAAACAAACAGTACATACTCACCTGCGCGTCCCCCAGCGTCTGCTTCCTGACACTAAAGCGCCGGCCCTAAACTGAAAGTGAAAGCAACAGCGGTGACGTCACCGCTGTGCTGTTAGGGCCGGAGCTCAGTCAGCGTCAGGATGCAGAGGCTGGGGGACGCGCAGGTGAGCATGTACTGTTTGTTTTTTTAACTTTTACGCTGGTAACCAGGGTAAACATCGGGTTACTAAGCGCGGCCCTGCGCTTAGCAACCCGATGTTTACCCTGGTTACCCGGGGACCTCGGCATCGCTGGTCGCTGGAGAGCGGTCTGTGTGACAGCTCTCCAGCGACCACACAGCGACGCTGCAGCGATCGGCATTGCTGTCGCTATCGCTGCAGCGTCGCTTAGTGTGACGGTACCCTTAGCCATATGGAGAGACTCGGGAGGAACGTAGCGCTATTTGCCTCCCCGAGCACCGATTTTCCTAGAACAGTTTGCAGACTCCATATACAGAGCTCCTAATTGCTAGAAGTGCAGAATCCCCCTCAAGTGACCCCATTTGGGAAATTATACTCCTTGGGGAATTTATCTACAGGTGTAGTGACGATTTTGACTCCATGGGTATTTTCCAGAAACAAACAGCAATGTATGTTGCCGAGTGAAAATTGCAAACTGACGTTGTAGTGACGAGTATGCTCTAGTGACCAGTACATTGCAGTCACCAGTACGTTATGCTCAACCCATGCTTCTGGAGGCATTTACCCGTAAGTTAAGCGGGCTCTCATTACTTTAGAAATGCCAAACGTGGACGCAATATATGGTTTAGGCACACTGTGGGGCTCAGAAGGGAGGGGGACATTTGTATTTGGGAGTGGAGAATTTGCTGAATTTCTTTTGGCGGGTGAGGAGCCATTTCACTTTTCCAGAGCCTTTGTGCTACCAGTAACGTGGAAGCCCCCTATATTTCCATTAACAGATGTCAGACCTGAGTGAGGACTTGCTTTTTTTGTGGATTGAGTTGAATCTTTTATTGGGAATATTTAGCAAAATGTTTGGAATCACATTTATCCGCCGGTCTACGCTGAGCACTTACGCCGGATCACAAGTCAGTTGGCGTGCACAGTGTCTCAATCTGCCTCACTATAGGGAATCTTCTGCCGGGGGTTCTGTGTAAATCACTTATTTCAGAGATTTACACGGAAATCCCAGTGCAAGCGTGCAGCGTAGGCTAAATGTGCACCGAGCCTTACTGCGATCTTTGGGAGGCATAATGAAAAATTCAACAGCATGTGAAGAATTGTTTTTATTTAGTTTTTTTGCCGCTCCTTGTGCGGTATAAGTGATTAGGTGATTTTATTCTTCGGGTCGATGCAAATACAGCAATGCCAGATTTTGGCCTCTTTCACACGTCCGCATCTCCAGTACTTGTGGTGACCGTTTTCACACGTACCAGAGACACGTGCACACATAGGCCCATTCAAGTGAATGGTTCTGTGCACGTCCGTGTGTTTCCACGGACAGTGAGTCCATGGCCAAAACATGCTGACATGTCCGTTTTTTTAATGTCAGCACGGGCCGCAAAACGTTCCGCTGTTTTTTTTTTTCTTTTTTCATTCTGTCTCACAAACATTGCAGTAAGGCTTGGCTGACATTTATCCTGTGGGGGTTTTTGTGTAAATCTTTGAAATACGTGATTCTGACGGAACCCCGGCGGGAGATTCCCTATAATGAGGCAGATGGAGACACTGTGGACGCCGTCTGACCTAAGATCCAGCGGTGTCCGTCTTTAGACGTGCATAAAAGCACCGTCGTCCACAGTTTTGTGCACTTGTGAAAAGGACACCACTGGACAGAGGCCAGATGGAGTCCAGAGTAAATCTGCTGCTTCATTATAGTTAATGAATCCCTCGGGGGTTTCTTCTGAATCACGTCACTCAGAGATTTAAATGTAAACCCCGATGTAAGTGTTCAGCGCAGAGCGCATGATAAATGTTATTCAAAATGTTAACAACAAAAGCTTCATCTCAATCCACAAAAAATGCAAGTCTCCGCTCAGGTCCATCATATGTTAACGGAAATATAGAGGGTAAGGGTAGTACAAAGGCTCTGAAAAAGCTTTATGGTTCTTCCCTGCCCCCCCCACACACACACAAAAAAAGAAATTTGGTGAAGTATGTGATCCACAGTCCAAATCCCCCCTCCCTTCTGAGCCCCAAAGTGTGCCCAAGCCATATTTGGCATCCACATGGTAT
The DNA here is from genome assembly GCF_051348905.1 of Ranitomeya variabilis. Classification (NCBI taxonomy): domain Eukaryota; kingdom Metazoa; phylum Chordata; class Amphibia; order Anura; family Dendrobatidae; genus Ranitomeya; species Ranitomeya variabilis. The sequence goes on along the minus strand of NC_135233.1, from coordinate 635,831,029 downwards.
GGCAGGGGTATAATCTCCAAAATGGGGTCACTTGAGGTGGGGAATCAGCTCTCCTAGCACTTAGGGGCTCTGTATATGGAGTCTGCAAGCGATTCTAGGAAAATCTGCGCTCCAGGAGGCAAATAGCGCTTCGTCCCTTACGAGTTTCACTATTTGCACTGTGCCTCAAAAGTGTTTCTCAATTACATGTAGGGTATTGGCGTACTCAGGAGAAATTGCACAACAAACAGTGAGGTCCATTTTATCCTATTAGCCCTTATAAATATTTAAAATTTGGGGCTAAAACATTTTAGCTGTAAAAATGTTTTTTCTTAACTGCCCAATGGTATACATTTCTGTGAGGCACATGTGGTGTCATCATGCTCACTGCAGCCCTAGATGAATTCATTGGGGGGTATAGTTTGTAAAATTATGGGGGTTTTGGCTATTATGGCACCTCAGGGGCTCTGTCAATGTGACATGACACCCTCAAACCATTACAGCAAAATCTGAACTGCAATATGGCGTTTCTTCCCTTCTGAGCTTTGCACTGTGCCCCAAAAGTAGTTTTCGACCACAAAAGTAGTAATCTGTGTTCAGGAGAAATTGCACAACTAACTTTGCGGTTACTTTTCTCCTGCTATCCTTGTGAAAATAATAATAAAAAAAAACTTTGGTGTTAAATTAAATTTTTTGTGGGAAAAAGAAAACCAAAAATAAGGCTGTGAAGTCGGTAAGTCAAACCTCCGACTCCAACGCCTCAATTTCAATGACTCCCGACTCAGAATCCACAACTCCACAGCACTGCCTCACTACTGAGCATGTACATTAAGTGCTGCACAGATTCATCTCAGCTACGATCTCACAGCACTGCCTCACTACTGAGCATGTACATAAAGTGCAACACAGATTCATCTCATCTACGACTCCACAGCACTAGTCACTACTGAGCATGTACATTAAGTGCTGCACAGATTCATTTCAGCTACGATCTCACAGCACTGGTCACTACTGAGCATGTACATTAAGTGCTGCACAGATTCATTTCAGCTACGATCTCACAGCACTGGTCACTACTGAGCATGTACATTAAGTGCTGCACAGATTCATTTCAGCTACGATCTCACAGCACTGGTCACTACTGAGCATGTACATTCAGTGCTGCACAAATTCATCTCAGCTACAATCTCACAGCACTGCCTCACTACTGAGCATGTACATAAAGTGCTGCATAGATTCATCCCTGCTACGATCTCACAGCACTGGTCACTACTGAGCATGTACATTCAGTGCTGCACAGATTCATCTCGGCTACAATCTCACAGCACTGCCTCACTACTGAGCATGTACATAAAGTGCTGCTCAGAATCATCTCCGCTACGATCTCACAGCGTTGCCTCACTACTGAGCATGTACATTAATTGCTGCACAGATTCATCTCCGCTACGATCTCACAGCACTGCCTCACTACTGAGCATGTACATAAAGTGCAGCATAGATTCATCTCATCTACGACTCCACAGCACTGGTCACTACTGAGCATGTACAGAATAAGAGTAAAAGGCACTCCTTCTCTTCCAAGCTCTGCAGTGTGCCCAAACAGTGGTTTACCCCCACATGTGGGGTATCGACGTACTCAGGAGAAATTGCACAATAACTTTTGTGGTCTAATTTCTCCTGTTACCCTTGTGAAAATAAAAATTTGGGGGCAAAAAGATCATTTTTGTAGAAAAAATGCGATTTTTTTTATTTTCACGGCTCTACGTTATAAACTTCTGTGAAGCACCTGGGGGTTTAAAGTGCTCACCACACATCTAGTTAAGTTCCTTAAGGGGTCTAATTTCCAAAATGGGGTCACTTGTGGGGGGTTTCCACTGTTTAGGCACATCAGGGGCGCTCCAAACGCGACATGGCGTCCGATCTCAATTCCAGCCAATTCTGCATTGAAAAAGTCAAAAGGCGCTCCTTCTCTCCCAAGCTCTGCGGTACGCCCAAACAGTGGTTTACCCCCACATATGTGGTATCGGCATATTCAGGAGAAATTGCACAACAAAATTTATGGTTAAATTTCTGTTTTTACACTTGTGAAAATTTAAAAAAATGGTTCTAAAGTAAAATGTTTGCATTGTTTCAGATCCTGTGAAGCACGTAAAGGGTTAATAAACTTCTTGAATGTGGTTTTGAGCACCTTGGGTGCAGTTTTTAGAATGGTGTCACACTTGGTTATTTTCTATCATATAGTCCCCTCAAAATGACTTCAAATGTGATGTTGTTCCAAAAAAAAAATGGTGTTTTAAAAATGAGAAATTGCTTTTAATCCTTATAACTCCCTAACAAAGAAAAATTTTGTTTCCAAAATTGTGCTGATGTAAAGTAGACATGTGGGAAATGTTATTTATTAACTATTTTTTGTGACATATCTCTGTGATTTAAGGGCATAAAAATACAAAGTTTGAAAATTGCAAAATTTTAAAAATTAGTCAAATGGGCTCAGGCGCATGTGCGAGTTATTTCTGCTCTACTTACAATTCAAAAGCCACTAGCGTATATATGTGAAGGGCAGAACCTAAATAATGAGCATGTAATGTGGACCATTAGTTTAAATAGGAGTACCACAACCATATTGGAGGTCAGTATATAAAGTGAATACAAAGCGCACGACGTGTGGGGAACAAAAAGCTGTATGGAAAACATAGGACCCATTTGGAGATGGATGCGTATATATAAGTACGGTATATGAAACAAACATCTTATCAATGGCAAATACCATTTATATAGGAAAACAGAAGAGATCAGAAAAGACCGTGTATAATAGATACAATACAAAATATGTAGCTCTATTTATGCATCTGTCACATATTGTTTTGGGGAAAAACATTTTTATTTAATGATGTTGTGAAAGTTATAATTACATTTCTAACTCTTTTTTTTAATATATATATATGTATATATAAAATTTGATTTAAAGAACCTCATAACCTGTCAGATGAGTACAATTTTTTTTTTTTTTAAACTCTTCTACGCCCCCCCCCCCCCCCCCCCCCCCCACACCCACTTAAGGTTTCTGCTGGTAAGCTGGATGATCACTTTCCACTAGCTGTTTGGCAAACCGGCTCTGGAACACAGACCAATATGAATATAAATGAAGTAATAAGTAACCGAGCCATTGAGATGATGGGTGGAAAACTTGGAAGCAAAAATCCTGTACACCCTAATGACCATGTTAACAAAAGCCAGGTAGGTACTTAGTAATTTTTTTGATATTTTGATAATGTTTGTTTAAAAACAGGTTTTTAAACGGAATACATTTTTTTTTGTGACTTTTACAATAGAAGCCTATGGCTCCTTAGGCTCTTATTGTAAAAGAGAATTCTGGCTCCCGCATAGGACAATAGAAGCTGTAATGTGCAGCGTGTGCATAGACAGAATAAAGGGATACTGAGAATATTAAATGTTCAGGACAGGAGACGCGGTACTGTGCAGCGTGTGCATAGACAGAATAAGAGGGGATACTGAGAATATCACATGTTCAGGGCTGGAGATACGGTGCTGTGCAGTGTGTACATAGACAGAATAAAGGGATACTGAGAATATTAAATGTTCAGGACAGGAGACGCGGTACTGTGCAGCGTGTGCATAGACAGAATAAGAGGGGATACTGAGAATATTACATGTTCAGGACAGGAGACACGGTGCTGTGCAGTGTGTGCATAGACTAAATAAGAGGGGATACTGAGAATATCACATGTTCAGGACGGGAGACACGGTGCTGTGCAGTGTGTGCATAGACGGAATAAGAGGGGATACTGAGAATATCACATGTTCAGGGCTGGAGATACGGTGCTGTGCATTGTGTGCATAGACAGAATAACGGGATACTGAGAATATTACATGTTCAGGACAGGAGACGCGGTACTGTGCAGCGTGTGCATAGACAGAATAAGAGGGGATACTGAGAATATTACATGTTCAGGACAGGAGACACGGTGCTGTGCAGTGTGTGCATAGACGGAATAAGAGGGGATACTGAGAATATCACATGTTCAGGACAGGAGACACGGTGCTGTGCAGCGTGTACATAGACAGAATAAGATGGGATACTGAGAATATTACATGTTCAGGACGGGAGACACGGTGCTGTGCAGTGTGTACATAGACAGAATAACGGGATACTGAGAATATTACATGTTCAGGACAGGAGACGCGGTGCTGTGCATCGTGTGCATAGACGGAATAAGAGGGGATACTGAGAATGTTACATGTTCAGTACAAGAGACGCGGTGCTGTGCAGTGTGTACATAGACAGAATAAGATGGGATACTGAGAATATTACATGTTCAGGACGGGAGACACAGTGCTGTGCAGTGTGTACATAGACAGAATAAGAGCCGATACTGAGAATATTACATGTTCAGGACAGGAGACACAGTGCTGTGCAGTGTGTACATAGACAGAATAAGAGGGGATACTGAGAATATTACATGTTCAGGACAGGAGACACGGTGCTGTGCAGTGTGTGCATAGACAGAATAACGGGATACTGAGAATATTACATGTTCAGGACAGGAGACACGGTGCTGTGCAGTGTGTGCATAGACAGAATAACGGGATACTGAGAATATTACATGTTCAGGACAGGAGACACGGTGCTGTGCAGTGTGTGCATAGACAGAATAACGGGATACTGAGAATATTACATGTTCAGGACAGGAGACATGGTGCGGTGTAGTGTGTGCATAGACGGAATGAGAGTTGATACTGAGAATATTACATGTTCAGGACGGGAGACACGGTGCTGTGCATCGTGTGCATAGACAGAATAACGGGATACTGAGAATATCACATGTTCAGGACAGGAGACGCGGTGCTGTGCAGTGTGTACCTAGACAGAATAAGAGGGGATACTGAGAATATTACATGTTCAGGACAGGAGATGCGGTACTGTGCATCGTGTGCATAGACGGAATAAGATGGGATACTGAGAATATTACATGTTCAGGGCTGGAGATACGGTACTGTGCATCGTGTGCATAGACAGAATAACGGGATACTGAGAATATTACATGTTCAGGACAGGAGACACGGTGCTGTGCAGTGTGTGCATAGACAGAATAACAGGATACTGAGAATATTACATGTTCAGGACAGGAGACATGGTGCGGTGTAGTGTGTGCATAGACGGAATGAGAGTTGATACTGAGAATATTACATGTTCAGGACGGGAGACACGGTGCTGTGCATCGTGTGCATAGACAAAATAACGGGATACTGAGAATATCACATGTTCAGGACAGGAGACGCGGTGCTGTGCAGTGTGTACATAGACAGAATAAGAGGGGATACTGAGAATATTACATGTTCAGGACAGGAGATGCGGTACTGTTCATCGTGTGCATAGACAGAATAAGATGGGATACTGATAATATTACATGTTCAGGACGGGAGACGCGGTGCTGTGCAGCGTGTGCATAGACAGAATAAGAGGGGATACTGAGAATATTACATGTTCAGGACAGGAGACACGGTGCTGTGCAGTGTGTACATAGACAGAATAAGAGGGGATACTGAGAATATTACATGTTCAGGACAGGAGATGCGGTACTGTGCATCGTGTGCATAGACAGAATAAGATGGGATACTGATAATATTACATGTTCAGGACGGGAGACGCGGTGCTGTGCAGCGTGTGCATAGACAGAATAAGAGGGGATACTGAGAATATTACATGTTCAGGATGGGAGACACGGTGCTGTGCAGTGTGTACATAGACAGAATAACGGGATACTGAGAATATTACATGTTCAGGACAGGAGATGCGGTACTGTGCATCGTGTGCATAGACGGAATAAGAGGGGATACTGAGAATATTACCTGTTCCGGATGGGAGACGCGGTACTGTGCATCGTGTGCATAGACGGAATAAGAGCCGATACTGAGAATATTACATGTTCAGGACGGGAGACGCGGTAATGTGCTTCGTGTGCATAGACAGAATAAGAGGGGATACGGAGAATATTGCATGTTCAGGACGGGAGACGCGGTGCTGTGCAGCGTGTGCATAGACCGAATAAGAGCCGATACTGAGAATATTACATGTTCAGGACAGGTACTGTGCAGTGACGCTTCTTCTGCTACCATGCACGCCTTGACCACGCACGCCTTGACCATTACCACACAACGCTTGGCAACCCAGGTAAGGAAGATTGCGAACTGCTTGTAGTTGAGGAAGACACATGTCACTTTCTCCAAATAAGATATTTTCCGAAGTTTTATGTTTAGATGTATTACTGTTTAATGGAATAAATAACTTAAGGAGATATTCACAGAATTTAAGGATATTTTGCTCCTGGTGGTGGATAATATTTTTTCACCACCAGGAGCAAAACAGTAACAATGCAGTGACATGACAAGACTCTGCATAACTAATCTTATCTACTATATAATTGTCTAAGGGTCACTTCCGTCTGTCTGTCCTTCTGTTTGTCACGGATATTCATTGGTCGTGGCCTCTGTCTGTCATAGAAATCCAAGTCGCTGATTGGTCATGGCAAAAGGCCCACGACCATTGCCACGACCAATCAGCGACGGGCACAGTCCGGCGGCAACATGGCCGCTCCTTCCTCCCCGCAGTCAGTGCCCGCTCCATACTCCCCTCCAGTCAGCGCTCACACAGGGTTAATGCCAGCGTTAATGGACCGTGGTGTAATGCACTCCATTATCGCAGCTATTAACCCTGTGTGACCAACTTTTGACTATTGATGCTGCTTATGCAGCATCAATAGTAAAAAGATCTGTTACAAATAATAATAATTTAAAAAAAAAAAAGGTTCTTCTCACCCTCCGACGTGGTGCGGTGTCCTCGGCAGTGCAAGCGGCAGGTTCTGGTGCCAAGCATGCTATGCAAGACCACGACGTCATGTGACCACGACGTCATCACAGGTCCTGCGCGCCTGCGCGAGAAGGACCTGCCATGACGTCACGGTTATGTGACTGCGACGTCATCACAGGTCCTGCGCACCTGCGCGAGAAGGACCTGCCATGACGTCACGGTCATGTGACGTCGTCACAGGTCCTGCACTCATACCAACTCTGGGACCGGAAGCTGCCGCGTGCACCGTACACAGGTGCCAGGACTTCAACGGCACTTCGGAAGGTGAGTATATCTTTATTTTTTATTTTACGTCACTGGGCAATATACTACATAACTGGGCAATATACTACGTGGCTGGGCAATATACTACGTGGCTGACCAATATACTACATACTACATGGCTGGGCAATATACTACGTGGCTGGGCAATATACTACGTCACTGGGCAATATACTACGTGGCTGGGCAATATACTACGTGGCTGGGCAATATACTACGTCACTGGGCAATATACTACGTGGCTGGGCAATATACTACGTGGCTGGGCAATATACTACGTGGCTGGGCAATATACTACGTGGCTGGGCAATATACTACGTGGCTGGGCAATATACTACGTGGCTGGGCAATATACTACGTGGCTGGGCAATATACTACGTGGCTGGGCAATATACTACGTGGCTGGGCAATATACTACGTGGCTTGGCAATATACTACGTGGCTGGGCAATATACTACGTGGCTGGGCAATGTACTACATGGCTGGGCAATATACTATGTCGCTGGGCAATATACTACGTCACTGGGCAATATACTACGTGGCTGGGTAATATACTACGTGGCTGGGTAATATACTATGTCACTGGGCAATATACTACATCGCTTGGCAATATACTATGTGGCTGGGCAATATACTACGTGGGCTGTGCAATGTACTACGTGACTGGGCAATATACTACGTGGGCTGGGCAATATACTTCGTCGCTGGGCAATATACTACGTGGCTGGGCAATATACTACGTGGCTGGGCAATATACTACGTGACTGGGCAATATACTACGTGGCTGGGCAATATACTACGTCACTGGGCAATATACTACATCACTGGGCAATATACTACATCACTGGGCAATATACTACAGTTAGGTCCATATATATATTTGGACAGAGACAACATTTTTCTAATTTTGGTTATAGACATTACCACAATGAATTTTAAACAAAACAATTCAGATGCAGTTGAAGTTCAGACTTTCAGCTTTCATTTGAGGGTATCCACATTAAGATTGGATGAAGGGTTTAGGAGATTCCTTAACATGTGCCACCCTGTTTTTAAAGGGACCAAAAGTAATTGGACAATTGACTCCAAGGCTATTTCATGGGCAGGTGTGGGCAATCCCTTCGTTATGTCATTCTCAATTAAGCAGATAAAAGGTCTGGAGTTGATTTGAGGTATGGTGCTTGCATTTGGAAGTTTTTACTGTGAAGTAAACATGCGGTCAAAGGAGCTCTCCATGCAGGTGAAACAAGCCATCCTTAAGCTGCGAAAACTGATAAAACCCATCCGAGAAGTTGCTACAATATTAGGAGTGGCAAAATCTATAGTTTACATCCTGAGAAAGAAAGCACTGGTGAACTCATCAATGCAAAAAGACCTGGGCGCCCACGGAAGACAACAGTGGTGGATGATCGCAGAATAATCTCCATGGTGAAGAGAAACCCCTTCACAACAACCAACCAAGTGAACAACACTCTCCAGGAGGTCGGCGTATCAATATCCAAATCTACCATAAAGAGAAGACTGCATGAAAGTAAATACAGAGGGTTCACTGCACGGTGCAAGCCACTCATAAGCATCAAGAATAAAAAGGCTAGACTGGACTTTGCTAAAAACATCTAAAAAAGCCAGCACAGTTCTGGAAGAGCATTCTTTGGACAGATGAAACCAAGATCAACCTCTAGAATGATGGAAAGAGAAACGTATGGCTAAGGCGTGGTACAGCTCATGATCCAAAGCATACCACATCATCTGTAAAACACGGCGGAGGCAGTGTGATGGCTCGGGCATGCTTGGCTGCCAGTGGCACTGGGTCACTAGTGTTTATTGATGATGTGACACAGGATAGAAGAAGCCGAATGAATTCTGAGGTATTCAGAGCCATACTGTGTGCTCAGATCCCGCCAAATGCAGCCAAACTGATTGGCCGTCGTTTCATACTACAGATGGACAATGACCCAAAACGTAAAGCCAAAGCAACCCAGGTGTTTATTTAAAGCAATGAAGTGGAATATTCTTGAATGGCCAAGTCAGTCAACCCAATTGACCATGCATTTCACTTGTTAAAGACCAAACTTCAGACAGAAAGGCCCACAAACAAACAGCAACTGAAAACCACCGCAGTGAAGGCCTGGCAGAGCCTCAAAAAGGAGGAGACACAGCGTCTGGTGATGTCCATGAGTTCAAGACTTCAGGCAGTCATTGCCAACAAAGGGTTTTCAACCAAGTACTAGAAATGAACATTTTATTTAAAGTTATTTAATCTGTCCAATTACTTTTGGTCCCTTTAAAAACAGGGTGGGACATGTTAAGGAGCTGAAAGTCTTAAACCCTTCATCCAATTTTAATGTGGATACCCTCAAATGAAAGCTGAAAGTCTGAACTTCAACTGCATCTGAATTGTTTTGTTTAAAATTCATTGTGGTAATGTCTATAACCAAGATTAGAAAAATGTTGTCTCTGTCCAAATATATATGGACCTAACTGTATTTACGGCCGTGAAAAAAGATCGAGCCTGCTTGATCTTTTTCACTGCTTACGGACACGGCCCCCATTGAAAATCAATGGGGCCGCAAAAACAACGGAAGCTTGTTTTTGTGGTGCACCGTGACTTCCAGTTTTGCATAACGCGGTTTTTTTTCCAATTCTTTTTCCATAATATTGGACCCCGAAAAACGTCAATCCGCAAGTTTTTTGCGGTCCATTATTGCGGCAGCCTGTGACAATTGCGACGATGCGGCCCGCAAAATATGCCCGCAATAACGGGCCTCAAAAAACCCGGTAAGTGTAACAGAAGCCAAAGCAAAGTGAAGATGGCGCTCTCAAGGAAGTTCAAAAAGTAAAGTTCTTTTATTGCTATAGACATGTAACTAGACTGTAAGGTTTAAGCCTATACATAGTCTTTATCAGAGTTGAAATGATGCTTTCTTCTTACGTAAATATAACAGTAAAATAACTTGTTTTACTTCTTGAGCTTCCTAGAGAGCGCAGTCGTCACTTTGCTTATAATATTCTGCATCGATTCCCCGAGCACCAATGGACTGTCGCTTCTATTTTATTCTGAGTGTGTTGCAAACAAGCTGGTAACAGTTAATTGGAGACTTGGCTTATCTCCGCTCTGGAGAAATGACAATAGTCCGATGTCTCACTATATATAGTTCCAAGCCACACTTTTTTTTTTTTTTCTGAAAACGCCTTTGCTTTTCAAAGAAAAACTAACCTGGATGTCATCTCTCGTCCAGGCTCTGGTTCCTCCCATCTGTAGTTCTGGCAATGTGCAACTAATAAGATGTTCCCTTTTAACAGTTTCAGTGAATTATTTTAATCCATGTCCTGTCTCTAATCGGCAAATTGTCAAGAAGTGTTCTTCTTTTCTTGTCTTTTAGAGTTCCAATGATACTTTTCCCACTGCGATGCATATTGCAGCTGCTAAAGAAGTCAATGAAATTCTGTTACCTGGACTGAAACGGCTGCATGATGCTTTTGAAAGAAAATCAAAAGAATTTGTAAATATTATCAAAATTGGCCGCACCCACACACAAGATGCCGTGCCGCTCACTTTGGGACAGGTATGGAGAAACTGTAGAGTTGTATTAGAATGGGTTCTTTATTTTGTCTATTTTTTTTTTAAGAATAGTCACTCGAAGTATCATTATAAAAATATTACACTTGCCAACCAAGTGAAATGGGGTTTATGGGTTTTAACCTCATTATACACACAAATTGCCCTAGGGCAAAAAATATCCCCCATTAAGGACCCTAAATAAAACATAACTTTTATTTATTGTATATAAACAATGGAAAGAATCGCCCTCTTAAAGTGCTGGAAAGTGGAAACTATTCAGCGATTATATCCTAACAAGATGGAGGCCCGATGCTATCGCATCGGGAGAGTGGTAATGTCACGATGGGGGCAGGCATGCTGCGCTGTTGTTGCCTAATGGCATCCTGTGATAATCTAATGACTTTTGCATCAGGGGACTCGTGCTTGACGCCTATGCCTATATGCATTGTTTTTGTCCCAGCGATGCTGTTGCTCTTCAAGAGTCTCATTTGCCCTTTGTTGTCTTCAATGTTGTGCCTTTGCTGCTTTCCTTCCATTGTCATTGGTGTACTTTTTATGAGGAGCCATATTGGAGCTGATATTTGCTTTTTATAGTTGTTTTCCCATGAACAAAAGTTCATTTTAAAAATTGTCTGTGTCTGACCGTGTACTGAACATACCACAGCTTCTGTGCAAAGGAGGAAGCAAAAGACAATACTGACATTACAGCAGGAGATCGCAGAGGACACATGCGAGATCTTTTGGAACACCTGGAGTGGACCCGCAGATCCACGACAACGAACCTCCCAAGGGTGAGCTGACCAGGTAGACCACCCCCTATACAGGGAGCGTTAGGGGCAGACCCAAGGAAGACTATTGCCGCAGAAGCCGGAACCCGGAGACAGGTAGTAGGAGGTACAAAATAGAGAAGCTGGGCGTAGGATGGACAGAGCGGGGTAAGATGAAGTACAGTTTGGTAAGAGCTGAATACAGGCGAGACCAAAGGAGCACTGGGAAGGGGAAGACACAAAGGAAGCAGGACAGGACAGAGACACCAGACTAACAGAGTACGGAGTGGACACTGGGAAGGCTGTACTGGACGAGGAGACAAGGAAACATGGGAAAGGCAGAGAAGCTGAACTGGCTGGAAAGAGCGGAGACTCAGAACAGGCAGAGCAAAGACAAAGGTGGACCTGAGTCACAGAAGCACAAATGACAGACAGGCAAGGAGCAGAGGAAGGAATCGCCTTAAATACATAGAGTGCTGAAGGACTTCCGGGTCACGGTCCTCCAGGATCACAGAGAGGAGATACAGAGCGACTGTAAATCAGAAAGAGGAAGTGCTGGAGTGGGCGGTGCGCACGCGCACCTGACGAGAATCTGGGAGTGGAGAAGAATGAAGGAGAGGATGTGCGCCTGCAGGAGGAGCGCGCCGCAGCAGGTAAGTATGAGCAGAGGGAGCGGCGGTGGTCGCGGCAGCAGAAGGAGTGGGCGTGACAATACAATTTTGTGAGGTAAAATATTTTACCTCACAAAATGAATCCTCTGTGATCCCCTGCTGTAATGTCAGTATTGTCTTTTGCTTCCTCCCCTGCCCAGAGGATGTGGTATGCTCCGTAAACTGTCAGACACAGACAATTTTTAAAATGAAACTTCGTTCGTGGGAAAACCCATGTGACCAGCTTCCTCTGCCTGTAGACACGTCGTGCATCTGCCACCGGGATCAGCCAAATGATTCACTGCGCCTGCGCGTAATTCATGCAGGCGCAGTAAATCAGACCGCCACCATCTTTGCGCAGACAGCGGCGGTCACATTAAAACTGCACATGCTCTTCTCCTGTACAAAGATGGTGGCTGTCAGTGAATAATTCGGCTGATCGCGGCGGCGTGTTCGCGACGGTGTTCCGCTGGTGGTACCGCGCAAGAGGCAAGGCAATTATATGAATATATTGCGGATATGTAAAGTGCTCGTGCTTTTACTTATCAGCAGTTTAATGGGCAGCAGCTAGAAATACTGCCGGCGCTTGCTCTTTTCAATATTAGGGTAAGTTCATACTTTTTTCATAGTTTTTTTTTCTGCAGCAAATCTGATGTCTTGGAGGAAAGAAGCTGCAGAAAAAAAGTATGTTATCCTTGGTTTTTTTCCTTCATTTTTTGCTGCGATTTTGGCATGCTAGATTTGTCTCTTGTGTATGCTGATAAAGCTTAGTGTTTGAAAAATAAAAGTCCTAGTCTATAGAATCAAGTTTTGGCACAAAAAAATGCAAAGCACAAAATCCTAATGACAAAAAAACCAAGGTGTGTGTATGGGATATTAGATATCTCAGACTATTCTGGTACTGTAAAATACAGCTAAAAATTAGCATTAAAAAAACCACTGCACAAACACCACGTGTGAGCTTAGGCTACTTTCACACTAGCGTCGGTACGGCCCGACGCATGCTGTGAAATAAATGCACAACGGGGGCATCGGATGCAGTTTTTCAACGCATCCGCTGCCCCATTGTAATGTCCGGAGAGGAGGGGGTGAAGTTTTGGCCGCGCATGCGCTGTCGAAAATGGCGGACGCGACGCACAAAAAAACATTACATGTAACTTTTTTTGTGCCGACGGTCCGCCAAAACACGACGCATCCGTCGCACGACTGATGCGACGTGTGGCAATCCGTCGCAATGCGTCGCTAATGCAAGTGTATGGAGAAAAAATGCATCCTGCGGGCAACATTGCAGGATGCGTGTTTTCTCCGAAGCGACGCATTGCGACGTACGCCTGATAACGCTAGTGTGAAAGTAGGCTTGGCCAGAAAACTTCCTGCAAATTGTTGGTATGTAACATAAGCTAGCCAGTTATGACCACACTATCCTTGTTTATGTAATTCACTCAAAATGTGCAATCTTACTCTACAAAGAGTCGCTTGCTAAGGTATCAACATAGATCAGTAAATTTGTTAGTCCACGGCTATTTGTCCACTTACTGAATACCTATTAAGTAATTCCCCTATAATATGCATATTAATAATCCAGACAAACTATGCCCTTTACTATCTACTAGCTGGATATCTAAATAGAGAAAGAATAGATGAGAAATCTATTGCATGCATGTTATTAAATCCAGATAAACTCTGCCTCTACTTATTACTGTCTGGAATAAGATTTGCTATGATACCTTTCTGCCTATTCAAACATCACTGCAGTAGCTCATTTCTAAATCACTGTACACACTGACCAGTACATTCTATTAAAATAAAGCAGCCATTGGCCTGGAGTCTTGGACAGGCTTGGCATATTTGGTGAGGTCGTTGTTTATCTTATCGATGTCAATTTTAAGCTGAATAAGCGTAATTTCTTCTTGTGAAATTATTGGATCCATGAGCTTAAGCGAACATCGGGAGAGAATGGCATTCTGTGGTCTCAGTAATGACTGTTTACATGACCAATCCCCAATCCCTTTCCACGCACAGCATGCTCTAGACACATGTCAGAAACCTCTTAGATTTGGGGGTGGTCAAGCCGGTACCTGTTGTAGAAATAGATCAGGGCCACTACTCCTCCTGTTCTCCATAAAAAAGCCTTCAGGCAAATATCGCACCATCATAAATCTAAAACCCCTGAATCAGTAGGTAAGATACAAAATATACAAAAGATTCAAAATGGAGACCATAAAATCTGCCATCCAATTGATAGTGATAGACAACACCATGTGCACCTTAGATCTGAGAGATGCGTATTATCATGTGCTGATTCACCCAGTCCACCGCCAATATCTGAGGTTCGCTTTATATCATCACGGTTCAAACCATCATTTCCAGTTCACATGCCTCCCATTTGGCCTATACTCCGCCCCACGCATCTTTACAAAAATAATGACGGAGGTGGCAGCTTTTCTGAGGAGACAAGGGCTTATCGTGGTCCCCTACCTGGATGACATCCTGCTGGTAGCAGACTTGGCTATACACCTCAAAAAGCTATCCCACACTATAAAAGTTCTGGAGGACCTAGGGTGGCAAATAAACTGGGAAACATCCCATTTACATCCAGGGACCCATAAGGTGTTCTTAGGGGTCCTTTTCGATTCCCATCGCAGGATGTCCTACCTACCCCACATGAAGCAGGAAGAAATCAGAAGCAGGATCTGTGCGTTACAGGGGAAAAAGATAACCGCCATCAGATACGCTGTGAGGATCCTAGGACTGATGACATCCTGCATCCCAAGTGTACGTTGTGAGTCGGCCCCATTCAAGACGCCTTCAAAGTGCAGTCCTTACGTCCTGGAAAAGGTATCACTTGGGCCTAGACAGGAAGATGGCGGTCCCCACCGGTCTAAAACGTTCCCTGTCATGATGGACATCCAGGGACAATCTCGAAAGAGGAGTGTCTTGGATCCTTTCCCCCTGCATCCGGATTACCACCGATGCAAGTTTGAGCGGGTGGTTTGCAGAGGTAGGGGGTCATTTTCTACAGGGCACATAGGGCCCGGAAGACCACAGAAGATCCTCCAACTACAGAGAGCTAAAAGCTGTATGGGAGACTCTGCAGTGCTGCCAGGACACAGTCAGAGATCGTCATGTAAAAGTCCTGTCGGACAATATCACAGCAGTTTCCTTCCTGCTGGGAGGTCCAGGAGGCCAACTCCTGCAGACTTTAGTAGAAAATACACTGCTCAAAAAAATAAAGGGAACACTGAAACAACAGAATATAACTCCAAGTAAATCAATCTTCTGTGAAATCAAACTGTCCACTTAGGAAGCAACACTGTTTGATGATCAATTTCACATGCTGTTGGAATAGACAGCAGATGGAAATTATTGGCAATTATCAAAACACACTCAATAAAGGAGTGGTTCTGCAGGTGGGGACCACAGACCACATCTCAGTACCAATGCTTTCTGGCTGATGTTTTTGTCACTTTTGAATGTTGGTTGTGCTTTCACACTGGTGGTAGCATGAGACGGACTCTACAACCCACACAAGTGGCAGCTCATCCAGGATGGCACATCTATGCGAGCTATGGCAAGAAGGTTTGCTGTGTCTGTCAACATAGTGTCCAGAGGGTGGAGGCGCTACCAGGAAACAGGCCAGTACACCAGGAGATGTGGAGGGGGCCGTAAGAGGGCAACAACCCAGAAGCAGGACCACTACCTCAGCTTTTGTGCAAGGAGGAACAGGAGGAGCACTGACAGCGCCCTGCAAAATGACCTCCAGCAGGCCACAAATGTGCATGTGTCTGCACAAACGGTTTGAAACCGACTCCATGAGGATGGTCTGAGTGCCCGACGTCCACAGATGGAGGTTGTGCTCACAGCCCAACACCGGCAGGACGATTAGCATTTGCCACAGAACACCAGGATTGGCAAATTTGCCACTGGCGAATGTAGTGTCAGAGTCAAATTTGAGCCAAGAGATTATTCTTCCATCTTTTTGTCATCTCCCAAAAAACGAGAAGGAAAGGCTTTGTCACACGCTAGACGTGAGAAGGGCAGTGATGCACTATGTAGAGGTCACAGCTTCTTGGAGGCAGGATTCAAATCTCTTCTTACAATATGCTGGGAAAAATAAGGGTAAAACAGCCTCTAAATTCCTTTTGTTTAGGTGGATCACGTCTACTATAGCACTAGCATATGAGTCAGAGAAAAAAGATCCCCGGCTTAAAATGAAAGCCCACTCCACAAGAGCAATTTCTGCTTCCTGGGTCGAAAGAGCAGGGACCTCCATAGACCAGATTTGCAGGGCGGCAACTTGGTCCAATATAACAACCTTCTGTACACATAAGTTAGATGTGATGTCAGGTCAGCAATTGTTCTATGGATGAAAGGTCCTACAGGCAGTAGTCCCACCCTAGAATGCCATTTATTTGGTATTTCTCCTGTCATGAGGGACATCCTGGGAAAATACAAATTAGACATACCGGTAATTGTATTTCCAGGAGTCCATCATGACAGCACCATTAGATTCCCTCCCCTGAACTTTGAAACTAATGTGAGTTAACATTTGTATGTAAGAGTTCAATAAAATACAGTTGCATCAATCCTGGTGTAGTGATTGGTAAGACACTGGGGTTGAGGCGGGACTTTTAACCTCTTGTGTTTCCTGTCCCTAGAGGATATATGGGACTACCCTCCTGTCGTGCTAGATGGGAACTTCCTCAGGGGATTATAGCACACTCTACAAGGGCCATAAGCTACATTTTGGGCGTAACAAGCTAATGCCTCCATTGATCAAATCTGCAAGGCAGCAGTCTGGTCATCCCCTTCCACGACAGGTTGGATCAGGGGCTCTCTGATCTTTCATTTGGAAGAAAGTTCCTTTCTGCGGTGGTCCCTCAAGCTCTCGGTATGGTGCTGTCATATTGAAGGGAAAAGATAATTACTCACCAGTAATTTTGGTTTTCCAGAGCCATGACAACACCGTACTAATTCCTCCCTTAAGTTTCTGGTGGTGGAGGGCTTTCTTTCTTTTGACAACAGGATTAAAAAAAAAAAAGTATATATAATATATGATGATGGTTTCATAGCTATTTGTATGTATAATTGTCCTAAAAAGGCAGTTATTATTTATTTATATAGCACCCTTAATTCCATGGTGTTGTACATGAGAAGGGGTTACATCAAAATACAAATATCACTTACAGTAAACAAAACTAACAATGACAGACTGATACAGAGGGAAGAGGACCCTGCCCTTGCGGGCTTACATTCTACAGTTGCCTCTTATACTCTGTAAACTCAATGGGGCAAGTGGATGGAGAGGTACCCACCCCTTTTATTTCTGTAGGTTTCCTCATCCTCGGGGGTGGATACTCTATTGGTACCGTGGTCATGGCTCTGGAAAATCAAATTACTGGTAAGTAATTATAATCTTTTTATGATCATCCTTAAAGTTCAGGTGTCAGCTCTTGGTGCTCTGTACAATTATGACCTAGTGGGTAATTGATGAATTTCTTGTTTTATTAAAGCCTGCTTTAGATCAAGACCAATTCCCAGTCCAAAGGTCCCTCCTTGGGATTTAAATCTGTTTCTGGCAGCACTAACAGACTCTCCCTTTGAACCTACAGACTCTGCATCCGTCAAATTCATGTTAATGCCAGTCATTCTACAGGGTGGGCCATGTATATGGATACACCTAAATAAAATGGGAATGGTTGGTGATATCAACTTCATGTTTGTGGCACATTAGTATATGGGAGGGGGAAAACTTTTCAAGATGGGTGGTGACCATGGTGGCCATTTTGAAGTCGGCCGTTTTGGATCCAACATCATTTTTTCCAATGAGAAGAGAGTCATGTGACACATCAAACTTATTGAGAATTTCACAAGAAAAACAATGGTGTGCTTGATTTTAACGTAACTTTATTCTTTTATGAGTTATTTACAAGTTTCTCTTACGTCGACATTGACATGTCGCAGAGATTAACACGTGAGGAGCGAATAGAAATTGAATTGATGTCTTTTGAACACAGTACCCGGGTCATTGCATCAGATTTCAATGCAAGACACCCTACGCAAGAAAACTGTCACTATTCCCATGTTATTTATTTGTATCCATATAAATGGCCCACACAAAAAAGTTTGCCTCAACACTGAACATAATGTTCTGTGCAAACTGAGGGTCCTGTTCCAATTTTTGTTTTGCCCATTCTGCAAATTCAGCGTACCAATTTGGCATCAGTCGAACATCCCTTTGGCGGATATTAGCTACTTACAAATGGCACCCTTAAAAAATCCAGCCGCTGCAGCATCTCAGCGAGGATGACCCAGATCGGCACCCTGAATTTGCAGAATGGGCTAAACAAAAATTGGAACAGGACCCTCAGTTTACACAGAACATTATTTTCAGTGATGAGGCAAACGTTTTTGGTTGGGCCATTTATATGGATACACCTAAATAACATGAAATGGTGACAGTTTTCTTGCGTAGGGTGTCTTGCCTTGAAATCTGATGCAATGACCCGGGTATTGCATTCACCAGACATCAAAACCAAGCATACAATTGTTTTTCTTGTGAAATTCTCAATATGTTTGATGTGTCACATGATCCTCTTCCCATTGGGAAAAAAAAAAAAGTTGGATCCAAAATGGCCAACTTCAAAATGGCCGCCATGGTCACCACCCATCTTGAAAAGTTTTCCCCCTCCCATATACTAATGTGCCACAAACAGGAAGTTGATATCACCAACCATTCACATTTTATTTAGGTGTATCCATTGTAAGATTGCGCTTACCACGTGTCTTGGGGGACACTCGCTTGGCAGCGATATTTGGGCACACGGCACGGTTTTTCACACAAAACAGTCTATTTGGTTTATTAAGGTATCATAAACCACATCATGAACAGTCCATTTTCACACTGTACCAGGACATCACATCAAGTTTCACATCCTTAGTCTGCGGCAACTAAATACGCTGGTCCTTTCCTGGCCAGTTGCCGTGGGTTACCACACAGTTCATAGAACATCACAAGCACCAACAGTCTGTATAGGTACCTGACTTGATTCTCCTGCTCCACCTGCTGACTCCTTGTCAGTCCTCTCTTCTGGGAAAGCTGCCTCACGGGGATCGCCAACTTGCCTGGCCGGCACACCTTAGTCAGTCCAGACCCACCGAAGGACGGTAGCTTCCCCAACACAGACCACACAGGTCCACAGTTTCACTGTGCGCTGCTCAGGGATCCGGTCCTACTCCCAGGACCTCCCAACACACAAGCATGTGGCCTGTCCAGGTGATATTCAGGACTTCGTCCAACACCCCAGGCATGTGACCTGTCTGGGTGCTATTCAGGACGTTAGTCCAACACCCCAGGCCACCAAGTCCAAAGCCCCACCACGTGCTGTTCAGGAATCCTACTCCCAGGACTTCCAACACGGGCTTCCAGGACCTTGCAATTGGACCATTCAGATCCAAACACTGGAACCACACAGGAACATGTGACCCACATTCTGGCCACATTATATACCTTAACCACTCCCATAGGTGGGAGTGTGTGTGTGTGGCTAGTTTGTCCCGCCCATCTCACATAACTAGCCCTGCCAGCCTCCCATAAGAACTACACAACTACTTGTGGGACTACAGGTCCCAGAACACATCATTGCTTCAGGCTGACAACGCAGAGTTCCTTTCTCTGCAACACACATACCGACCATTCACCACAATGCCGGACACTGTCTTACTATCCCCATTACGTCTCCATGCGTGTCCTGGGGAGCACATACCACGCCCCCTAGCTGTAACAGGGGTCACTGCATCACACCATATACATGGCCCACCCTTTAGTGGCCCTAACTTCAGCTTGTAGGGTTAGCAATATCAAGGCTATCAGTAAGTCCTCCCTTTAGACTGATTATGGAGCATAGGGTCATTCTAAAACCAGATACGACCTTCCTCCCTAAGGTGGCCTCCAGGTTTCATAGGACTCAAGAAGATATTCTTCCATCATTCCCCAAAAATCATAAAGAGATATTGGATATCAGGAGAAGCCTAATAGAGTATACATTGGCTACTGAATCTTAGAGAAGATGCCAATCGGTGCTGATTTAATTCCCGAACCCTAGGAAAGGGCTTAAAGCATTTAAAAGTTCTCTAGCCAGATGATTAGACATTACAATAAAATTGGCTTATTCCATAAGTAATATGCAAATTGTCTCTTCAGAGAGGAAGAGGACTAGAACTCTAGTGCCACCTATTGGAAGTAGCAATCCTAACAGTCAATGTCGACCCTTTAACGAGCCTTGTCACATGACTTAGGATAAGAGCCTCCTCACCTCGACATGCTTAACATGTCACTCTCCGCAATGAGAAACGATACTTCTTGGATCCATAAGTAATAGTGATTGATTCCAGGGGATCTGGGGGCTCTCTCTACAAGAGCCATTGCAGTTTCCTGGGTGGACGTGTCGATTGATCAGATATATAAGGTGGCATCGTGGTCCTCTCCTTCTATATTTTATACACTATGCCTAGCTCGTGCTTCAGGAGACATGCACCCTGTAAATTAAGCGGGCTCTCATTGCTACAGAAAAACTGAAAAATGGGAATTTTAAATGCAGTTTAGGCTCATTGTGGGGTTCAGAAGGGAAGGGGGCGTTTAGATTTGGCAGCATGCATTTTGCCCAATTTCTTTTTGGGGAGCCATGGTGCTTTTCCAGAGCCTTTGTGCTACCAGTAATGTGGAAGCCTGCTATATTTCAGTTAACGGGTGAACAACCTTAGTTTGGATTTTTTTTTGTCTTTTGTGGGCTGAGTTTAAGCTTTTATTGGTAGTATTTTGGAGTACAGAACATTTTGGATCAGTACACATTTTATCCTGTGCTCTATGCTGAGCACTTGCTTTAGGGTTTCCATCTACATCTCAGACTAAACCATTCATTAATGAGGCAGCAGAGTTACTCTAGACTCTGGCGGTGTCCGTCTTTTCAAAGGTGCTCAAAACTTTGGTTGACCGCGCTTTTGTGCATTGCCTAAAAAGATGCATAAAAGGAGAGGACAACGGCCGACCTGCAGGCCAGGTGGGAGTTAAAAATTACTCCATCAGCCTCACTACAGTGAGTTTTGTCTGTCAGAGATTTACACGGAAACCCCTTGGTAAGCACTTTCCGCAGAGCGCAGGGTAAATGTGAATTGGGCCTTAGGCCCCTTTCACACAGTTTTTGCCATCAATCACAATCCGTTGGCTCGACGGATCCATCACAGATTGTGAAAAACTGATATGACGGATCCGTTTTTTGGACGGATCCGACTAGTGGATCTGGCTAATTGGATCGGAGCATGCTGAGTGAAAAAAAACTGAATCCCTCGCTGGATTCTGTCATTTGATAGATCCGGCGCCACAGGCTTCCATTCTAGTTAACGACTGATCCGTCGCTGTCCGTTTTTTCGACGTACACAAAAAACGTTACTTTGTCGGTTGTCCCCGGCTGCCGGACAAACAGTTTTCGACGAACGACGGATGAAACATGAGGCAATCCGTTGCTAATACAAGTCTATGAGAAAAAAACATCAGTCGCCGGATCCGTTTTTTTGCAAAATTCGACGGATTGCGACTGATGGCAAAAAACTGATGTGTGAAAAGGGCCTTATTGCGATCTTTGGGAGGCAGAAAGAACAAACCAATAGCTGGTCAATAATTGTTTTTTGCAGCCAAAGAAATATCGACAGGTGAACGGCACCAAGATGACACTCAATTGTCATGTCCGGATACGATCCTAATTAACTTGATGATTATCTGTAATCTGCAGCCAGTAGACGGTGCTCAGCGTGAAAAACATATGTATGCTGAGAAAAAACGAACATAATGATGCAGCACTCACCGGATTGCTGTGTGCCCAGAGTCCTTTATTATACCATAAAAGGTTTAGACAAGGTGTTGAGATCGGGCAGATGTGTATAGGCATGCGGGAAACACAGACGTTGAAGCGTTAAGCACGCAAAACATCCATCGCCCGTCTGTGTTCCCTGCATGCCTATACACACCTGCCCGACCTCAACACCTTGTCTAAACCTTTGATGGTATAATAAAGGACTCTGGGCACACAGCAATCCGGTGAGTGCTGCATCATTATCTTCTGTTTTTCTGAGCAATCATTGGTTTTATTTTCTATGCCATTCACTATGCGGTATAAATGATTTAGATGAATTTATGCAAGTTTGAACATTTCTAAATTTTAATCAAATCTCATTTTCATACAAAAAAGCAAAACCTATTGACCTAAATTTTACCTCTAACACTAGTACAATGTGTGATGAAAAAACATTTTCCGCATCACTGCGTCGTTGATGCGTTCCGGAGTTATTACTACTGGTCAGTTTTGAAATATTGGTCTTGATCCTTCAGGTAAAGATTGTCTGTCACTAAAGGGTTAAAGTTACAGTCAATATGGTGTATGTAAAGCTCTGACCCCTGGAATTATAAGGCCCCTTTCACACATCAGTTTTTTGCCGTCAGTCACAATCCTTTGTATCGACGGATCCATCGCAGATTGTGAAAAACTGTTGCGACGGATCCGACTAGCGGATCTGGCTAACTGGATTGGAGCATGCTCAGTTAAAAAAAAACGGAAATCCGTCGCCGGATTCCATCATTTGACGGAACCGGCGCCATAGGCTTCAATTCTAGCAAACGACGAATGGCGATGGATCTGTCGCTGTCCGTTTTTTCGACATACACAAAAAATGTTACTTTCTCTGGCCGCCGGACAAACAATTTTCGACGTATCCGGCGAACGACAGATGAAACGTGAGGCCATCCGTCACAATCCGTCGCTAATACCAGTCTATGAGAAAAAAATGGATTTGGCGGCATCAGTCGCCGCATCCGGGTTTTTTTCAATATTCGACGGATTGCAACTGATGGCAAAAAACTGATTTGTGAAAGGGACCTAAATGAAAAAATCTGTTTGTAAACATTGTTGAATAAATGTATTTCATATACACAGGGGGACAAATATGACTCGCATAAGTGTATGATTAGTATATTGTTAATATTAATGTTACTGATGTGAATTATAAACCTTTTAACATTGCTGTTTACTGCTTTTTATTACTGGCCACAGTAACGATTGTAAGAGCTTGTGCAGTAGCAACTCTTCAATATTCTCCTCGTCGTGGCCACCATGCAGAACCAGCTCTTATGGTAAACTCATGACCACATTGTGTTCTACCTGCATAGAACTGCAGATTTCAATTTTTTAACTTGCATTTTTAAAATTGCAGATTGTTGCTGTGCCAATAATTTTCATACTCTAGCTTTATCGTGCCGCATACAGTACACAGTGGAGCAACCATTCAGATGTATAGAAAATTGTGCCAGCCATTTTGCAGTGCCAAAAGAATAGTTGTTTCTAAAGCTATTCCAATGTAAATGCTCTTTGGTTACGGTTTATTCTTTAGTTTTACTTACAGTTAGGTCCATATATATTTGGACAGAGACAACATTTTTCTAATTTTGGTTATAGACATTACCACAATGAATTTTAACCAAAACAATTCAGATGCAGTTGAAGTTCAGACTTTCAGCTTTCATTTGAGGGTATCCACATTAAAATTGGATGAAGGGTTAAGGAGTTTCAGCTACTTAACATGTGCCACCCTGTTTTTAAAGGGACCAAAAGTAATTGGACAGATTCAATAATTTTAAATGAAATGTTCATTTTTAATACTTGGTTGAAAACCCTTTGTTGGCAATGACTGCCTAAAGTCTTGAACTCATGGACATCACCAGACGCTGTGTTTCCTCCTTTTTGATGCTCTGCCAGGCCTTCACTGCGGTGGTTTTCAGTTGCTGTTTGTTTGTGGGCCTTTCTGTCTGAAGTTTAGTCTTTAACAAGTGAAATACATGCTCAATTGGGTTGAGATCAGGTGACTGACTTGGCCATTCAAGAATATTCCACTTCTTTGCTTTAATTAACTCCTGGGTTGCTTTGGCTTTATGTTTTGGGTCATTGTCCATCTGTAGTATGAAACGACGACCAATCAGTTTGGCTGCATTTGGCTGGATCTGAGCACACAGTATGTCTCTGAATACCTCAGAATTCATTCGGCTGCTTCTGTCCTGTGTCACATCATCAATAAACACTAGTGACCCAGTGCCACTGGCAGCCATGCATGCCCAAGCCATCACACTGCCTCCACCATGTTTTACAGATGATGTGGTATGCTTTGGATCATGAGCTGTACCACGCCTTCGCCATACTTTTCTCTTGCCATCATTCTGGTAGAGGTTGATCTTTGTTTCATCTGTCCAAAGAATGTTATTCCAGAACTGTGCTGGCTTTTTTAGATGTTTTTTAGCAAAGTCCAGTCTAGCCTTTTTATTCTTGATGCTTATGAGTGGCTTGCACCGTGCAGTGAACCCTCTGTATTTACTTTCATGCAGTCTTCTCTTTATGGTAGATTTGGATATTGATACGCCGACCTCCTGGAGAGTGTTCTTCACTTGGTTGGCTGTTGTGAAGGGGTTTCTCTTCACCATGGAGCTTATTCTGCGATCATCCACCACTGTTGTCTTCCGTGGGCGCCCAGGTCTTTTTGCATTGTTGAGTTCACCAGTGCTTTCTTTCTTTCTCAGGATGTACCAAACTGTAAATTTTGCCACTCCTAATATTGTAGCAATTTCTCGGATGGGTTTTTTCTGTTTTCGCAGCTTAAGGATGGTTTGCTTCACCTGCATGGAGAGCTCCTTTGACCGCATGTTTACTTCACAGCAAAACCTTCCAAATGCAAACACCACACTTCAAATCAACTCCAGGCCTTTTATCTGCTTAATTAAGAATGACATAACGAAGGGATTGCCCACACCTGTCCATGAAATAGCCTTGGAGTCAATTGTCCAATTACTTTTGGTCCCTTTAACAACAGGGTGGCACATATTAAGGAGCTGAAACTCCTTAACCCTTCATCCAATTTTAATGTGGATACCCTCAAATGAAAGCTGAAAGTCTGAACTTCAACTGCATCTGAATTGTTTTGTTTAAAATTCATTGTGGTAATGTCCATAACCAAAATTAGAAAAATGTTGTCTCTGTCCAAATATATATGGACCTAACTGTATACTGGCTCACTAATTACAGTCGCTTCTCGTGTTCTTCTCTACAGCCTTTTTCGTTTTTTTTTTTGTTTTTTTTTATCTCCGTCAGCAAATATGTGACATTCATTGTTGTTGCCAGTAAAGTCTCCTCGAATCTCAATGAATGAAAATAATCCCAATGTTATATATTTGAAGATAATAATAAATTGTAAAGGTTTATCAAGAGCCCTAGAAAAAGCGAATATCTTTATAATTGTATATGTATATAAAATATACAGATATTTTATTTGTATATATTTATTCATTTTTTTCTTCAGGAGTTCAGTGCCTATGTTCAACAGATAAAATATGGCATTGCTAGAATTGAAGCAGCTTTACCAAGAGTCTACGAGTTGGCAGCTGGTGGCACAGCAGTTGGAACTGGGCTAAATACTAGAATTGGATTTGCTGAAAAAGTTGCTTCCAAAGTATCTGAACTCACAGGTATGTTTTGAATGGTGTGTGTTTTTTTTTTTGTTTGTTTTTTTTTTCTGTTAATAAAAATGGAATAAAAACCTTAACTTTTATTCGGGTGTCATGAACACTTTCACTACCATATATTATTTGCAAAAATATGTTATAAAAAAGGATGTGTTTTAGCTTTTTCTATCAAATGTTTATAAGTAATTCACAACTATTGAAAGTCTTGTTTTCCATCGAGCATATTTCCATTTTGCGTACAAAATGCCACCTCATTTATAGCATTGCCCATATGGTTTCATTAGATTTGAAGAATGGTGGGTAGTGATCCTTTCTGCACTGCGAGTGAAATTAGATGTTCTATACTAAACCTATAGCATCCAGCAATGTCTACACAACATTTTGGTTACAAGCCAACTACATGTGTTCCATTAACTTCACACCAACCACTCTTAAAGGCCATCCTGGTGCACAACAAGACTGCATTGGAGTAGAGGTCTTTCCTCTTCAGCAATGGGTCCTGCGTTTGTCTTGGATGCAATGATAACTGGAACTTGTTCTGAAGAACATGGGGACAATGTCATAGAGGCCTTCACTAGGGTACGTAAAAGTGTACCAGAAGCCTTTTTTTTTTTATAAACGTGACAACAGCCGGCCGCATGTTACTCGTTCTAGGCCTGCTTGGTCTAAACACATGACTATGGCCTGCAGCGTCTTCAGACTTCTCTCCCATCAAGCACATCTGAGATGTTGTTGGTCAGAGATTTGAAAGGGAGCTGCCAGTAGTGAACCTTAATGATTAGTGTGCCAGACAACGATTAATAACCTCAATGATTGTATGTCAAGTCTATAACTGAAGTGTGGCTAGAAGGTAGGGTGCACTACAAAAAATTCTATGGGAAGTATAAAAAAGAGGGTGCTGCGACATGCATAGAAAAATATATCTGTGCGTAAAAAAAAAAAAAGACCTATGCATAAAAGGCTCAATACAGGAAAAATATATATAATATCTTTATTGACCACAAAAAGCACACAGTGAATAATAACATTTAAAAGTCAAAAAATGACAATACAACAACCCTGGTACCAGTAAAGTTCATATGACTATAGATAGATATATAAGATATAATCCAGAAGGAATATATGCAATGTATAAATAACAATGACTCAAGCCCCAGTATATGTATCAAATGAGACGATTGTCCCCAATGCTGTGAATCACAATCAAATTGAGTGGGAATATACAGCTCAATAAATGCACACAATATGAAAATCTATATGTCCGAAGTTGGGCGTCCCCAAAATTGGTAGACAATAATATACAAAAAGACTCAACAAGGTGTAAGCCCTATAATGGTGCTAAATAAGGCACCATTATAGGGCTTTTGGATTGTATCTTATATATATCTATAGTCATATGGACTTTACTGGTACAAGGGTTGTTGTATTGTCATTTTTTGACTTCTGACCCCTTCCCGACCTGTGACACAGCGTATGCGTCATGAAAGTCGGTGCCAATCTGACCTGTGACGCATATGCGGCGTCACAGAATGATCGTATTCCTGCATCATTCGGGTGAAAGGGTTAACTAATTTCACCCGCCCTGCAGGTACAGGGGGTGTTGTACTTGAGATCGGGGGGGTGGCTTCACCCCCCCATGGCTACGATCGCTCTGATTGGCTGTTGAAAGTGACTGTTTCACTTTCAATCAGAGCAATCATAATATTTCACCAATGAAAATTGGTGAAGTATTACAATCCAGCCATGGCCGATGCTGCAATAAGGGTTGTAATTAGGGTTAGAATTAGGGTTAGGGTTGCGGTTAGGGTTGCAATTAGGGTTAGGGTTAGAATTAGGGTTAGGGTTGCAATTAGGGTTAGTTTTAGGCTATGTGCACACAGTGCGGATTTGGCTGCGGATCCGCAGCGGATTGGCCACTGCGCATTCGTAGCAGTTTTCCATCACGTTTACAGTACCATGTAAACCTATGGAAAACCAAATCCGCTGTGCCCATGGTGCGGAAAATACAGCGCGGAAATGCTGCATTGTATTTTCCGCAGCATGTCAATTCTTTGTGTGGATTCCGCAGTGTTTTACACCTGTTCCTCAATAGGAATCTGCATGTGAAATCGGCACAAAAAACACTGGAAATCCATGGTAAATCCTGTGGATTTTTCAAAAACGATGCAGAAAAATCCTCACACAAATCCGCAACGTGGGCACATAGCCTTAGGGTTAGGGTTGAAATTAGAGTTAGGGTTAAAATTAGGGTTAGGGTTGGAAATAGGATTAAGATTAGGGTTAGGGGTGTGATAAGGTTAGGCTTGTGGTCAGGGTTATGGTTAGGGTTGGGATTAGGGTTAGGGGTGTGTTGGGGTTAGGGTTGTTGTTAGGGTTGGGATTATTGTTAGGGGTGTGTTGGGGTTAGGGTTGGGATTATTGTTAGGGGTGTGTTGGGGTTAGGGTTGGAGTTAGAATTGAGGGGTTTCCACTGTTTAGGCACATCAGGGGGTCTCCAAACGTGACAGCCAATTTTGCACTCAAAAAGTCAAATTGTGCTCCCTCCATTCTGAGCCCCGACGTGCGCCCAAACAGTGGTTTACCCAAACAAATGGGGCATAAGCGTACTCAGGAAAAATTGCACAACAACTTTGGGGGTCTAATTTCTCCTGTTACCCTTGGGAAATTTAAAAAATGGGGGTAAATTATTTTTGTGGGAAAAAAAAGATTTTTTTATTTTCACGGCTCTGCGTTATAAAATTCTGTGAAGCACTTTGGGGTTCAAAGTGCTCACCACACATCTAGATAAGTTCCTTGGGGGTTTTTATTTCCAAAATAGGGTCACTTGTGGGGTGTTTCTACTGTTTAGGCACATCAGGGGCTCTGCAAACGTAACATGACGCCCGCAGACCATTCCATCAAAGTCTGCATTCAAAACGTCACTACGTCCCTTCCGAGCCCCGATGTGTGCCCAAACAGTGGTTCCCCAAACCCCCCCCCCCCCCCTCCCACATATGGAGTATCAGTGTACTCAGGACAAACTGGACAACAACTTTTGGGGTCCGATTTCTCCTGTTACCCTTGTGAAAATCAAAAATTGCGGGCTAAAAATAATTTTTGAGGAAAAAAATGATTTTTTTATTTCCACGGCTCTGCGTTATAAACTTCTGTGAAGCACTTGGGGGTTGAAAGTGCTCACCGCACATCTAAATTAGTTCCTTGGGAAGTCTAGTTTCCAAAATGGGGTCACTTGGGGGGGGGGCTCCAATGTTTAGACACACAGGGGCTCTCCAAACGTGACATGGTGTCCGCTAACGATTGGAGCTAATTTTTTATTCAAAAAGTCAAATGGCGCTCCCTCCCTTCCGAGCCCTACTATGTGCCCAAACAGTGGTTTACCCCCACATGAGGTATCGGTGTATTCAGGAGAAATTGCCCAACAAATTTTAGGATCCATTTTATCCTGTTGCCCATGTGAAAATGAAAAAATTGAGGCTAAAACAAATTTTTTGTGAAAAAAGAAAAAAAAAGTACTTTTTCATTTTTAAGGATCAATTTGTGAAGCACCTGGGGGTTCAAAGTGCTCACTATACATCTAGATAAGTTCCTTGGGGGGTCTAGTTTCCAAAATCGGGTCACTTGTGGGGGAGCTCCAATGTTTAGGCACACAGGGGCTCTCCAAACGCGACATGGTGTCTGCTAAAGATTGGAGCCAATTTTTCATTCAAAAAGTCAAATGGCGCTCCTTCCCTTCCGATCCCTGTCGTGCGCCCAAACAGTGGTTCCCCCCCACATATGGGGTATCGGCGTAGTCAGGACAAATTGTACAATAACTTTCGGGGTCCAGTTTCTCCTTTTACCCTTGGGAAAATAAAAAACATGTTATATCAAATGTCAACTTAAAAGACAAAATATTACAGGCTTAGGGTACCGTCTCACAGTGGCACTTTTGTCGCTACGACGGCACGATCCGTGACGTTCCAGCGATATCCATACGATATCGCTGTGTCTGACACGCAGCAGCGATCAGGGACCCTGCTGAGAATCGTACGTCGTAGCAGATCGTTTGGAACTTTATTTCGTCGCTGGATCTCCCGCTGTCATCGCTGGATCGGTGTGTGTGACAGCGATCCAGCGATGCGTTCGCTTGTAACCAGGGTAAACATCGGGTTACTAAGCGCAGGGCCGCGCTTAGTAACCCGATGTTTACCCTGGTTACCATCGTAAATGTAAAAAAAAAAACAAAACGTACATACTCACATTCCGGTGTCCGTCAGGTCCCTAGCCGTCTGCTTCCCGCACTGACTGACTGCCGGCCGGAAAGTAAAAGCAGAGCACAGCGGTGACGTCACCGCTGTGCTCTGCTTTCACTTTACGGCCGGCACTCAGTCAGTGTGGGAAGCAGACAGCTAGGGACCTGACGGACACCGGAATGTGAGTATGTACGTTATCGTTAATACCGTCACATGGCTTAATTTAGTCACTATATAAGAGGGGCTGGGATCCCTTATTAGCCACACCCCCTGAGGAAGCGGGCACATACCAACGCGAAACGCGCGTCGGGGCACATATCCAGGACCAGGACGGACCACCACTGACATCTATGGGTAATTTATCTCTATATAACAATATGTTTTTGTCTTTGGTAGTGATACGGTAAATGCGGCATGGCAATGTAAGGTGTGCTAGATAGCGGAGGCTATGTTACCACTATTTCACACATGTGAGCACACACATATATTGATTGCTCCCACACATGTGGTATAAACTGCATTTATCGGAATTATTTGGACATCACTGTTCTATCTTATGTACCTGGAATTTTAGGCGCACCTTGATATAGTCACTATTTCACTTTTGTGATACTAATATATATGATGTTTTTATTGTCCTATAAATTTTCAATAAATATAACTTGATGGTACTATTTTTGTTTTATTTAGCTCATTTGACTCTTGTTTCTCCATATTAGTTATATAGATAAGTCTATTCTTTCTGGCTTGCTTAAAATGGTCATCTGGTTAATTAAGATACAATGTGTCTTCACACCACACTTTTTTTTTTTTAAACGTGTACAGCAATAGTGGAATTCATTTATTCATTGCAGTGTGATGACGCACGGTCCATTTATATACCATGTCTTTCGGGTTCTAAGATGCATTTTTTCCCACCAAATATGGGACGATTATGGGGGGCCTCTTATAATCTGAAGGTAACTTGCCGGGGCAGAAATAGGGCTGGTTACGGTGCAGCGGGGTCACATGAGGCATGTGGGCGATGTTGCAGGCACCGGGCTTGGAGAAGGGGATGTCCTGGCGCTGCAGACCCTTGGCTCTCATAAGATGTCGGCGCTGAGTGGAGACTTCCTTTGATTTCACTGAGAGATCTCAATCTGCACATGCTCCTTCTCCGGCGGCCATTTTACAGAAGTCCACCATAGGGAAATCAATGGGAAGGAGGATCCGCTGAGCACCGACATCTTAGGAGAGCCCAGGGCCCTTTGCGCTGGGACATTCACTCCTCCCAGTCCTGGGCTCGCAGCATAGCCGCACTCTTGCCGCCGCTGGGTTCCTGAAGCAGCAACCCTGCCTCCTGTGACCATGCTCCACAGTAGTCAACACACGACTCCCACCTCCGGTAAACTACTATAAAATGGGACTATAAGACGCACCACCATTTTATTTAAAACATGTAAAAAAAAATAAATCCTTTTTTCCTCCCCAGAATTTGGAGAGCATCTTATAGTCCGCAGATTACGGTAACTTTGTATATTGATCATACCATATTTGTGCACTTGTATGTTAACAGAAAAAAAGTTATGACTTGGAATATAAGAATATTATTTAGTTTTGATAGTACATAAGAGTGCATTTCTTGCTGTCTTAGGTCTCCTGCAAATATTATGCTAAAAAATGTTATGTTTTATTTTAATATTCCCACAGGACTACCATTTATTACTGCTCCAAACAAATTTGAAGCTCTTGCTGCCCATGATGCACTGGTTGAATTGAGTGGCGCTTTGAACACTGTGGCTTGTAGCCTAATGAAGATTGCCAATGACATTCGATTTCTTGGATCAGGCCCACGATCTGGTCTTGGAGAATTAATTTTGCCAGAGAATGAGCCTGGAAGCAGCATTATGCCAGGTAATACAATCTTTTTTCTTGTAGGTTCCATTGATGCAATAAATGTACAAGATGGGAGCTTAGTCCGCACCACATACAGCTGGTGCCAGTTGTGTTTTACAGCCAGGACCAGTCTCTTACTGCTGTTTTAAACACTTAAATGCCATTTGATGCAGCATTTAGTTGTTGCAATCTAGCTAGTGGACAAGTTCTGATGCACATTTCCCCACTTGCTGGCTGCTCTTGGGTTGCCATGGCAGCTAGGGGTCTTCTGAAAGCCCCTGTCTCTTAACTCTTTCTGTTCCTATGAAGAAAAATTGCTGTGTAAGTTTCATAGGTGATTGCTAATTTCAATATATGTTGTAATACTTAGAGGTTATCCAACCCCAAAATCCCCAAATCATTTCAAGCTAATCTGTGCTGTGTTGCAGTGGAACACACCTGTATACAATTTTGTTTTGTTTCTACTTATTGTTCTTCTGGAAATTCATATATTTTCGGCTTTCAGTTTGTTTACATGCTCTGTTCTTCATTGGGCAGCTGACTGTGCTTATCCAGGATGTCCCTCCTGACAGAACCATCAGGAGGTTGTCCTTCATATCCTTGATAGGGACAGGAGCACATAAGAGGTTAAAGGGTCATTGCCTTCCACCAACCCTCAGTGTTTTTTCCTGTCCCTATCAGGGACAGATGCAGAGGTGTACTTACATTTTCCAGTCGAGAGGGAGCTCCTTATGTCAGGTGCAGGAGGATGGGGTCCTCGCATCTCTTCCCCGCCGTGAGTCTGGAGACCGACACCCAGCTTATCAAGGGGTCCCTCAGCCTGTCCAGTTGAGATGTGGCTGCTGGGATGAACTGCTTCCCCCTCAGGATACTCCCGGTTCACATTGCCCCATACCTACACTCTGCTCCTGTGCGCCCTGAAGACTGAATGCCAGGGCGCTTCCGGGATACTTAGGTGATGACGCACCGGCCCTTAGTACCCAGTGTGCGTTCCAGCATAATAAGAGATGAGGTTCAAAATTCCGGCACTGAGTTAGTTTCCCTGCAATCCTCCTGGATGGCTCCGAGGCAAAAAAAAGGCCACAGTGGAAAATGGAATCCAGTTCAGAGGAGGAAGAGTTGTCAGGTTACGCTGACCCTGAACAGGAGGAAAAGGGATGTATTTATCTCAATCCCCCCAGAGGAGAAAAAGAAATACCTTTTCCTTTGGGAAGACACTGACACTCCTTATCAGCCGTGACAAATACCATGAAGGTTAAGGATCCACTCCAGCCCTCCTTAATACAGGATGAAATGTTCAGAGGATGAACCGTATAAGCTGTATGAACAGAGTATTTCCAGTTAACATATATGGTCTTTAGTGGGAAGATGTGGAAAAGAGCCTAATTATTCCAAGAAGTTTCAAATCATGTCTTCCTTTTTGAGCCTGAAAAAATAAAATTATAGGAAGAGATTCCTAAAGTTGATATCCCCATAGCCAGGGTAGCAAAGAAAACCTCTATCCCATTTCATCACTCATCATATTTGAAGGGCACTATGGACAGAAAGGCAGATTTTCTTCTAAAAATAAAAAAAAACGTGGGAAGCATCTGCAATAATAATTAAGGCTACCATAGCAGCCACCACTGTAGCAAGATCCATGAATAAATGGATAGAGGAGTTAGGTTTATCTAAGGCAAAAGACATCCAAGGATGAGATCCTTGAATCTGTTCCATTACTAAAAATGGCAACAGGATTTATGGCTGATGCATCAATCGAGTCAATTAGGTTTGCCGCAAGGAATGGGGCAGTCTCCAACACTGCTAGGTTAACGATCTGGCTAAAAATCTGGTGTGGGATAGTCAAATTGTGCTCCATTCCCAGTTCCAGCCTTCAATTATTTGGTCCAGTACTAGACAGCTTTCTGGAAAGAGTCTCGGATGAGAAGAAAGGTTTTGAAGAAGAAATACCAAAAAAGAGTTTTGTCCTTTCGTAGTCCTCGTTCCCATAAAAAAACGGAATATACAGGTAAAGGGAAAACAGGTAGATGGAGCTACCCGAAGGGAGGCAAAGGTAGAAATACCTTTCCCAGTTCATCATATAGCTTGGGTAGACAATGATGCAAAGAAAATGGGGGCAAGACTCCAATACTTTCTCAGTGCCTGGACAGAAGTATCTAAAAACCCATGGATACTTCAAAAACAGGGGAAGGATGCAAAATACAGTTTGTGCAGATCCCTCATGGGAGATTCCACTTAACAACCATTAAGTCCCCACAGGTCTCAAGAAGACTACTGACGGACGTAAAGAGGTTGGTGGATTCAGGGGCAGTAATTCCCGTGCCAGAAACAGAATGGTTTTGGGCATGCTATTCTAGCCTAGTATTTTCAATTTAAAAAACAAAAACAAATCTGGGGACGACTATCAGACAATAATAAATCTAAAGTCTCTTAACAGATCCTACAAAAGTTCAAAATGGAATCGATTAGATCTACAATTCCAATGATCAAGGGAAAACATGGTAATGTGTATGCTAGATCTCAAAGAAGTATGCTATCATGTGCCCATTCATCCTCACAGTCAGCGTTAGTTAAGATTTGCATTGAAAGAGAGAGAAAACATTCAGCATTACCAATTCAGATGCCTTCCAAGTTGGTGGCAGAGGTTATGGCTTTCTTGAGGGAACAAGGAATATTGATTGTCCAGTATCTGGACCATTTCCTAATAATTGCAATGTGACCCCAGCAACTAAAAGCCAATTTAACATCAACTGTCTTGTTTTAAAGGGATGGATTGAACATAAACTAAAAAAAAAACAGTTTTATTCGGTCTCCCATGACAGCACCACAAGAGAGAGGGGATCCGCCCTTCAGGGACAGGAAACCTACAGACATAAAAAGGCGGCACCTCTCTCCCAAATCATTTGGTTTCCTGTCCCTGACAGGGGGACCTCTTCGGACATATCTTTTTGAAGAAGGTAGAAGATTGAAGCTGTACCCAGGCCCAGCAGGTCGACTCAGGCAGCGGGGGTCCCCTGCCTCGGCTTGGCCGGTGTGCTGGAAGCTCTGCACTG
The DNA here is from genome assembly GCF_051348905.1 of Ranitomeya variabilis. Taxonomy (NCBI): domain Eukaryota; kingdom Metazoa; phylum Chordata; class Amphibia; order Anura; family Dendrobatidae; genus Ranitomeya; species Ranitomeya variabilis. The sequence goes on along the minus strand of NC_135233.1, from coordinate 635,796,206 downwards.
CAGGGGGACTGCACGTGTAGGCAACTGCAGAATAAGCAGCCTCTGGGGAGTAATGCATGCTTGTAGTGGTCCAGCGCTGCGGGTGCAGGTGAGTATATGCGGCGGGGGTGTCCATCTCCTGGGGCTGTGCCTGGCCTGTGTCGGTGTTTTCCCTGGTGGCTGGCGGGCCGGTGGTTCCGGTTGCTGTACGGTGTGTCAGGACGTGTGCAGCATCGGGCGCCAGATGACACGGCTGGGGGCAGAGCCTTCGTGACATGACCGCGGCGTGACCTGGTGTCACGGTCGGGCATGCGTGTTGGATATCGGAGGCGGACCTTGTTGAAGTGACCGGTCGTGCACCAATGATGTGTCAGGCTCGCCGGTAAACATGACGACTGCGTCGGTGATTCGGGGGGAGGCGCGGTCCGGAGCGATGGGCGGTGTGCCGGAGCCAATGGCCACTGCTTGGAGCCGAGGTCAGAGGCTGCATGTGGGGTTGCCGTACGCAGGCCAGGGGGGGCGCCTTTGGGGAGGCACCCAGCGGCCTGCATATTAGCATCAGCCAGTCCACTGGAAGAGCCTGCTGGCCCAACCGAAAGGGGTGATACCAAAGGGGGGAGTGGCTGGAGCTATTTAAGGAGTCCATTCTGGGTGCCAGGTGCATCTAAGTCCATATTCCAATATGGAGTCACCAGAATAGCAGATGCAGATGGAGAAGCCACATATGAAAGTTACCCAGCAATGATCGCATAGTGTCACAACAGGTGGTCGTGTTGGTGACACAAGATCCAGTCTGAAGAGCAGACTGGACGAGTCTCCAGCCCATAAGGACATCCCTTCGGCTGAAAGAGGCCCCCCGAGGATTACAGTACCATTCAGTTATACGTCACTGGTAAGTGATCTTTGTGAAAGTTCACTTGGTGATGTAGCTCAACTTGTCTTTCCATGTTTTATTAGGGGAAGGAATGTACCTCTAAGGGCAAACACAGGGAGTGTTCAGTTTGTGGAGTTCCGCTACTTGAGTACTATGTGAAAAAATTTTATGCCAGCCTTGCATCCAGCAGATGGTGACGGGGGAGACTCTGAGCTTTACCTCCACATTGAGGGAAATGGTTAGAGCAGAGGTCAGAGTTGTTCGGTAAGATCCCTTTCCCAAGAATTGCCCCTTGAAGAAAGAAGACCCAGTTCTCCTGCGTCAAGGTCTGAGAGTGACTCTGGAGAGATCATTTCCGATTCATCCCCTTCATCATCCTCATCGTCAGAGGCCTGGTCAGGCTGTACCTGCCTTCCGCTTGAGCAAGTGGAGCGGCTAGTGAAAGCAGTTAATAACACAATGGGTATTGTAGAGCCCCGGCCGGAAAGGTCCATGCAGGACGTGATGTTCAGGGGTCTGGATCGGAAGGTTCGCAGATCCTTCCCACTTAATGATAAAATCCGGGCACTGATTGTCCGTGAATGGAAGAAGCCTGAAAGAAAAAGGTCTCTGCCTCCGGGCTTTAAGAGGAGGTACCCATTTGAGGAATGAGCTTCGTCCTCATGGGATAAGGCCCCGAAGCTGGACACAGCAATTGCTAAGGCTTCCAGGAAGGAAACTGCCATTTGAGGACATGGGAAGTTTGAAAGACCCGTTGGACAGGAGGGCAGAGGTTTTTCTGAAGGGCGCCTAGGAAACATCAGCAGGGTCCCTTAGACCAGCAGTGGTGGCTACTTGCACTGCTAGGTTGTTAATGGTCTGGTTAGACCGGTTGGAGGAACAGCTTAAGGAGAAAGCTTTGAGAGATAGGATACTATCCTTCCCATGATTCAGGGAGCGGCGGCCTTTCTATCGGTCGCTTCAGCAGACTCTGTTAGGCTAGCAGCAAGAACTGCGTCCCTTTCCAATGCTGCACCCAGAGCTCTATGGCTAAAGTGCTGGCCAGGGGATGTTCAGGCCAGATCTAAATTATGCAGTATCCCTTGTGAAGGAAGACATCTGTTTGGACCACTATTGGATGAACTCTTGGAGAGAGCTGGGGACAGAAGAGAAAAGGTTACCTAGCCTAGCGGGTCCTTCATACAGGGGTGACTTCGGTAGAAGGTTGTCCAGCCATAGGAGAGCATCTAGGGACAAGGCTAGATGAAACCACAAAAAGAAAGGTAGAGGCTATATGTTCGGCTCCTCCCGAGATCGCAGGAAAACACCCCAATGACTGCCGGCCCAGCTGGGGGGAGGCTCTCTGCTTTCTTCCTGGCCTGGTCAGAGATTTCGGACAGTGCGTGGATACAGGGTGTCATCACCACAAGTCTTAAGTTTCATGTCCTGAAAGTGCCTCATGACAGCTTTAAATTGACTCCCACTCGTTCTTCACCAGCAGAACAACAGGCATTGGGAATCGGAGGTCTTGGAACTTCGGCAGAAAGCTGTCCTGATAGACGTTCCTTTATCAGAAAGAGGTAAAGGGTTCTATTTCCCCCTCTTCCTGATTAAGAAACCAGACGGTTCCTTTCAGACCATTATTAACCTGAGGGGTCTAAATGAATTCTTAGTGGTCCAGTCCTTTAAGATGGAGTCAGCGAGGTCTGCAATAAAACTGTTCTTTAAGGATTGCTTCATGGTGGTATTAGATCTGACGCCTACTATCATATTCCAATACATGCGACGTTCCAGCAGTATCTTAGAGTGGCAGTGTCCCTGGGAAGTGTGATAAATCATTTTCAGTTTAGAACCCTACCGTTCGGCCTCGCCACTGCTCCTCGGGTATTCACTAAAGTAACCCATTTCCAAGCCCCATAGTAGGAACTCTAATACCTGGCTTATTTTAACTTTTCCCCCATCTTCGTCCCTGAGACTGATGGGAACTTTCTCCAGGTTCTGGCGTAAATCCTAGTCGTGGATGCTTTCCTACTTTTAAGTAAAGTATCTACCAAACCCCGAGAAAACCCTTTCCCCTTCAGCAGTGCCCTTTCAAACTCCACGCCGTCAGATGTAGGCTGGACACTTGTGGATGGAAGATCGGACCCTGTGACAGGAGATCTGGGAGCTCCGAGAGAACCCATGGGTCAGTGACAGACATTTTTCTTAGCCAGGGAAACCATGGCCTTCTGGGCCAGAATGGAGCTATCAGAATCATAGATGCCCTGTCTTCCCTTATCTTACTTAGAACTAACAGAATCAGGGCTATATTGGGGGGGGGGGGGAGGCATATGCCAGCCTGAAGTTCCATGGGATTAGGAGGGCATCCACAGCATGAGGATTCTCTCTGGCAAACAGATCTATGTCCGGGGACCCCCACATCTGTACAATCTGGTCAAAGATAGTCTGGTTCAATGCCCATTCCCCCTGCCTGAACTCGTAGCGGCTTAAAAAGTCGGCTGACTTTCTCTCTTCCTTTTATGTGCAGGGATGTTAATGACAGGAGAGGAGTCTCGGCCATCTGAAAATACGATCCGTCACCTCCATCAAAGACCTGGATCGAGTTCCCCCTGGTGGATGATATAGGCCACAGTTACCTGACTGTCTGAGAACACTCTGACATGCCAACCCTGTAGGGATATAAGGATCTCTCTTAGTGCCCGCTAAGGTGGTGGCACATCTCCATGAGCAGGACATACTGGTGATCCCCTATCTGGACGACTTTCTAATGGTTGGCTGCTCACTCCAGCACTGCAGGACTCAATTGGAGGCGGTAATAGCGGTTTTAGAAAAATTGGGGTGGCTTATTAATTTTAAAAAGTTACAGTTGCAGCCCCTGAGGGTGCAGGAGTTTCTTAGTCTTGTCCTTGGCTCCGGGGTGCAGGAGTGTCATCTACCACAGTCAAAGGTAGTCTGTGTTCGGCATCAGGTGCAGAGGACTATAAGTAGTCCAACCATGTCCCTTAGGGGGGCAATGTCACTCCTAGTCTCTCTCACATCTGATTTGGGCCCAATTTCATACTAGGGTTCTGCAGTGGGAGGTGTTATATAATCAGCATCGGCTGGAAGGAGGCCTAGAGAGGAAATTGTTTGTCCCTCTCTATCATACACTCCCTACGTTGGTGGTTACAAGTGTCAGATTTCTCTAAAGGGGTTGCCTGGGTAAACCATATCTCCCAAATTATTACTACAGATGCTAGCCCCAGGGGTTGTGGGGTGCATATGGGAGAGGTGTGGGTCCAGGGGGTTTGGTCACCTTTGGAGCAGGTAGAGTCATCTAATATGATGGAGCTGTTGGCCGTGGAGCGGGCACTAAGAGAGATCCTTATATCCCTACAGGGTTGGCATGTCAGAGTGTTCTCAGACAGTCAGGTAACTGTGGCCTATATCATTCACCAGGGGGAACTCGATCCAGGTCTTTGATGGAGGTGACGGATCGTATTTTCAGATGGCCGAGACTCCTCTCCTGTCATTAACATCCCTGCACATAAAAGGAAGAGAGAAAGTCAGCCGACTTTTTAAGCCACTATGAGTTCAGGCAGGGGGAATGGGCGTTGAACCAGACTATCTTCGACCAGATTGTACAGATGTGGGGGTCCCCGGACATAGATCTGTTTGCCAACAGGGGGAACAGGAAGGTGAGGCGGTTTTGTTTTTTAAACCCCAGAGAGAATCCTCATGCTGTGGATGCCCTCCTAATCCCATGGGACTTCAGGCTGGCATATGCCTCCCCCCAGCAACCCCCCCCCCATATAGCCCTGATTCTGTTAGTTCTAAGGAAGATACGGGAAGACAGGGCATCTGTGATTCTGATAGCTCCATTCTGGCCCTGAAGGCCATGGTTTCCCTGGCTAAGAAAAATGTCTGTCACTGACCCATGGGTTCTCTCGGAGCTCCCAGATCTCCTGTCACAGGGTCCGATCTTCCATCCACAAGTGTCCAGCCTACATCTGACGGCGTGGAGTATGAGAGGGCACTGCTGAGGGAGAAAGGGTTTTCTCGGGGTTTGGTAGATACTTTACTTAAAAGTAGGAAAGCATCCACGACTAGGATTTACGCCAGAACCTGGAGAAAGTTCCCATCAGTCTCAGGGACGGAGATTGGGGGAAAAGTCAAAATAAGCCAGGTATTAGAGTTCCTGCTATGGGGCTAGGAAATGGGTCTGGCCACGAGCACTCTTAAGGTCCAAGTGTTGGCATTAGCAGTCTTGTATAATTTGGATCTAACAAGCAATTACTGGGTATCCAGGTTTATTAGAGCAGCGGCTAGATCTAGGCCCATCCTTAAGCAGAGCTTGGTACCATGGGACTTGAACCTAGTGCTAACAGCATTGACAGAGGCCCCCTTTGAACCTATTGAGGTAGCCCCGATAAAGATTATCTATAAAGACTGCCCTTTTAGTTGTGCTAACGGTGGCTCAGAGTTAGCTATATGCAGGCCCTGTCTAGGCAACCTCCGTATACCCAGTTTAGGGACGATGGGGTTATCTTAAGACCAGATCCCCTGTATCTGCCAAAAGTCTCTTCCACATTCCACAGGCTGCAGGAAATAGTCCTGCCTTTCTTTTGTGCCAACCCTACCAATCAGAAAGAAAAGAGGTTCCACTGATTAAATGTTAGGAGATGCCTTCTTACTTATATCTCAGTAACTGGCCTGTGGAAGAAGCATAACTTCTTATCTGTGTCCTTTCAGGGGGTTAGGAAAGGGCTTAGTCTCAAAAAGTACCTTAGCCCGGTGGATTAGGGAGGCAATTTCTTTGGCATACACAGCGAGTGGCACTGCAGTTCCGAAGGGCTTAAAGGCGCACTCCACCCGAGCGTGGCAACATCCTGGGCAGAGAGGTCGGAAGTGTCGATAGAGGACATATGTAAGGTGCCTACATGGTCCTCTCCATCCACTTTCTTCAAACATTATAGACTCGATTTGGGTGGCTCTTCTGATCTCACATTTGGGAGAAGGGTGCTTGAAGCAGTAGTCCCTCCCTAGATTCCTTACATCTCTGTAATTCTCTTGTGGTGCTGTCATGGGAGACCGAATAAATGCTTAGCTACTTACCGGTAGCAGTGTTTTTCGGATACCATGACAGCACCCTTATATTCCCTCCCTTCACGTGTGGGTGAGCACTTTTCGGGGCTTGAAGCTTCTACACATGTAAAAATTATATTTAGTTAAAAAATGTTGTATATTTTGCTGCTAACCTGGGAGGTGCTCTCATGCTCTGTAATCCAACTGATGCGGGAGAGAGATTCCGCCCTTTTTATGTTTGTAGGTTTCCGGTCCCTGAAGGGCGGAACCCCTCTCTCTCATGGTGCTGTCACCGCTACCGGTAAGTAGCTAAGCATTTTGTGCCATGAAGGCAAAAGATCTCCCTAGGAACCCTCCTGGACTACAAACAGCAGATGTCCTTCTTATCAGAGAAAAAAAACAGTTCTAGCTTTCAGAAGAAAATCACAAGTTTCCATCAGAAAAACTGAGGATTCTTGGACTAATGACTGCTCTGTACCAGAGGTTCGGTGGAGTCGGTTCCACTCGACAATTACAACATAAGATTCTGACAACCTGGAACAGAAGAATAAATGTAATAGACAAGAAAATAACATTGTCGGTAATAACAAAGGAGTCATTAGCCTGGTAGACTTCTAGGACCTACCTGAAAAGAGGGATTATGTGAAAGCTGTCCCCTTTCGTAGCAGTCACCACAGATGCGAGCAGCAGTGGCTGGGGGGGCCATGTAAAAGATCAGTACCTATAGGGTACCTAGCAGAAATCAGATCTTCTGAGGTCATCCAACCTCAGGGAGCTTTAGGGCATCTGGGAGACCCTAAAAAGGTGTCAAGTTTAAAGAGCCAACACAAAAGAGGCCTGATATTACAACAGTAGCCTTCCTCAGACATTAATTGGAACCAACACACCGCCATCTGCAGGCTTTAGCACAGAAGATCTTCCTGTGAGCAGAGGAGATTGTGCGATAAGTGACAGCGATACATCTGAGGTGTCTCAAAATTCAGTAACAGACTTTCTCAGCTGGAAAACTGTTCAATATCCGGAATACAAGCTGAACTGGGAAGAATTTCACCTCTTAATATTTTGATGGGGGTACTCCCCAGTTGGACCTGTTTGAGGGGGAAGAGAATTTTGCTCTTTGCATTTTTCTTTGTGTCAATCAAAAAACAGGCCAACAGGGGTTGACGCCTTATCCTAGAAATAGGATATGGACCTAGCGTATGCTCTTCCTCCCTTGCCCCCAATTACAGCAGTGCTAAGGAAGATAAAGGAGGATCAAGCCTGGTTGACGCTGGTTTCCCTTGCTGAGAATGAGGTCTATTGAAGATCCCATCATCCTTCCAGAACGGCACGTTCTTCTGTTCCAAAAGTCAATGCACGATCCCAACGTGAAACTCCTACAGTTGTTTGCCTGGATCCTGAAAGGCAGATCTCGAGATCTAAAGGTCTCTCCAACTCCATCATATCAACTATACAAAAATTAAAAGCAAGTACCATCAGTAATATACACACACCTCTGGAGAAAATTTTGTGCACTGTAGCCTGAGGTGACTGGAGAAATCTATAATCCTAATATTACCAAAATTTTAGTGTGTCTACAGACAGGATTTGATAAAGCACTTTGAAGGTGCATATACTAGCTCTGAGTGCTTTCATAGACTATCCGCTAGCGGGGCATCCATGGATTGAGCGATTCGTTAAAGCCACAAATAGAATGAGAACCACTGATAGAGCCTATGTCCCACTATGCGATTTATAGATGGATAGAGAAAATAGTTGTTTTCCATCACAAATCCATACCTAAGGATCCTAGATGACTGTATTATCCTCCAGGCTAGATCCAGCGTTGCTACCAAAAGAGTGACAACTTTCCATCTGAGCCAAGAGGTAGTCTTGCCCCCCCATCCTGCCAGGACCATAAAAATAGTCAAGAACAGGCATTTCATTCCCTAGACGTCAGAAGAGTAGTCCTCCAGTATTTGGAAACCACAAAAGACTGGCAAATAGATTCCAATCTGTTCAAGCAGTTTGCGTGAATAAACAGGGGAAAAAAATACGTCAAAGGCAGCGCTGGCAAGATGGGTTAGGTCAGTGATGAGCCTGACCTAATCATCAGAACGAAAGTCTTCTCTGGACAACATAAGAGCCCATTCTACTAGAGCAGTAGCCACATCATGGGCAGAGCCACACAGGGGCCTCACTGGACCAGATCTGCAGTGCTGCAACATTGACAAATCTTAGCACCTTTTGCACACACTGTACACTTGATGTTTTATCTGGCCAAGAAATGGCCTTCAGAAGAAAGGTCCCCCAAACTGTAGTCATCCCATGAATGTATCCTCTGGTATTCTCCTGATGACCTTGTCAGGCGGAGCATCCTGGAAAGCAGGCATTAGTCCTACTGGTAATAGGTTTTCCAGGAATCAATCATGACTGCACCCATTACGTTCCCTCCCTTTAAATTCCTATCTGCTATGTGAACGTAACGTATGTAGAAGGAAACCAAATTAAAATAGTTGCATCCATCCTGGTGTAATACTTGAAAAAAATTACTGAGGGCTGGTGGAAGGAGGGGCTTTCTAACCTCTTGGGTGTTTCTGTCGCTATGAAGGATATGAGGGAGAACCTCGTAATGGTGCTATCATGAGGGACTCCTGGAAAACCCATTACTGGTAGGACTAATGCCTACTTTTTCCAACCAAACCCATGATACATTTCACTGTCCTCACAGTTAGAGGTAGAGAGCCCCCTGCCTCAGTGTCCAGTAATGCCCTCTGCCCGCCCACTGCACACTTATTGGTTGTTCGTATCTGCCCCAGCACAGACCTCTGTCACGCCAGCCACTCGCATGCCTTCTAAGTGCCATCCTACTTGCCATGTATTTTCCTCTACTCCACCCAATACTTGCCCATTACTCTTAAGTTTCCTTGTGCTGATTGTGAGTCATAGGGTGTAGTTTCCAAACTGTGCAAGAATTTGTATCCACCCTGCCCTGAAGAGATTTGCTTCCCCATCCTATCACCTGGTAGCAGGTGATGTATCAGGTGACTCCACCCTCCATTCCCGCTTGAACGTTGGTCCCTGGCCCGCTAGCACCTGTTTATGAATTACTCCATATTCTGTATTCCATTAAAGACTCAGCTTGTTTACCCTCTTATCTAAGTTCTCTGCTCCTGATCTCGGCTACCTTTATCGAACCTGTGCTGACCTTGGATTGTTTGACCACGTCTTTGTCTTCGCCCTCCTTTACCTCGTACTTGCGCCTTTGACCCTCCGGTCAGCTGCTGCAGTCCAAGGGACTACTCTGGGGTAGTACTTAGTGTCTACTGGCAACCCACCTTATTGTCATCATCAGAGGCTCTAGTAAAGACCCGGTAGGCAGTTGGTTACGCCCCTCCAAGGTAAGCCCGGCCCTTGGTATAGTGGGTTCACCCATCAGCATAACAACCTCTGTCATTCATTCCAACATTGGAGGGGACCTTGGACCACCCATCTCCTCCATCTCATATCACATCTGTAATTCTAATAAAGCTGATACATGTCCACCACATTACCCCTATGTACTTACATTACATATATGCCTACAGTATATATTATCTTTAAGGTTATATACAGTATCATTATGTTTGCTGATATACATATGTAGATAATCATACAAAAAATCATGAAGCACATCGTTCCATTGCGGCCGAGAGCAGAAGAGTAAAGCTCTCCCAAAATTAGTGCCCAGACTCACTGGGTCAACAGGACAACTCCAATAACCATAGAACAAGACAACAAAATGGAGTATAAAAATCCCAAAATACATAGTTTTCATGAAAAAAGAGATTTTATTAATACAGATATACATATGAATTAATAGATAGCAAACATTGTAACCCAAACAGTGAGGAAATATGGAGGAGACATGAAGGTATGCTGGATTTAGGTAGGAAAAGCAAAGTACATCCTGTGCATGCTACACATTAGTGACCATCATAGCACAGTACTACCCACATGGTAAAAGGAGTTCAGTGACATAAGTGGGTGCCAAACCGGCAGTACCCCACAAATCACTCCCAATAGACTGGTCCTTCATGCATGTTTACCCATAGGTAAAAGGACGGCAATCCCACTTGGACCCAGCAGCCCCTTGACGCGCGTTTTGCGGTCCAGCTTTATCAAAAGGGGTACAACCCCGTCCTTTTACCTATTTGTTCTGAGAAATTTGAATTTCTATTCAATTTTTTAAATTTGTTCTGAGAAATAGTATTGCCTCCATCAGATCCTCCTTCATACATCACCTCAAATCTGACCTAATTATTTTAGCGCTAGAAAACAACCTCTCTACACTAAATTGGGTTGGTGGCAAAGCAGTAACCACATGGGCGACATCTCTAACAATTTCAGGGTAAAAAGGAATTGCCTTGTGCACAGTCAGTTTTGATGAACGATTGAACTCTTCAACTACTTTGAGAGCAGATGAAAAATTTTGCTGAAATGTGGTCACTCTTTTCTATGGGAGAGGAATATTTTTCCCTGCGGCAACGCTTTGCCTGCTCCATGTCATCCAAATACTTTTCGAAATCAAGATCATCATCTCATGAGCATGAAGAAATGGCAGCGGCAGCACTTGCAGGACCCGAGTCTTCTTGCTCTTGGCCTTCCTGTAGTCCACTCATCCTAACTGCTACCTCAATCAGAGCTTATTTTCCTTTAGTAAGTAGTAGTTGATCATCCAGCAATGTACGATGACTCTGGTCCACATAAACAGCTGCCAGAAGAATTTTATTTTCTAATAGCAGTGTCTCTCCGTTTCATTGAAGCAGCAATGTCATCTGCGAATAAACTTTCTCTTTGGGACAGGCAAAACAACACGTTTTTCCACTCCTTTTATAAAAATGCCAGGAGTTAAATCCTCAACTTGTAACTTTTTAGTCACTATAAATTGGTGATGAAGCAATTCCTTCAATTCAGCCACCTGTGTCCATTGACCTTCATGTAGTGTTACCTGAGGGTTGGCCATATCTACAAAGAAGGGTTTCAGCTCAAGCACTCACTCAATCATTAAATAGGTGCTGCCCCACCGAGTGGCTTGATCCACAATTGCCCCTTTTCCAGCACGTCTCTTCAAGTTGGAATCAATTTTAGGGGTTCTGGCAGCAATAGCCAATTTCCTCACTTTGCTAATCAGAGTTCCAGCATGTCCCTCTTGCAGACTATCTTATTGCCAGCTGCAGCGTGTGCACAACACAGCGCATGTCATGAATAGCAAAGAGGTGTGAAGCAGCTTCAACAAGATCATTTAATTGTAAAGAATCATTTTGCTGTTCTTCTGTAGTAATATATGTTTGTTCCTCGGTTATGGGAATAGGACTGTGGCTTTCCATCTCCAACATACTGAATGTGAAATGTTCTTCTAGCTGCTGTTCACCTTCATGATTTTCATTCATCAGTTTAATTGTACTTATCATGTTTGAAGTATTATCAGTTACAATAGCAAGAACCTGTTCTTTTTTAGTTCATAGTCTTGCAGAACTTTTTTCACTAAGGTCTGGAGAAACTGGCTGCTGTGATGAGCTTTAGTATCTTTTACTGCTAGCGTCTTAGTAAAAAAGTTTTGTTGTCACAAACATATCAAACGCTGATAGCAAAATAGTTCACTCTGTGACGTGTGCAGGCCTCCATTTTAAGAAACACAAAGTGTCTCAATAGTCTTTTTAACCCCTTCATGACCGTGGGATTTTTCGTTTTTCCGTGTTCGTTTTTCACTCCCCTCCTTCCCAGAGCCATAACTTTTTTATTTTTCCGTCAATTTGGCCATGTGAGGGCTTATTTTTTGCGGGACGAGTTGTACTTTTGAACGACATCATTGGTTTTACCATGTCATGTACTAGAAAACGGGAAAAAAATTCCAAGTGCGGTGAAATTGCAAAAAAAGTGCAATCCCACACTTGTTTTTTGCTTGGCTTTTTTGCTAGGTTCACTAAATCCTAAAACTGACCTGCTATTATGATTCTCCAGGTCATTACGAGTTCATAGACACCTAACATGACTAGGTTATTTTTTACCTAAGTGGTGAAAAAAAATTCCAAACTTTGCTAAAAAAAAATAAAAATAAAAAATTGCGCCATTTTCCGATACTCGTAGCGTCTCCATTTTTCATGATCTGGGGTCGCTTGAGGGCTTATTTTTCGCGTGCCGAGCTGGCGTTTTTAATTATTCCAATTCGGTGCAGATACGTTCTTTTGATCGCCCGTTATTGCATTTTAATGCAATGTCGCGGCGACCAAAAAAACGTAATTCTGGCGTTTCGATTTTTCTTCTCGTTACGCCGTTTAGCGATCAGGTTAATGCTTTTTTTTTATTGATCGGTGTGCTGTGAGCGCCGACCACAGGGTGGCGCTCACAGCTACCGGCGATCAGTAACCATAGAGGTCTCAAGGACCTCTATGGTTACAATGGAGAAGCATCGCCGACCTCCGATCATGTGACGGGGGTCGGCGATGCCGTCATTTCCAGCCGCCCGGCCGGATGCGGTAGTTAAATGCCGCTGTCTGCGTTTGACAGCGGCATTTAACTAGTTAATAGCGGCGGGTGAATCGCGATTTCACCCGCCGCTATTGCGGGCACATGTCAGCTGTTCAAAACAGCTGACATGTCCCGGCTTTGATGCGGGCTCACCGCGGAGCCCTGCATCAAAGCAGGGGAGCTGACATCGGACGTACTATCCCGTCCGATGTCAGTAAGGGGTTAAAATCTTCCTTTTGGTTAAGGGCTTTTTCAATCACTAATTTTCTAATACTTTCTCTTTCCAAGAGAAACACCAAGTTTGCGGGCCATTTCGCCATTAAGAGCTCTAAAAGCTGGTTGTGCAAATAATGATAATGGTACACAGATCTTCACAACAAGCTTGATGAGCTGTCTTTTAAACATCTGCTGTCATTGTTACAGTAACTTTGTCACTTACAAAATATCTTGTAACTGATGTTTGAGATGATCTTTCCTCCTGCTTTGCCTGGTGGGAAGTGCTGGTCTCTGGTTTCTTGGTGCTGCTGTGATCTTTTTCAAACACAGCTTTGTAAACCTCTGGGTGGCATTGTTGTGAATGTCTTTTTAGATTGTAAGCTCTTGAAGCAGCATTTGTATCACTACCAGAGTATGAACTGATTTTGTCATCACAGCATTTGTTTTCATCTGGGTCACTTATACACTGACACACAAAATGATTATTAACTTCGGTCACTGTGAAATGAGCTTCTTTACTTATCATGAACATAAACTGCATCACAGATTCATCTCGGCTAAAAGTCTAGACCTTAGATCAGGAATAGGACAGACATTTATAGGACATTTCATAACTTTCCCAAATTCTTATGAAAAAATATTCCCCACAAACTGCATTGAACTACTGTACTCAATTTATTATATACTTTAGGAGTCTGAGTGGGATCATTTTATACCAACTCCGACTCCACAGCCCTTCGGTGCGGCCTGTGGGCAGGTCTTTCCTTGGTTTCTCTGGCTTAGTGCAGGAAGATAAGACTCTGCCTACAATTCCCCCTCGGAGCATGAGCATCTCATTAGCTGAAAACTTCTAAGGCCACTTTCACACTTCAGTCTTCATGTGTCAGTCAAAATCCGTCGTCGCGACGGATCCGTCAAAAATAGTGAAAAAACGGAAACAACGGATCTGTCGCATCCGTTTTTTCGACGGATCTGTTTTTTCATATCTCCAAATGGGAGGCTCCCAAACGTGATTGGCTACTGGAAAATAATGGAAACCTATCTATTGAGTGTTTTAACACCCCATCTTTGAGAGGTTGTAGAGCAAGTGGCAGAAATGAAAGGACCATCTACGTGCATCTATCCATCAGGCAGGTTGCTGGCTGGCTTCTTGCTTGTATGCTTCTTGCTGGCACATTGAGGAATGAAGCCACGTGGCAGGTTTATATAGATTTGGGGCTGTCTGGCCAATTGGCTACTAGATACTGATTTGGAGCATGCTCAGTGTAAAAAAAATGAGTCCGTCGCTGGATTCCGTCATTTGACGGACAGCGACGGATCCTGTGCTCATAGGCTTCCATTCTAGCCAACGACGGACGCCGCTGGATCCGTCGCTGTCCGACTTTTCGACGCAGACAAAAACTATACTTTGTCCATCCTCTCCAAACTACGGATAAACAAATTCCGACGGATCCAGCGCACGACGGACGAAACATGAGGCCAGCCGTCGTAATCCGTTGCTAATACAAGTCTATGAGAAAAAGACGGATCCAGCGGGCAAATTCGCTGGATCCGTTGTTTTTTTTTGTGAAAAAAAACGGATTTTGACTGAAACAAAAAGACTGAAGTGTGAAAGAGGCCTAACACTGATTACACAAGAACCATAAGGCTACTTTCACACTAGCGTTAACTGCATTCCGTCACAATGCGTCGTTTTGCCGAAAAAACGCATCCTGCAAAAGTGTTTGCAGGATGCGTTTTTTCGCCATTGATTAACATTAAGCGATGCATTGTGACGGATTGCCACACGTCGCACCCGTCGTGCGACGGATGCGTCGTGCAGTGGCGGACTGTCGGGAGCAAAAAACGCTACATATAACATTTTTTGCTCACGACGGTCCGCTTTTTCCGACCGCGCATGCGCGGCCGGAACTCCGCCCCCACCTCCCCGCGCTTCCCCGCACCTCACAATGGAGCAGCGGATGCGCTGGAAAAATGCATCCGCTGCCCCCGTTGTGCGGCGGAGACAACGCTAGCGTCGGGAACGTCGGCCCGACGCACAGCGACGGGCCGAGCCCGACGCTAGTGTGAAAGAAGCCTAAGATGGATTTCTTCACCCCAGGTATCATTTTTATCACTGTAACACTGCCAAGCTGACAATGTCTGTAGTTTAATTAGCAAAATCCTGCTGACAGGTTCTCTTTTCAAATTATGGCCATATTTGGTAATGTAGTGAAATTTTGACTCAATTTGAGAACAATTTATTTTTTTCCTTACAGGCAAAGTGAATCCTACGCAATGTGAAGCAGTTACTATGGTAGCTGCTCAAGTAATGGGGAACCACGTTGCTGTAACAATAGGCGCTAGTAATGGACATTTTGAATTGAATGTTTTCAAGCCTCTAATTGTAAGTATTGTTTAGTTATTCATCCTACTAATGTTTTAACTCCTTTGCTGCACCAAGCATTATAGTTTTGCACTTTAATTTTCACTTTCTTCCTTGAGCCATAATTTAATTTTTTTTATATATATATAGCCATACTTGTGGGTTTTTTCAGGTGAATTTGCAGTTTTGAAGAACACTGATTTTGTTTATTTTTTCATACAATGTACATTGGGGGAGGCATTCCAAGTGAGGTCAAATGGTAATGGGGGATAAAAAGTTCGTTCTGTGGTTAAAAAATGACCTGGCGATGTGGTTTTCCAAGTCTATACACTTAGAAGTAATCTGTCAGCCAGTTTTTACTATTTAATCTGAGAGCAGCATAATACAGGGCAAGAGAACCTGCTTACAGCAATGTGTCACTTGATCAGCAGCTTGCTCTAGTTTCAATACAATCAGCAAGAGATTATCAATGCCTGACTAGGTGCCCTGTGCAGGCCAGTCAGGCTAATCTGTGTAACCCTGCCCTAGCACTGATTGCCTGACAGTGCACAGTGTACATAGTAAGCTGCCAATCCTGTATGTGGGTGGGGTGACACAGGGCTCAAAATTCTGATCACTGCTACATCTAGAACAGAAAAAACAGAAATTTGTCCAAAACCACTCCAAGCAGTCCAGTAAGTGATACATCACTGGAATGAGGCAAGTTGTTTTTGTTTTTTTGTCATGACTTGTTTTTTTAGGGAAGTGCAGATTGCAACTCAAAATTGTCAGATTTTATCTTTAGGGCGTTTACCAGCAACCGCAAAAAAAAACAAAAAACGATGTCTGTCATTCTCTGTCCTCTGATGTGATCGCACATCAGAGGACAGAGAAATAGGGGATCTGGGACCCTGTTATACTTACCGGTGTCCCTGGGTCCTTCTGCATCCCCTCCTGGCCACCATCTTCTTCCGGTAAGAAAATGGAGGGCGTATGTGCAGTGTTCCCGCCGTGATCTGCCGGCCGGCAGAGGAAGATTCTTCCTCTTGTTTTATTTTGGTCACTGTGAGATCCTATCGCAGTGATCAAAATAGAAAAAATAATAAATACCCCCCCCCCCCCTTATCACCCCCTTAGTTAGGAAAAAACAATAAAACAATAAAAGAAAAAAATGTATATTTCCATTTTCCAATTAGGGTTAGGGTTGGGGCTAAAGTTAGGTTTGGTGCTAAAGTTAGGGTTGGGGCTAAAATTAGGGTTAGAGTTGGGATTAGGATTTGGATTAGGGTTAGGATTGGTATTAGGGTTGGCATTACGGTTAGGGTTGTGATTAGGGTTAGGGGTGTATTGGGATTAGGGTTGGGATTAGGGTTAGGTTTGAGGTTAGGGTTGAGATTATGATTAGGAGTGTGTTGGGTTTAGGGTTTTGATTAGGGTTATGGTTAGGGTTGGGATTAGGGTTAGGGGTGTTTTGGGGTTAGGGTTGGAGTTAGAATTGGGGGGTTTCCACTGTTTAGGTACATCAGGGGTCTCCAAACGTGACAGCCAATTTTGCGCTCAAAAAGTCAAATGGTGCTCCCTCCCTTCTGAGCTCTGCCGTGTGCCCAAACAGTGGTTTACCCCCACATATGGGGCATCGGCATATTCAAGACTAATTGGACAACAACTTTTGGGGTCCAGTTTCTCCTGTTACCCTTGCGAAAATAAAAAAAACTTGGGCTAAAAAAATCATTTTTGTGGAAAAAAAATGATTTTTTATTTTCACGGCTCTAAGTCAAACTTCTGTGAAGCACTTGGGCGTTCAAAGTGCTCACCACACCTCTAGGTAAGTTCTTTGGGGGGTCTAGTTTCCAAAATGGGGTCCCTTGTGTGGGGTTTCTACTGTTTAGGCACATCAGGGGCTCTGCAAACGCAACATAACGCCCGCAGACCATTCTATCAAAGTCTGCATTCCAAAACGGCGCTCCTTCCCTTCTGAGCTCTGCCATGCGCCCAAACCGTGCCCCCCCCCACATATGGGGTATCAGCGTACTCAGGATAAATTGCACAATAAACTTTGGGGTCCAATTTCTTCTGTTACCCTTGTAAAAGTAAAAATTTGGGGGTGAAAAGATCATTTTTGTCGAAAAATGAATTTTTATTTTCATGGCTCTACATTATAAACTTCTGTGAAGCATTTGGGGGTTCATAGTGCTCACCACACATCTAAGCTCTTTGGAAGGGTCTAGTTTCCAAAATGGGGTCACTTGTGGGGATTTTCTACTGTTTAGTTACATCAGGAGCTCTCCAAATGCAACATGATGCCCGCAGACCATTCCATCAAAGTCTGCATTTTAAAACGTCACTAGTTCCCTTCCGAGCCCCGATGTGTGCCCAAACAGTGGTCCCCCCCACATATGGGGTATCAGCGTACTCACGACAAACTGGTCAGCAAATTATCGGGTTCCAATTTCTCCTGTTACCCTTGAGAAAATAAAAAATTGCAGGCTAAAAAAATCATTTTTGAGGAAAAAAAAAGGATTTTTTATTTTCACAGCTCTACGTTATAAATTTATGTGAAGCACGTGGGGGTTCAAAGTGCTCACCACACATCTAGATAAGTTCCTTTAAGGGGTCTAGTTTCCAAAATGGTGTCACTTGTGGGGGGTTACCACTGTTTAGGCACATCAGGGCTCTCCAAACGCGACATGGCGTCCGATCTCAATTCCAGCCAATTCTGCATTGAAAAAGTCAAACTGAACTCCTTCTCTTCCAAGCTCTGCCATGCGCCCAAACTGTGGTTTACCCCACATATGGGGTATCTGCGTTGTCAGGACAAATTGCACAACAACTTTCATTTTCTAATTTCTCCTGTTACCGTTGTGAAAATAAGAATTTGTGGGGAAAAGATCATTTTTGTGTAAAAAAAAAAAAAAAATACGATTTTTTATTTTCACAGCTCTACGTTATAAACTTCTGTGAAGCACTTGGGGGTTCAAAGTGCTCACCACGCATCTAGATAAGTTCCTTAAGGGGTCTAGTTTCCAAAATGGTGTCACTTGGAAAATCTCCCGAAACGTGCATCGGGGTGCACGATCACGGGACAACCCTTAAAGGTATATGCCTACATTTTTTAAATCCCTCTATTCACGCTGCACTTTTGTCTATATTGATTTTTTATAGTACAACCAGTACAACCTGAGATGCGTTTTTGATGATCTTGCACATTGCACTTTACACTTTATATATTTTACTTAGAATTGATACACTCAGTCACAGGAGTCATTTGTGTGCACTGTTTCATATATTTTTTGCACATTTGCTTTCACTATGAGGAATTGAGTATTGAAATATATGGTCCACTACTACCATTTGTCCTATTGGAATAATTATGTGGAATAATTGCAGTCCTGTTACGCGCACAGTTATATTGTTTTTATTGCTTTAATTGCCACTATCAATATTAAATAAAGGCATTTTGTATAATACATTTCCTGCGTGGTGTTTCTCTGGTAATCCATAGGTTGGGTGGTTGGTTTCTCTCCTTGAGCAGTGTAGCTGTGAATGTAATTATTGTAGGTGGTAAATCATTTTCTAGAAAGCTGCTTGCTTGATTTGTGTGTTACTCTGCTCCTGACTACTCTGCGCCCTCCCTTCTCCATAAAGTTTAAAGGGAACTGGTCACATCATTTGCAGTTCAAGTTCTGTACATCACTAAGGCTAGTTTCACACTAGCATTTTGCTGAGCTGCAGAGGGCTTTGGACTTCCTCCGTGAAGCCCCGCCCACGGCCGCACCACCGCCGCTCAGCTCTGCCTACGTCCGCATGCAGCCTGTGTACCTATCTTTAACATTAAATTGATTGAAAAAATTGGAACAGCACAATGCTCACCGGTGGGTGCCTGGTCTCCTGGGTAGAATGGTCCACACATCTACCCAAATTGTATACCAAGTACACTGAGCCTTTCTCAAGCCTTTATCTTTAACATTAGGTACGCAGGTCGTGCGGATGTATGCAGATGCCTCTGCATGCGTCGTTTTGACGATGCGGCGACCCGTGTCAAACGCAGCTGGTTGGAATTTTTTCTCTGCATCGTCAAAACGACGCATGCGGAGGCATCCACGTACGCAGGTCGTGCGGATGTACAGTACAGACCAAAAGTTTGGACACACCTTCTCATTTAAAGATTTTTCTGTATTTTCATGACTATGAAAATTGTACATTCACACTGAAGGCATCAACACTATGAATTAACACATATGGAATTATATACTTAACAAAAAAGTGTGAAACAACTGAAATTATGTCTTATATTCTAGGTTCTTCAAAGTAGCCACCTTTTGCTTTGATGACTGCTTTGCACACTCTTGGCATTATCTTGATGAGCTTCAAGAGGTAGTCACCGGGAATGGTCTTCCAACAATCTTGAAGGAGTTCCCAGAGATGCTTAGCACTTGTTGGCCCTTTTGCCTTCACTCTGCGGTCCAGCTCACCCCAAACCATCTGGATTGGGTTCAGGTCTGGTGACTGTGGAGGCCAGGTCATCTGGCGTAGCATCCCATCACTCTCCTTCTTGGTCAAATAGCCATTACACAGCCTGGAGGTGTGTTTGGGGTCATTTTCCTGTTGAAAAATAAATGATGGTCCAACTAAACGCAAACAGGATGGAATAGCATGCCGCTGCAAGATGCTGTGGTAGCCATGCTTGTTCTGTATGCCTTCAATTTTGAATAAATCCCCAACAGTGTCACCAGCAAAGCACCCCCACACCATCACACCACCTCCTCCTTGCTTCACGGTGGGAACCAGGCATGTAGAGTCCATCCGTTCACCTTTTCTGCGTCGCACAAAGACACAGTGGTTGGAACCAAAGATCTCAAATTTGGACTCATCAGACCAAAGCACAGATTTCCACTGGTCTAATGTCCATTCCTTGTGTTCTTTAGCCCAAACAAGTCACTTCTGCTTGTTGCCTGTCCTTAGCAGTGTTTTCCTAGCAGCTATTTTACCATGAAGGCCTGCTGCACAAAGTCTCCTCTTAACGGTTGTTGTAGAGATGTGTCTGCTGCTAGAACTCTGTGTGGCATTGACCTGGTCTCTAATCTGAGCTGCTGTTAACCTGCGATTTCTGAGGCTGGTGACTCGGATAAACTTATCCTCAGAAGCAGAGGTGACTCTTGGTCTTCCTTTCCTGGTGCGGTCCTCATGTGAGCCAGTTTCTTTGTAGCACTTGATGGTTTTTGCCACTGCACTTGGGGACACTTTCAAAGTTTACCCAATTTTTTGGACTGACTGACCTTCATTTCTTAAAGTAATGATGGCCACTCGTTTTTCTTTACTTAACTGTTTTTTTCTTGCCATAGTACAAATTCTAACAGTCTATTCTGTAGGACTATCAGCTGTCTATCCACCAGACTTCTGCACAACACAACGGATGGTCCCAACCCCATTTATAAGGCAAGAAATCCCACTTATAAAACCTGACAGGGCACACCTGTGAATTGAAAACCATTCCCGGTGACTACCACTTAAAGCTCATCAAGAGAATGCCAAGAGTGTGAAAAGCATCCATCAAAGCAAAAGGTGGCTACTTTGAAAAACTCACAGACGCACAAAAAGGACTAAAAATCCTACAGAAAATTGACAAAAAAATCACAGAGAAAAGCAGAGGTGATTACCTGCTGAAGCCTCCAAACAAATGCACTAGCAGAGCGCATCGGACCCGTTTAATGATGGCAAGAACACAGGTGCAAGAAATACAGATAAAACAACCACTTTCAATCCAGTGTTGGCTGTTTGGCATTAATGCACAAAAAAAGCGATAATAGTCTGTATGTGGCATCGTTCACACAGACAATGCAAAGCATCTGGTTTAAAGCCTATTAATAACGCACATACAGGGGGGCCGCCCAGTGCTACAAAATGCATGCTGTGTGAACAGTAGCCTACAGTTTACAGTGCCATCTTGGTCCGACTGCGCCCTGCAAGATAAAGTGCAAAAAAAACACATATCAATGTATGTAAGGTATTAGTTTATATTGGGGCCTCAATACGTAAGCCGGCAACCCGCGTGAACATAGTAACATAGTAACATAGTTAGTAAGGCCGAAAAAAGACATTTGTCCATCCAGTTCAGCCTATATTCCTATATTCCATCATAATAAATCCCCAGATCTACATCCTTCTACAGAACCTAATAATTGTATGATACAATATTGTTCTGCTCCAGGAAGACATCCAGGCCTCTCTTGAACCCCTCGACTGAGTTCGCCATCACCACCTCCTCAGGCAAGCAATTCCAGATTCTCACTGCCCTAACAGTAAAGAATCCTCTTCTATGTTGGTGGAAAAACCTTCTCTCCTCCAGACGCAAAGAATGCCCCCTTGTGCCCGTCACCTTCCTTGGTATAAACAGATCCTCAGCGAGATATTTGTACTGTCCCCTTATATACTTATACATGGTTATTAGATCGCCCCTCAGTCGTCTTTTTTCTAGACTAAATAATCCTAATTTCACTAATCTATCTGGGTATTGTAGTTCTCCCATCCCCTTTATTAATTTTGTTGCCCTCCTTTGTACTCTCTCTAGTTCCATTATATCCTTCCTGAGCACCGGTGCCCAAAACTGGACACAGTACTCCATGTGCGGTCTAACTAGGGATTTGTACAGAGGCAGTATAATGCTCTCATCATGTGTATCCAGACCTCTTTTAATGCACCCCATGATCCTGTTTGCCTTGGCAGCTGCTGCCTGGCACTGGCTGCTCCAGGTAAGTTTATCATTAACTAGGATCCCCAAGTCCTTCTCCCTGTCAGATTTACCCAGTGGTTTCCCGTTCAGTGTGTAATGGTGATATTGATTCCTTCTTCCCATGTGTATAACCTTACATTTATCATTGTTAAACCTCATCTGCCACCTTTGTTTAGCCACATTGGGTTTTTCCTATTTCTAGTCCTTTTATTCCCACAAGGTATAAACCGCTTACAGTGCCTATTTAGGATGTTCTTAAACATTTTCCATTTATTATCTGTATTCTTATTTCTGAGGATATTGTCCCAGTCTACCAGATTAAGGGCATCTCTAAGCTGGTCAAACTTTGCCTTCCTAAAGTTCAGTGTTTTTGTGACTCCCTGACAAGTCCCCCTAGTGAAAGACAGGTGAAACTGTACAATATTGTGGTCGCTATTTCCTAGATGCCCGACCACCTGCAGATTTGTTATTCTGTCAGGTCTATTAGATAGTATTAGGTCTAAAAGTGCTGCTCTGGTTGGATTCTGCACCAATTGTGAAAGATAATTTTTCTTGGTTCTTAGCAGAAACCTGTTGCCTTTATGGGTTTCACAGGTTTCTGTTTCCAAGTTAATATCCGGGTAGTTAAAGTCCCCCATAACCAGGACCTCATTATGGGTTGCAGCTTCATCTATCTGCTTTAGAAGTAGACTTTCCATGATTTCTGTTATATTTGGGGGTTTGTAACAGACCCCAATGAGAATTTTGTTACCATTTTTCCCTCCATGAATTTCGACCCATATGGACTCGACATCCTCATTCCCTTCGCTAATATCCTCCCTTAAAGTGGACTTTAGACAAGACTTTACATAGAGACAAACCCCTCCTCCTCTCCAATTTTTACGATCCTTTCTAAACAGACTGTAACCCTGTAAGTTAACTGCCCAGTCATAGCTTTCATCTAACCATGTCTCGGTTATTCCCACTATGTCAAAGTTACCTGTAGATATTTCTGCTTCTAGTTCTTCCATCTTGTTTGTCAGGCTTCTGGCATTTGCGAGCATGCAGTTTAGAGGATTTTGTTTTGTTCCAATCTCCTCGCTGTGGATTGTTTTAGAAATGTTCTTACCTCCCTTCTGAGTATGTTTTCCTGGGTCTTCTTTCTTCGAGTCTAATGTTTTTCTTCCCGTCCCCTCTTTTTCTAGTTTAACGCCCTCCTGATGAGTGTAGCGAGTCTTCTGGCGAATGTGTGTTTCCCAGGTTTGTTGAGGTGTAGTCCGTTTCTGGCGAGGAGTCCATCGTACAAGTAATTCACACCGTGGTCCAGGAATCCGAATCCTTGTTATCTGCACCATCGTCTTAGCCAGTTGTTCGCATCAAGGATCCTGTTCCATCTCCTGGTGCCATGCCCGTCTACTGGAAGGATAGAAGAAAAAACTACCTGTGCATCCAGTTCCTTTACTTTCTTCCCCAACTCTTCAAAGTCCTTGCAGATTGTCGGTAGGTCCTTCCTTGCGGTGTCATTGGTGCCAACATGTATCAGAAGAAATGGGTGGACGTCCTTGGAGCTGAAGAGCTTTGGTATCCTATCAGTCACATCCTTGATCATCGCACCTGGAAGGCAGCATACTTCTCTTGCGGTTATGTCCGGTCTGCAGATGGCTGCTTCTGTGCCTCTCAGTAGTGAGTCTCCCACCACCACCACTCTTCGTTGCTTCTTGGCTGTACTTTTTGCTGTCACTTGTTGCTGCGTACCCTTTTCTTTTTTGCCTGCTGGTAGTGCTTCATCCTTAGGTGTGCCATCTTCAACCTCTACAAAGATTTGATATCGGTTCTTCAGTTGTGTGGTTGGTGATTTCTCCATGGTCTTCTTGCTTCTTTTGGTCACATGCTTCCACACATCTGCTTTTGGAGGTTCTCTGACACTTTTTTCACCTTCTGTGACCAGTAGAGATGCTTCTGTTCTGTCTAGGAAGTCTTCATTCTCTTTGATGAGTTTCAAAGTTGCTATTCTTTCTTCCAGACCCCGCACCTTTTCTTCTAAAAGGGCCACTAGTCTACACTTCTGACAGGTGAAATTGGATGCTTCTTCTGGTCGATCTGCGAACATGTAGCACATGCTGCAGCTCACCATGTAGGTTGTCACATCTGCCATGTTGCTCCCAGATCCTGCTGACTTGCTGTGTGCTTTCCTTCTTGTGTAATCTACTCAGCCAAGCTTTCTTGCAATAATGTCCTACAGGCAAAAATTATCCTCCTCAAGCTTGAATCCCTGGTTTGGTGATGCTTTCCAAGCAGCTGGTCCCGGCTGTACCCAACGATCTTCTTGCTGAGGGAGACTCTTCGCTTTTCCCAGAAGGCACCTGGAATATGCAAATTATCCTCCTCAAGCTTGAATCCCTGGTTAATCCCTGGTAAGGGTCCTTACATTTTGCCGGTCCTACGCTAAACATTGAGTAAAAGCTCACAGACGCACAAAAAGGACTAAAAATCCTACAGAAAATTGACAAAAAAAAAATATATTTTTTTTTGTGCATTAATGCCAAAAGCCAACACTGGATTGAAAGTGGTTGTTTTATCGGTATTTCTTGCACCTGTGTTCTTGCCATCATTAAACGGGTCCGATGCGCCCTGCTAGTGCATTTGTTTGGAGGCTTCAGCAGGTAATCACCTCTGCTTTTCTCTGATTTTTTTTGTCTACTTTAAAAAACCTAGAATATAAGACATAATTTCAGTTGTTTCACACTTTTTTGTTAAGTATATAATTCCACATGTGTTAATTCATAGTTTTGATGCCTTCAGTGTGAATGTACAATTTTCATAGTCATGAAAATTCAGAACAATCTTTAAATGAGAAGGTGTGTCCAAACTTTTGGTCTGTACTGTACATCCGCACGACCTGCGTACCTAATGTTAAAGATGGGTATGCAGGCCGCATGCGGACGTAGGCGGAGGTGCGGCTGTGGACGGGGCTTCACAAAGGAAGTCAGCAGCCCTCCGCAGCTCAGCAAAACGCTAGTGTGAAACTAGCCTAACATGTTGTTCTCAAGCTAAACGTCCCAGTATAATAGTAAGATAAGGTTTAATCTTTGCTCAATTGCCTACCAGATCCTGGTTTTTAGTCCTATGGGTGGCGCTTGCATATCAATTTAGTCACAATAGTCACTCCCATAGCAGTGTTATTGATGACCTGGATTGCCAGAACATCACTGCAATCGCCAAGGAAATCTTGCACCTACCCGCTGCCAACCAGCTCCCTAGGCATGTGCATTGAAACTGGATGAATGTGAGCAGATGCACAAAGCCTTTGACTCCCAGTATCTTCCAGAGCATGCGCAAGTAACAAATGAAGCTGTGGATGTGCACCCATGCCCGATGACTTACAGTGGGGCAAAAAAGTATTTAGTCATTCAGCAATAGTGCAAGTTCCACCACTTAAAAAGATGAGAGGCGTCTGTAATTTACATCATAGGTAGACCTCAACTATGGGAGACCAACTGAGAAAAAAAATTCCAGAAAATCACATTGTCTGTTTTTTTATCATTTTATTTGCATATTATGGTGGAAAATAAGTATTTGGTCAGAAACAAACAATCAAGATTTCTGGCTCTCACAGACCTGTAACTTCTTCTTTAAGAGTCTCCTCTTTCCTCCACTCATTACCTGTAGTAATGGCACCTGTTTAAACTTATCAGTATAAAAAGACACCTGTGCACACCCTCAAACAGTCTGACTCCAAACTCCACTATGGTGAAGACCAAAGAGCTGTCAAAGGACACCAGAAACAAAATTGTAGCCCTGCACCAGGCTGGGAAGACTGAATCTGCAATAGCCAACCAGCTTGGAGTGAAGAAATCAACAGTGGGAGCAATAATTAGAAAATGGAAGACATTCAAGACCACTGATAATCTCCCTCGATCTGGGGCTCCACGCAAAATCCCACCCCGTGGGGTCAGAATGATCACAAGAACGGTGAGCAAAAATCCCAGAACCACGCGGGGGGACCTAGTGAATGAACTGCAGAGAGCTGGGACCAATGTAACAAGGCCTACCATAAGTAACACCCTACGCCACCATGGACTCAGATCCTGCAGTGCCAGACGTGTCCCACTGCTTAAGCCAGTACATGTCCGGGCCCGTCTGAAGTTTGCTAGAGAGCATTTGGATGATCCAGAGGAGTTTTGGGAGAATGTCCTATGGTCTGATGAAACCAAACTGGAACTGTTTGGTAGAAACACACCTTGTCGTGTTTGGAGGAAAAAGAATACTGAGTTGCATCCATCAAACACCATACCTACTGTAAAGCATGGTGGTGGAAACATCATGCTTTGGGGCTGTTTCTCTGCAAAGGGGCCAGGACGACTGGTCCGGGTACATGAAAGAATGAATGGGGCCATGTATCGTGAGATTTTGAGTGCAAACCTCCTTCCATCAGCAAGGGCATTGAAGATGAAACGTGGCTGGGTCTTTCAACATGACAATGATCCAAAGCACACCACCAGGGCAACGAAGGAGTGGCTTCGTAAGAAGCATTTCAAGGTCCTGGAGTGGCCTAGCCAGTCTCCAGATCTCAACCCTATAGAAAACCTTGGGAGGGAGTTGAAAGTCTGTGTTGCCAAGCGAAAAGCCAAAAACATCACTGCTCTAGAGGAGATCTGCATGGAGGAATGGGCCAACATACCAACAACAGTGTGTGGCAACCTTGTGAAGACTTACAGAAAACGTTTGACCTCTGTCATTGCCAACAAAGGATATATTACAAAGTATTGAGATGAAATTTTGTTTCTGACCAAATACTTATTTTCCACCATAATATTCAAATTAAATGATAAAAAACAGACAATGTGATTTTGTTCTCTCCGTGTTTGCGTGGGTTTCCTCCGGGTACTCCGGTTTCCTCCCACATTCCAAAGACATACTGATAGGGAATTTAGATTGTGAGCCCCAACGGGGACAGTGACGATAATGTGTGTGCAACCTGTAAAGCGCTGCGGAATATGTTGGCGCTATATAAAAAAATAAAGATTATTATTATTTTCTGGAATTTTTTTTCTCAGTTTGTCTCCCATAGTTGAGGTCTACCTATGATGTAAATTACAGACGCCTCTCATCTTTTTAAGTGGTGGAACTTGCACTATTGCTGAATGACTAAATACTTTTTTGCCCCACTGTAATTGTCAGCATGCAGGATTTCCTCAGTGATTGGAGCGACGTCTGGGCAGGCCATCAGTCACACTGTTGGGCATGGCTACTGTCCAGCGGACCATGACTGAAGCGATATACAGCGCCACCCATAGGACTGAAATCTGGGGTCTGGTATGCAATTGAGTAAAGATTAAAAGTGTAAAGAACATGTTAGTTATGCACATTACATGACATTGGGGCAGATTTGTAGGGATGAATTACATGACAGGCTCCTTTTTAATATGCTGTAGAAAATGACACCTCATTGTCCCCGCATTGTCTGCTTTGATGAAGAAAGATTTGAGGTGGTAGTTTTCAGAATGATGAGTTCCGCAGGGGTGAGGGGTAGTGACTACTAATTCAAGGAGGATTTCTCGGCTAAAATCTATTCAGTTTCTTATTCACTTGTACTCTTGACCATTTAAAGTTATTTTCTCCTTATGTTTTGTTTTTTAGATAAAAAATATCCTAAACTCTGTCAGGCTGCTTGGTGATGCTTCCGTTTCATTTACGGACAATTGTGTTGTTGGAATTCAAGCAAATACAGACCGAATCAACAAACTGATGAATGAATCTTTAATGCTTGTAACAGCTCTGAATCCACACATAGGTAAGGAATGGAGTTTCTGGAATTCCCAAATTCTCTTTATTTCTCTAGATGGTTGTGTTTAATTCAGAGACTGGATTACAAACCACCGGCACTTTTGCTGAATTATATGGCTCCGCTCATTTTGGCAACACTGCTTCAAACTTGTGTGAAAACGGCAAAAGTTGTAATTTTTTGGCGCAACTTCCACAATGTGCAAAAATGTTGTGACTTTTCCAAAAAGTGGCAAAAACACTGATGAGTCCCCCAAGTATGATGATCACGTATGCAATCTTGCTTTCCTTCCAAGAGCTGCTATCAGGACTTTGGGTGGCATTTGCCCTGCGTTCCTGACTGTGTCACTGCTACAATCGGCAGGTTTGTCCAATGTGTATGGCACACTTTGGAAATGACAAAAAAAGGTGGGGTCATTGTTTCTATTGATTAGTTTATTGTAATTTCCTCTTTCATTATCTTTCCTATTATGACTTCAATTTAAGGGATTTTTCAGCTTCAGCTTTTTACACACCATCCTTGTGTGATGCAAGATTCCCACGATGAATATTTTTGGTAAGCTTTTGATGTTGCAGATTTTTTTGCAGTATTTCTGCAACTATTAATTAAATTAGGTTATGTCCGTATTGTTCTTTTTATTCCTTTTTTTTTTTTTTTACATGCTTTTTTATTGCGTTTCTGACACTACAGTTTCTCTTTTTGGAATATCATGTTTTAAATAAAGCTGCTTTGTTTTTGATGCTTCCTGGTATTTGGCTTTGACAAAACTTTATTGACACAGTCATCTGCAGATCACATACATTTTTAATGTATTTCTACAGCGGAAACCGCACATTCGGTTTGTACCTGTGGATTTTTCACATCTAATACAATTCTATTGTATTCGCACATGGAGCTCAGCGTACCCGCAAGAGAAGTTCACATGTTGCGGATTTAAAAAATGCACTGCAAAAAATAGTTTAGACTGCATAAAAAAAAATAATCTTAATGGGCATGAGACTTTTATAGATCCCATCCGTCTTGCTGTAACTATGAGTTGTTGCATTTTGTGCACAGCTAAAGTACAGTGCCAAAAACTGATTATGGGAACTTAACCTTAAAGGGAACCTGTCACCAGGTTGATTGATATGAGATAACACCACCACCTTTCAGGGTTGATATACAGCATTCTAAACCCTGGAAGACCAGGAAAAGACCTTTTATTATACTTACTTGCATGGCGATCCGGTCTGAGGGGTGTCACTGATCTTGGTCCTCTTTCTTGCTTCATTTGGATGATGCATCCACACAGTCTCCCCGGCTTCGCACTCATGCACAGGCGTACTGCTCTATCCTGATGAGGGCAGAGCAAAGTATTGCAAAGCACAGGCATCAGGAAAGGTGAGAGAGGCCCCAGCGCATACTCATTGCAGTACTTTACTGTGTCCTAGTCAGGGCAGAGAATTACACCTGCACGTAAGCACGATGACGTAGAGACACGTCATCCTCACGAAGCAAGAAGGAGGATGCAGTCCCAAGAAGAAGGGAGGTGACGGACCAAGACAAGCGACACCCCTCAGACTGGACCACCTTGCGAAGTGAGTATAATAGCATGTTTTTTTTTCACTTGCAGGTCGGATTGAGGGCCTATATACAGTATTATAGAATGTTGAATATCAGCCCTGAAAGGTGGTGGTGTTCTCTTATATCCATCGAACCTGGTGCCAGGTTTGATTTAAAGAAGCACTCCTCCAATCAAAATGTTTATCCTCTTTAATATATTTCAGTAATCATATTGCATAGCACTGTGTACTTACAATTGATCATGTTGCCTTTCTACTCAATTCATTTTTTCTTGTTTCCATTAGATCTATGGCATCACGCGATTAAAAACAGACTAGCTGAATCTTTTTAAGCTCTATATAGAAACAGGAAGACTTTTTCCTGAATGAGTCATCACTGAAAAATCCTTGGTAAGGGGGAAGGAGCAGAGCAGCTGAGTCAGGAGTTGCAGAAGGGATGACTCATGCAGGGAAAAGTGGCCTTTCCTCAAACTTATTAGGCATTTTAAATACAAATATTGGATCTGACCATTGTGTCTCCTTCAGGAAATACCACATCAACATCTTCCTGAAGGAGGAGTCATATATACTCTGAAATGCATCGAATAAACCACTATAATTCCTTCACCACGTCTGGCTTCGAATTGGTTAGCAGCGCGGACATAATCCACAAATCTTCCTACATAGGATTAGTAATGATAGGTGTCTTATAGATGCTTCTCCATTACTAAGCCGTGGGCTTAATGTCACCTGACAATATAAAGGAGACCTCAACCCCACAACTCTTACCCCACTTGCCACCACTATAGGGCAAGTGGAAAGAGCCGCGCAAAGCGCCAGAATTTACGCATCTAATAGATGTGCCTTTTCTGGGCAGCTACGGGCTGCTATTTTAGGCTGGGGGGGGTCAATATCCATGGCCCCTTACCAGCCTGAGACTATCAGCCCCCAGCTGTGAGATTCAGCAAGGCTGGTTGTCAAAAATGGGGGAACCCCACGCCATTTAATTATTTAAGTAATTAAAAAATATGGCGTGGGAACCCCTCTATTCTTGATATCCAACCTTGAAGCTGACAGCTGAGGTTTGCAGCCCCCGGCTGTGAGTTTTGTCTGGCTGGCTATCAAAAATAGGGGGGAACCCACGCAGTTTTTTTTTTTTTTTTTAATTACCGTACTTTACAGTGCAGAAGCGGCAGATGAATACTCCTATCCGCCTCTCCTACTGTCAGTGTTATTAACAGCAGCAGGGGTAGGCTGATGGGAGCAATAGTCCCATCAGCCTCCGCCTGTTCTCTTTTATTACTTAAATGTAACTCATCATTCTCCCCTGCTCGCGCCAATCGCCAGCAGAGCAGGGAAGAATGAGGAGAGCCGTGTTCACCACCCGGCGATGGGGAACAGCGCTTACTGTAATGCTTCTTCCCCGATGCGTGTCATATGGATGACATCCATGTGTGTTATGTGTATGCACGTGTGCGGGACGTTTTATGGCCCATGTTGACGTTAAACAGTGGACATGTTAGCGTGTTTTGCCCACGGACATACGGTCCGTGGAAACACACTGACATGTGCACAGACCCATTCACTTGAATAGGGAAATAGCAGTTTGTTCCTGCCGAGGCTCTCCACATGGCTAAGTAGCACTGTCCAGCCACATAAGGGGTATTGCCACATTCAGTAGAAATTGTGGGACAGATAATGTTGCCATTTTTACCCATGTCTTGTGTGAAATGTAAACTCTTTGGCTACAGCAAAATTTTGGTGGTAAAAAATGTAGTTATTTTGTCCCCACTGCCCAATGGTATAATATTCTGTGACACATCCATGGTGTCAATATGATTACTGCAGCCCTAGATGAATTCATTGAGAGGTGTAGTTCGTAAAATGGGGTCACTTATGGGGGTTTTGCTGTTTTGGCACCTCATGGGCTCTCTCCGTGGGTCATGGCACCTGCAAACCATAATAGTAAAATCTGGACCTCCTTCCCTTCTGAGCTCTGCCATGTGCCCAAACACATTATCACAGCTGACACCCGGCACTATGATCGCAGCGTACCGGTGGCATAGAGAAGCACCGCGTAGGGAGGGGGCTCCCTGCGTGCTTCCCCGAGACAATCAGAACAATGCGATGTGATAACGTTGTTCCGAGGGTCTCCTCCCTGCAGGCCCCTGGATCCAAGATGGCCGTGGGGTCCTTCCGGGTCCCGCAGGGAGGTGGCTTCTCAGTGCCTGCTGAGAGCATGTGCCGAGAAGCCTTCTTCATTGCATGTCAGATCGCTGCTCTGACACAGTGCTGTGCAAAGTGTCAGATCAGCGATCTGACTTTATACAGTGATGTCCCGCCCTGTGACAATGTAAAAAAGCTTTAAAAAATGTTAAAATATTTTTTTAAATTCCTAAATAAAGGAAAAAAATGTATTGTTCCAATAAATACATTCATGTAAATAAAAAAAAACAATAAGTACACGTATTTAGTATCGCCGCGTCCGTAACACCCAAACCTATAAAACTGTCACACTAGTTAAACCCTTCAGTGAACACCGTAAAAAAAATATATAAAAACGAGGCAAAACACAGTGCTTTATCATCATACTGCCGAACAAAAAGTGGAATAACATGCGATCAAAAAGACGGATATAAATAACCATGGTACCGCTGAAAACGTCATCTTGTCCCGCAAAAATCAAGCCGTCATCAGCGAAAAAATAAAGTTATAGCCCTCTTAATAAAGCGATGCAAAAGTAATAATTTTTTATATAAAATAGTTATTGTATAAAAGCACCAAAACATAAAAAAATTATAAATGCGGTATCGCTGTAATTGTACTAACCCGAAGAATAAAACTGCTTTATCAATTTTACCAAACGCGGAACGGTATAAACGCCTCCCCCAAGAAATTCATGAATTGCTGTTTTTTGTTCATTCTGCCTCCCAAAAATCGTAATATAAAACGATCAAAAAATGTCATGTGCACTAATGTTACCAATAAAAACGTCAACTCGTCCTACAAAAAACAAGACCACGCATGATTCTGTGGGCCAAAATATGGAAAAATTATAGCTCTCAAAATGTGACGATGCAAAAACTATTTTTGCAATAAAAAGCGTCTTTTAGTGTGTGACAGCTGCCAAACAAAAACCCGCTATAAATAGTAAATCAAACCCCTCTTTATCACCCCCTTAGTTAGAAAAAAATAATAATAAAAAAATGTATTTACATTTTCCCATTAGGGTTGGGGCTAGAGATGGGGTTATGGTTTAGATTACGTTTACAGTTGGGATTAGGGTTAGGTGTGTGTCAGGGATAGGGGTGTGGTTAGGGTTGGGGTTAGGGGTGTGTTCGGGTTAGGGTTGGAGTTAGAATTGGAGAGTTTTCACTGTTTAGGCACATTAGCGGCTCTCCAAACATCCGATCTCAATTCCAGCCAATTCTGCGTTAAAAAAGTAAAATGGTGCTCCTTCCCTTCAAAGCTATGCCGTGCGCCGAAACCCCCACATATAGGGTATCAGCCTACTCAGGACAAATTGGACATCAACTTTTGCCATCCAATTTCTCCTGTTGCCCTTGAGAAAATAAAAATTGGGGGGCTAAAAAATCATTTGTGGGAAAAAAATTATTTTTTATTTTTACAGCTCTGCGTTATAAACTTTAGTGAAACACTTGGGGTTCATAGTTCTCACAACACATATAGATAAGTTCCTTGGAGGGTCTAGTTTCCAAAATTGGGTCACTTTTGGGGGGTTTCTACTGTTTAGGCACATCAGTGGCTCTGCAAAAAAACGACACCCGCAGACCATTCCATCTAAGTCTGCATTCAAAACGGCGCTCCTTCCCTTCCGAGCTCTGCCATGCGCCCAAACAGTGGTCCCCCCCACACACACACACACATATGGGGTATTAGCATACTCAGGAGAAATTGGACCCCAAAAGTTGTTGTGCAATATTTCCTGTTACCCCTGGGAAAAAAAATGGGGGCAAAAAGATTATTTTTGTGAAAAAAAGTTTATTTTTACGGCTCTACATTATAAACTTCTGTGAAGCTCTTGGGGGTTCAAAGTGCTCACCATACATCTAGATAAGTTCCTTAGGGGGTCTACTTTCCAAAATTGGTGTCACATCAGGGGCTCTCCAAACGCGACAATTCCAGCCAATTTTGCATTGAAAAGTCAAAATGCGCTCCTTCTATTCCAAGCTCTGTCATGCTCCCAAACAGTGGTTTACCCCCAAATATGGGGTATCGGCGTACTCAGGACAAAATGAGCAACAACTTTTGGGGCCCAATTTCTTCTGTTACCCTTGGTAAAATAAAACAAATTGGATCTGAAGTAAATTTTTTGTGAAAAAGTTAAATGTTAATTTTTTTTTTTTTAGAACATTCCAAAAATTCCTGTGACGGACTTGAAGGGTTAATAAAGTTCTTGAATGTGGTTTTCAGCATCTTGAGGGGTGCGGTTTTTAGAATGGTGTCACTTTTGGGTATTTTCTATCATAGACACCTCAAAGTGACTTCAAATGTGATGTGGTCACTAAAAAAAAAAAAGTGTTGTAAAAATGAGAAATTGCTGGTCAACTTTTAACCCTTAACTTCCTAACAAAAAATTTTTGGTTCCAAAATTGTGCTGATGTAAAGTGTAAATGTTAGAAATGTTACTTAAAGTATTTTGTGTGACATATCTTTGTGATTTAAGGGCATGAAAATTCAACGTTGGATAATTGTGAAATTTGCCAAATTTCCTTTTTTTTCACAAATAGACGCAAGTCATATCAAAGAAATTTTACCACTATCATGAAGTACAATATGTCACGAGAAAACCGTGTCAAAATCATTGGGATCCATGCAAGCGTTCCAGAGTTATTACCTCATAAAGGGATAGTGGTCAAAATTGTAAAAATTGGCCCAGTCATTAACGTGCAAACTACCCTTGAGGGTTAGTTAGGGGGTTAAATAGCACAACATGTATGGAAAAATAAATTCAAGTGAACACAAAAACATGATTTAATCATTAGTTAGTTTTTGGATTCTCGCTTCCCTCTTAAGAAGAATAAAAGCAGCTATTACTCGCTCTCCACAAATCCAGCCCTGAAACCATGGTCTGCATCCAATTAACGTCCACAAGAGCAGTAGTGAAGTGCAGTGCCACATCTGGGGAGGGAGATTATTAGGTGATTCAATTATTTTAATACGAGCACACTGACAGTGTAACATATGAAGCCGGAAAACCGCTTTTAGGATTCGGGCTCTATTGTGAGCCTCCCCCAATTGTGGGAAAAGTCCAATTACTGCTTGACTCACCCTGCAGTCTCTGCATAAACATTCTAACAGATGCTGAATTCTTTCACTTTCACTTAGGTTTATGTATGATAAAATATACAATTAGCACTTTTTCCTAATTGCTGCTCTCATTATTTTGTAGAAATAAAGGGATTTTAAAGTCCTTACTGTTGCTTTGTAAATCTTTCAGAAGATTGCTTGAAGTATTGTATGGCAGTATATTGTATAATGTGGTCCTTAATTAATTAATGAATAATATTGACCATAAAAAGGGAAAACAAAACCAATTACTGTTGTGTTTTGGTATATAAACATTGCAAATTATTTTTGTTTTCTTTTTAACAGGTTATGATAAAGCTGCTAAAATTGCCAAAACTGCCCACAAGGAAGGTGGCACCTTAAAAGAAACTGCTGTAAAACTTGGAATTCTTACTGCAGAGCAGTTTGATCAGTGGGTTAGACCAGAAGACATGCTTGGTCCAAAATAACACTTTTGTAATTGAGTTTCCTTATGTTTTGCCCTGAATTAATAAAATTAATAAATAAATATGAAATATCGCTTTAGTTTCTTGTTATGTGTCACTTGATTGAAGCTCTGATTATAGTGGTTATTTACTTATCTTTACATAACTACCCAACTAATTACTCTCAAATTGGAGGGCACTCACTGATTGTGGGGTACCAGTTGTTAGAATTTTCACTGCACATGCTAGAATCATGTGCAAGTATACATTTTATTGAAGTATTCGTTACTAGTGATGAGCGAGTATACTCGTTGCTCGGGTGACCTCTGAGTATTTGTTAGTGCTCGGAGATTTAGTTTGTCGCAGCAGCTGCATGATTTACGACTGTTAGACAGTTTGATTACATGTGGGGATTCCCTAGCAACCAGGCAACCCCCACATTTACTCAGGCTGGGTAGTAGCTGTAAATCATTCTGCTGCCGCAACAAAAACTAAATCTCGGAGCACTAAGAAATACTCGGGGACCACCCGAGCGTGCTCGGAAAAACCTGAGCGACGAGTATACTCGCTCATCACTATTCGTTAGCATGTGACCTAACTAAATCAAAATTTGTTTTTAGTCAATAGATCTTGGAATGATAATAGCGTTCACAATTTGAAGTTTTTAAATAAAATGTCCCTGTGCGGAGATAATCTTATAGATGTGCCCTTGCTGTGTACTGTGTAATGGATGTGTCTGACCATGCAGGGAAATATTCTGATCATATCACATCTCCTGGGCAGAAGAGGAGGCAAAAGAGGATATGCAGATATGACAGCAGGGGGGTGGGGGTCACAGCTGATTCTTCTTGTGAGGTAAAGCATTTCCTTGCCTGTTTTTAAACAACGTTTTACTTCAAAGAAAGAATCTGCTGTGATCCTGTGCTGTAATATCTGTATACTCTTTCTCCCCATGCCCAGGCGCTGTGGTATGATCAGACCATGTTCCTGCACTGTCAGACACGGCCATTACACAGTACACAGCAGAGGCACATTTTATTTAAGCACATCCAATTGTGAAAGGTATTATTGCAAGATCTATTTATTAAAATGAACTTTTGTTCATGGGGAAACCCCTTTAAGTGACATTTCAGCTAATCCAGAGTCTCTCAAACCATCTCAGCACCATATACTTGGAGAAGTTTATTAGTATCTGGTGCTGTCACTTATGGTCGCATGCAAGACGCACTGTTAAAATTCTACTGTTTGTACCAAATGCTTCAATAAAATCTACACTTTTCCATGATTCTAAAGTGTGCAGTGAAAATCCTTATTAGATTAACACACTATTTGCTTTGGGAGATGCTAATTAATGGAAGCCTGTCAATCAATTGAGAAAAACTAAGGCTGTGTGCACACGTAGCAGATTTTTTCGCTATAAAAACCGCGAAAAAAACGCTAACAGAATGCAATCTGCATTTTTTGTGCACATGCTGCATTTTTTTCCTGAGCGGAATCGCATTCCAGAAAAAAACGCAGCATGTTCATTAAATTTGCGGAATCGCGGCGATTCTGCACACATAGGAATGCAATGATCTGCTTACTTCCCGCACGGGGCTGTGCACACCATGCGGGAAGTAAGCAGATCATGGGCGGTTGGTACCCAGGGTGGAGGAGAGGAGACTCTCCTCCACGGACTGGGCACCATATAATTGGTAAAAAATAAAAGAATTAAAATAAAAAATAGTGATATACTCACCTTCTGGTGGCCCGATCTGCTCAGCGGCTTCCTTTCCTATAGCTGGTGTGTGAAGGACCTGCGATGACATCGCGGTCACGTGACCGCGACGTCAATGGAAGGTCCTGCACACACAGCATCTATAGGAATGGAAGCCGCTGATGAGATCGGGCCACCAGAAGGTGAGTATAACCATTTTTTTAATTTTTTTTAAAATTATTTTTAACATTCTATCTTTTACTATAGATGCTGCATAGGTTGCATCTATAGTAAAAAGTTGGTCACACTTGTCAAACACTATGTTTGACAAGTGTGACCAACCTGTCAATCTGTTTTCCAAGCGATGCTACAGATCGCTCGGAAAACGCTAGCATTCTGCAAGCTAATTATGCTTGCAAAATGCTAGTTTTCTGCGGGAATATGCATGTTAATTCTGCATGCGATATACCCGCAGCAGGAGCTGCAGAATTGCCGCGGAAATTTCCGCGGCAATTCTGCAACGTGTGCACTTAGCCTAAATTAGCAAATTGACATTGTGGTCAGAGAAAAGGGAGCAAAGCTGTTGTATTCATTCAGACCTAGGGCTTGTACAGTGTTGAGGTTCAAATTAGTTTTGTTTCATGCTCTGCCAAACATTAGCTAATGTTGCCACAACATATAGTAGGGTTCATTCTGTCGATACCTGGCACTTTAAGAAGGATGTGTCACATTTGTGATCTGACTTGAAATGGCTGATGGCAAACTCTAAGGCCTCTTTCAGACTCCAGTGTGTCCGGTACGTGTGGTGACAGTATTCAGACATACCGGAGACGCACACGTAGACCCATTCAAATGAATGGGTCTGTGCTCATGTCAGTGTGTTTCCACAGACTGTGTCCATGGGCAAAACACTGACATGACCGGCAGCACAGGCCGCAGAAAGTTCCGCACATGGATGACACACAAGGATGTCATATGTGAGACACGTACCAGAGCCTGAAAAGCAGCAGTACAGTAAGCGCAGTGCCTGCGAACAGGGGAGAATAATTAGTTATATTCAAGTGAGAACAATGAGAGCCGGCAGCAGCTGATGGGACTACTACTCCCATCAGCCTACACCTGCTGCCACTAATAACAGTGACACTAGGAGCGGCTGATGGGGGTATTCATCACTCACCATTTGCTCTATAAATAAATTTTAAAAAAACTGTGTGGTTTCCCCTGTATTTTCTATAACCAGCCAGGCAAAACTTATAGCTGGGGGCCAGCAAGGCTGGTTATCAAGAATAGAGGGGTCCCCACGCTTTTTTTTTTAATTATTTACATTTTTAAAAAAGGAGTGGGGTCCCTCCCCAATTTTTGCAACCGGCCAAACTAAAGCTGACATCTGGGGGCTGATATTCTCTGACTGCTAAGGGGGCCATGGATATTGACCCCCCACAGCCTAAAAATAGCAGCCCGGAGCAGCTCAGAAAAGGCACATCTATTAGATGCTCCAATTCTGGTGCTTTGCCTGGCTCTTCCCATTTGTCCTGTAATGAAAAACAACGATATACTAGCCCAAAAATAGTGAAAAAATTGGACTTGCTAAAAGCATAACAACTGGTGTGGGGAGAGGTGAAACATATTTGTTTGGTATACAATTATATATCAGCTGTAAACACAAAACACACATGAATATGGCTACACATGGCAAACAATTACATATAGTGCTGCTGGTGGTTCATTTAAATTACTGACCATGATGTCACAGCAGTCATTCAGCAAAAAGTGCCATCACTGCATAGGAGAATTAGTAAAAAAAAAAAATAATATATAAATTTTTATTTTATTTACCACTATAGGCTATATAACTAGCCATTATGGCAACCTAGATGGTGAACATTACCTATGCAGACTATGCAAGTTGTAGCCAGAATCCAGAGGGGTATGTGTCCGCCCCAATGCGCATTTCGGTCCTGCCTTCAGTCCTATGGAGTCAATTATTTGGGAGTTGGTGTATATTGGTTTGCTGAAATCTCAGTCCTCCTCCTGCACCACATATGCTGTGGTACTGGTTGACTATATTGAGGAGTGGAGTGAAGGGCAATTCCTTTTTAAGTGACCTTGTTTGCCAGTGTAAAAACAAAGTCCCTTTCTGTTTGCTTCCCCTACAGCTACCTTTCTCTTCAGTTTTCCCTTTTTCTGTTTTAAAATTCCATTCTGTTGTTCTTGCTGTACCAAATTGATCATTATTGCCTTCCTTCTTACCTGTCTTGATGAATGAGTAGTGTTCTGTGTCTTTTGTGGGTAAGTGGGCAGGCTATTAACAGAAGGGGGAGAAGAGGTCCTGTCATTCAGTCCCCACTGTCGTTTACTGCCTGGTATTTTCTCTAAGTGTTTGACACTGTTCAATTACTTGGTCATGAGCTTGTCCTTGCTTACAAACCTATGTATTCTCTTGTACATCTCAGTATATCGCTTCCCTCCTAGTCAAAAGGTGTGGAATTCAAGTCCTATAGGTTTTGATAAACAGGAGATGAGCCTGGCGGCCAAGGTGGGACATTAGGAAAAAGGTGCCTCATTACCGAGGTGCCACACAAGAAAGATCTCATGATGCATAAAACCAGTGAGCTCTCTCAAGACCTTTGCAAACCTTATTGTTGTAAAACATATTGATGGCATTAGTTATAGAAGAATTTCTAATCTGACTGTTTCAGTAAGCCTGGGGTAGGGAATTTCAGGCCCATGGGCAGATTCGCGGGGACTGCAATACTTGGGGCGGTAGCTGTGTTTTGCCGACTGCCAGCCCATTAGTTTCTTCTTTGAGCATGTGTTCGCTACTGAACCCGGAGACACGGTCAATAAAAGATAATTATTTATATAGCACCAACATATTCCGCAGCGCATTACAGTTTACACACATTATCATCACTGTCCACGATGGGGCTCACAATCTAAATTCCCTATCAGTATGTCTTTGGATTACGTCCTGACACCGGTGCCAGTGTGAGGATGGACTTTGTGTTTGGAATTAGTTCACAATTTGTAAGGCCACCGAAGTATAGTATAAATAGCCATATTCTGGAAGTGAAAAGAGCATTTCACCATAAATTGCCCACAACCAGGTGCTCACCACACGATTTCAGACAGAGGAGTGCAAAGAATCAGAAGAGTTGTCCAAGAGCCAAAGGCCCCCTGAGGAAGGTATTCACCGAAACGCGCGTCAGGGTGGACAGGAATTGTGAGGGCATGTGTGGTTTGCAAATCTACTTCGGTATGTATACTTTGTACACTGGTACTTATTTATATGGTACATAATGTCCATGCTTTTGGTCTAATATGACCTTAGTATTATAGGTTCTATTTGCGCTCACAATTTTACTACCATAACATGGATGTGATATAGAAGCAGTACTACACATGTCCCTGCCTGTCTTCTTGTGTGTGCTGTATTCTGGCACGGGGAAATCCACACTTAGGCCGGCCTCACACTCAGCGTATGTAAATATGGTCCGTTTTTTACGGCCGTAATACGCAGAAAAGTCCCCAAAATAGTGATCCGTATGTCATCCGTAGGCAGGGTGTGTCAGCGTATTTTGGGCATCCTCCGTATGTAATCCGTATGGCATCCGTACTGCGATATTTTCTCGCAGGCTTGCAAAACCGACATCTAATAGATTTATGTGCTCAAATGTTCGGTAAAACATATACAGTATATATATATATATATATATATATATATATATATATGTTGTGAAATTGGATTTTGGGCTCCCCCGGTGGCCACTGGTGGAATTGAACTGGTGTGCATCATCCTCTCTGTTCACCTGTTTCCATCAGGATGTGGGAGTCGCTATTTAGCCTTGCTCCTCTGTCACTTCCATGCCGGTCAACATTGTAATCAGAAGCCTTTCTGTGCATGTTCCTGCTGCTAGACAACTCCCAGCTAAGTTGGACTTAGTCCTTGTTTGTTTTTGCATTTTGTTCCAGTTCACAGCTGTAGTTTCGTTTCTGTGTCTGGAAAGCTCTTGTGATCTGAAATTGCCACTCTGATGTTATGAGTTAATACTAGAGTCTTAAAGTAATTTCAGGATGGTATTTTGATAGGGTTTTCAGCTGACCATGAAAGTGCCCTTTCTGTCTTCCTGCTATCTAGTAAGCGGACCTCAATTTTGCTAAACCTATTTTCATACTACGTTTGTCATTTCATCTAAAATCACCGCCAATATTTGTGGGGGCCTCTGTCTGCCTTTCGGGGAAATTTCTCTAGAGGTGAGCCAGGACTATATTTTCCTCTGCCAGGATTAGTTAGTCCTCCGGCCGGCGCTGGGCGTCTAGGGATAAAACGCAGGCTACGCTACCCGGCTACTGTTAGTTGTGCGGCAGGTTTAGTTCATGGTCAGTTTAGTTTCCATCCTTCCAAGAGCTAGTTCTTATGTTTGCTGGGCTATGTTCTCTTGCCATTGAGAACCATAACAGTTTGACCGGCCTAAAAGGGGGCCAAGTGGTTCTCTAAGATAGATCTTCGTGGGGCGTATAATTTGGTGCGAATTAAGCAGGGGGATGAGTGGAAAACCGCATTTAATACGCCCGAGGGCCACTTTGAGTATTTGGTGATGCCTTTTGGTCTTTCAAATGCCCCTTCAGTCTTTCAGTCCTTTATGCATGACATTTTCCGTGATTATTTGGATAAATTTATGATTGTGTATCTGGATGATATTTTGATTTTTTCGGATGACTGGGACTCTCATGTCCAGCAGGTCAGGAGGGTTTTTCAGGTTTTGCGGTCTAATTCCTTGTGTGTGAAGGGTTCTAAGTGCGTTTTTGGGGTTCAAAAGATTTCCTTTTTGGGATATATTTTTTCCCCCTCTTCCATCGAGATGGATCCTGTCAAGGTTCAGGCTATTTGTGATTGGACGCAACCCTCTTCTCTTAAGAGTCTTCAGAAATTTTTGGGCTTTGCTAACTTTTATCGTCGATTTATTGCTGGTTTTTCTGATGTTGTTAAACCATTGACTGATTTGACTAAGAAGGGTGCTGATGTTGCTGATTGGTCCCCTGCTGCTGTGGAGGCCTTTCGGGAGCTTAAGCGCCGCTTTTCTTCCGCCCCTGTGTTGCGTCAGCCTGATGTTGCTCTTCCTTTTCAGGTTGAGGTCGACGCTTCTGAAATCGGAGCTGGGGCGGTTTTGTCGCAGAGAAGTTCCGATTGCTCCGTGATGAGACCTTGTGCTTTTTTCTCGCGTAAATTTTCGCCCGCCGAGCGGAATTATGATGTTGGGGACTTGGTGTGGTTGTCTTCTCGTTTTGTCCCTATGAGGGTTTCTTCTCCCAAGTTTAAGCCTCGGTTCATCGGCCCGTACAAGATATTGGAGATTCTTAACCCTGTGTCCTTCCGTTTGGACCTCCCTGCATCTTTTTCTATTCATAATGTTTTTCATCGGTCATTATTGCGCAGGTATGAGGTACCGGTTGTGCCTTCCGTTGAGCCTCCTGCTCCGGTGTTGGTTGAGGGCGAGTTGGAGTACGTTGTGGAAAAAATCTTGGACTCCCGTGTTTCCAGACGGAAACTCCAGTATCTGGTCAAATGGAAGGGATACGGTCAGGAGGATAATTCTTGGGTGACTGCCTCTGATGTTCATGCCTCCGATTTGGTCCGTGCCTTTCATAGGGCTCATCCTGATCGCCCTGGTGGTTCTGGTGAGGGTTCGGTGCCCCCTCCTTGAGGGGGGGGTACTGTTGTGAAATTGGATTTTGGGCTCCCCCGGTGGCCACTGGTGGAATTGAACTGGTGTGCATCATCCTCTCTGTTCACCTGTTTCCATCAGGATGTGGGAGTCGCTATTTAGCCTTGCTCCTTTGTCACTTCCATGCCGGTCAACATTGTAATCAGAAGCCTTTCTGTGCATGTTCCTGCTGCTAGACAACTCCCAGCTAAGTTGGACTTAGTCCTTGTTTGTTTTTGCATTTTGTTCCAGTTCACAGCTGTAGTTTCGTTTCTGTGTCTGGAAAGCTCTTGTGATCTGAAATTGCCACTCTGATGTTATGAGTTAATACTAGAGTCTTAAAGTAATTTCAGGATGGTATTTTGATAGGGCACTTTCATGGTCAGCTGAAAACCCTTTCTGTCTTCCTGCTATCTAGTAAGCGGACCTCAATTTTGCTAAACCTATTTTCATACTACGTTTGTCATTTCATCTAAAATCAC
This sequence comes from Ranitomeya variabilis, assembly GCF_051348905.1. NCBI lineage: Eukaryota > Metazoa > Chordata > Amphibia > Anura > Dendrobatidae > Ranitomeya > Ranitomeya variabilis. The sequence continues at coordinate 635,753,608 of NC_135233.1, read as the reverse complement.
CGCCAATATTTGTGGGGGCCTCTGTCTGCCTTTCGGGGAAATTTCTCTAGAGGTGAGCCAGGACTATATTTTCCTCTGCCAGGATTAGTTAGTCCTCCGGCCGGCGCTGGGCGTCTAGGAATAAAACACAGGCTACGCTACCCGGCTACTGTTAGTTGTGCGGCAGGTTTAGTTCATGGTCAGTTTAGTTTCCATCCTTCCAAGAGCTAGTTCTTATGTTTGCTGGGCTATGTTCTCTTGCCATTGAGAACCATAACATATATATATATATATATATATCATTGAGACACATGTATATATATATATTCTGTATTTATATTTAATTCAGCACGATATATGTGAAAAGCCGGTAATTCAATTGCCGGCTTTTCATTTTTACTTCCCAAACCCGACAGGATATGAGACATGGTTTACAAACAGTAAACCATCTCATATCCCCTTTTTTTTGCATATTCCACACTACTGTTAGTAGTGTGTATGTGCAAAATTTGGGCGGTGTAGCTGCTAAAATAAAGGGTTAAATGGCGGAAAAAATTGGCGTGGGCTCCCGCGCAATTTTCTCTGCCAGAGTGGTAAAGCCAGTGACTGAGGGCAGATATTAATAGCCTAGAGAGGGTCCATGGTTATTGGCCCCCCCTGGCTACAAACATCTGCCCCCAGCCACTCCAGAAAAGGCACATCTGGAAGATGCGCCTATTCTGGCACTTGGCCACTCTCTTCCCACTCCCGTGTAGCGGTGGGATATGGGGTAATGAAGGGTTAATGTCACCTTGCTATTGTAAGGTGACATTAAGCGAGATTAATAATAGAGAGGCGTCAATTATGACATCCATTAATCCAATTGTATGAAAGGGTTAAAAAAACACATTATTAAAAAGTATTTTAATGAAATAAACACAGGTTGTTTTAATATTTTATTGCTCTCTCAATCCACCTGAAGACCCTCGCTCTGAAAAATAATAAACCAACAATATACATACCTTCAGATGATCTGTCACGTCCCACGAAGTAAATCCATCTGAAGGGTTTAAATCATTTTACAGCCAGGAGCTGTGCTAAAGCACTCGCTCGTGCCTGTAAACCCCCGGGTACTGAAAGGAAAGCAGGATGATCTGTACTTACCTTGAGTTGCGGTGATGCGCCCTCTGCTGGATGTCCTCATATGAACTCGAGCGTGGGAACTTTTCCAAGGCTCCAGTTCATGAGGACATCCAGCAGAGGGCGCATCACCGCAACTCAAGGTAACTTCGTGGGACGTGACAGATCATCTGAAGGTATGTATATTGTTGGTTTATTATTTTTCAGTGCGAGGGTCTTCAGGTGGATTGAGAGAGCAATAAAATATTAAAACAACCTGTGTGTTTATTTCATTAAAATACTTTTTAATAATGTGTGTTTTTTTAACCCTTTCATACAATTGGATTAATAATAGATAGTTGTCATAATTGACGCCTCTCCATTATTAACCTGGCTTAATGTCACCTTACAATAGCAAGGTGACATTAACCCTTCATTACCCCATATCCCACTGCTACACGGGAATGGGAAGAGAGAGGCCAAGTGCCAGAATAGGCGCATCTTCCAGATGTGCCTTTTCTGGGGTGGATGGGGGCAGATGTTTGTAGCCAGGGGGGGCCAATAACCATGGACCCTCTCTAGGCTAATAATATCTGCCCTCAGTCACTGGCTTTACCACTCTGGCGGAGAAAGTTGCGCGGGAGCCCACGCTAATTTTTTCCGCCATTTAACCCTTTATTTTAGCAGCTACACCGCCCAAATTTTGCACATACACACTACTAACATTAGTAGTGTGGAATATGCAAAAAAAAAGGGATATGAGATGGTTTACTGTATGTAAACCATGTCTCATATCATGTCGGGTTTGTGAAGGAGAAATGAAAAGCCGGCAATTACCGGCTTTTCACTAACACCGCTGCGTATTTCTCGCAAGTCAGACTGCTGGTCCGTGTGGAATCCGTATTTTTCTCGCCCCCATAGACTTTCATTGGCGATTTTTTTTTTGCGCAATACGGTGACAAACGCAGCATGCTGCGATTTTCTATGGCCGTACAAGACCATATATTACGGATGCGTAATATACGGCAGATAGGAGCTGGGCCATAGAGAATTATTGGGCCGTGTGTAATGCGTATTTTACGGACGTAGTTTATGCGCTCATACATCCGTAAAACTCGCTAGTGTGAGGCCGGCCTTACTGTTTTTCTTACCTGTTGGTACTAATAAAGTATTTTTGTACATTTCTATATTTGGACTTTTTGACTGGTTTTTGTTATATGCTTTATTTCTAGTGAATATGCAGTTGGTCGTATATGGTCCTATCCAGTTACATAATTTTGGTACTTACATATTAAAAGGGGAATGTAATTGATGTTACTATAGACTGGTTATGTATTCCAATTGTCTGTGTCCAATAGATACTGCAGACTTAAGACGCTGAATCGAATCAGAAGTCGCCTACCATAGCACTCACATCGTAAGTGGATTTGAGTTGATTATAGACTGAGGGCACTCAGTACAGGTTTCAAAACAGTTTTTTTTTATTACACAGAACATTTTAACATTACAGGTAAATACACAAACAACAGAATATTAAACCATTCCATCTTGCCATGCCACATGTCCGATATCAGAAACCAAGTAGTCAGCAAATTAGTCCCTCATTTGGGCAACTTCTACTGTTTACCATCATCACCCTCTGCGGTCATCTGGCAATGGGTTTGAAACTGGTTCATCAAGTTCAATGTTGGGTCGCTCTTTAGCCATTATGTAGCTATGCAGAACCACACAGGCTTTGACAACCTCATCGACTGTCTCCATTTTTAGATTAATGGCTGTTCCAAGAATGCGCCATTTTGAGACAAGAATCCTAAAGGTACACTCAACAGTTCTTCGTGCCCTGCTCAGTCTGTAGTTAAAAATTTTTTTGATGTGGTTCAAGTCCCGATTGCAGTATGGTTTCAGTAGGTTTTCACAAATCTGAAAGGCCTCATGCCCAACCATAACAATTGGCATTGGCGGGCCTTCAGTGTTGGGAAGAGGTCGTGGCAGGGGAAATTAAAATGTTTTGCATACAAGTGTTGGCCCATGTCCGAGTTTTTAAAAGTCTGGGAGTCATTGCCATGGCCAAAAGCTCCAATGTCCACGGCAACAAAGCGACAGCATCTGCAATCGCCATGAGCACTACAGAAAAATATTTTTTGTAGTTGAAGTACTCCGCTCCAGTTCTGGTGGGTTTGGTATTCCGAATGTGTTTTTCCATCCACTGCTCCCAAACAGTTGGGGAAATTACACACTTGCCAGAATTTTTCGGAAATTTCCAGTCATATTTCCGCGCTAGGTAGGGGTGATAAATTCTTCCCGGAGAATGTTCCACAAAGAACGGCAGGTGTCCGCAACTATTCCAGACGAGGTGGAAATTCGTAGCTGGTACTGAAAATGGAGTGATGATAAGCTCTCTCCGGTAGCCAGGAATCTGCCAAAAAAAGAAATAAAAAAATTACGAACAATAATATTTATGATGGGGTTTTGCAAAACACAAAGAAAAAAAAATAATACATGGCAGAACAATAATAATTATGACAGGCGTTTGTTTTGAATTATTACGTATCTTAATGTGACCAGGAATCGCTCTACGGAGCTGGGTGTCCTATCTCCTGATGGCTCTTTGGACACGACCAAGCAAATCCCAGAAGGTCTCTTGAGACATCCTGGTATATTCCTCAAATTTCTCCAGGTTGGCATGGAGCTCGCTGTATAGGGTGTGTGGTAGGCTCCACGGCTCTCCCGGACTTCGATAATGGAGTGTCTCTAAAAACGCTGACGCAGTGTTCTTCTCTGTCTTTCTCTGTTTCTTTGTTGCTCACAAGTAAAGCAAAGGCAAGAAACAGCTTTAGATCCCAATTCAGGTTGAAATAAAAGCTCTCCTTGCGAAGATACATTGTGAAGCAGGAGACAGGAGCAAAATCTGAATATTCCAGCTGTACAAAGTGTCTATATAAAGAAATCCCATGAGACACGCCCATTGGTGTCCCATTGGTGATGTCTGTTTATCTACATTTTTCTCCTGGTAATTTTTCACCATAACAATTCATGCGCATAAAAAGTGTAAACGCATGCTAACGTTGCTTTTTTTGACTGCATGCATAAGCTCATGCGGATAAAAAAAGCTGCGTTTGCATGCGGTTTTGCATGCGTTTATGGTTGCGGACGAAACGCTGCGGACACAACGGCAAATGTGAAACCAACCTAATGTCAGTCAGCAGCGTTCAAACTGTGATTAACAAGTGGTAATCAGGTGCTCTGTAAAAACAAAACCAAGGCCCTGGCTATACAGGAGTGAGAGGAGTGCCCTGGCAGATTTCACCCCCTCAGAGAAGAAAAAACTGATAAGAAAGCCAAGGATCCAAAGCACAGAGCAGTGAGAAACAGATTAACCAGCTCATGAAATGCTAGCTCCTCTCAGTGTGCCTTCCAGCTATCAGCAGAGGAGCTAAGGGAGGAGGAAATCTCTGCAAACATCCAACAGGAGAAGGGGGTGAGAGATGAGGAAAGAGTATGGAGAGAAGCTGGCCAGCTGATGGAAGAGACACAGGCAGGCTCCAGCAGTATAAACTACAAAGAACTGACTGAAAGTATGATCAGACACCTCACACCAGAGATAAGGGTCTCCCTAGAAAATGCAATGAAGCAGGCACTGATGGGCCTTAAAGAAGACATCTCACAACATGAAGTGAGAATAGAGGAAGCAGGGTGTAGAATAGGAATGCTGGAGGATATAAATGAGCAGGCTGATAAAAGACATCAGTTTACTACAGAAACAAGTCAATATTCTGATAGACCATATTGATGACCTTGAAAACAGTTTGCGCAAGAACAACTTAAGGGTAGTTGGACTCCCAGAAACTATTAAGCCCAGAAAACTTCAGAGAATATTTGAAGATGATCTACCAGAGGCTCTGGGAATAGGTTCTCAAAGGAGGGTAGAAAGGGCACACAGAATAGGCCCTCAAAGACCAAGCAATATGCCAGAGACAAACCAGAGACCAAGACCAAGGCCAAGCCAAGTACTTGGACTTTACCGAGAAGGAGAAAATACTGCGAGCGTTCATGCGCTGCAGAAAGCCGTTAACTTTTCAAGAGCACAAAATTATCATTTTCAATGATTATTCCATGGAGGTTAATAAACTTCACAGAATTTTCAGTGAATGTTGTTCTAGACTATTTAAAACCATATACAGCTCCAATTACTATGTCCGGCCATATTGAAAGTATGACAAACTGATGGTTCAACAAAAAAAAAAAAAAACTTTCAAAATCCGAAAGACGCAGAAGAAAATGTACTGAAACTGCTAGGGATAAAGGACAAGATGAAACAGAGGCCAGGAAATCACGGCAACAGGAGAGAAGAGCAGAACAAAGTACAGGGAGAGAAGAGGAATTTGAAAACTAGAGGATGAGCCCACAGACCCAAAGACAAAGATCACTCCGGTATCACAAGAAACTCCAGGAAGTTCACATTGAAGCAGATAAGTAATGCCCTCTGGAGGGAATAAATCAGGGAGGAGGACACTAATAAAACTGGCGGCCCAATGGCTCTCCTATTTGTATTCACTTGAGGGGGTGATCACAAAGAATTTAGATGTTGTTTAATGAAACAAATATTGCCAGGGGAGGAGCTTGTAGGGAGAATAAGCCAGAAAAAAGGAAGTCACAGAAGAGAGGATACTATTGATTGTTAATTAGTTTTTTGTTCAAAGGGGGGACATGCAGGAACATAATGTAAGACCGTACGAAATTGTGAGCATTAGGTGTGAACCCCTAACATACAATCCAAAAATGAAAATGTCATAATATGCACATTGTATCCTTGATTGTAAAGGGGCTTAGAGCTAAAAGAATGATGGTTCTGCGGCACTTAAAGAAACTAAAAGCAGATATTGCATTATTGCAGGAAACACCTGAGAAATGAAGATATGTTTAGGATGGAAAAAAATGTGGGTAGGAGAGGTGCATGGATCAGAGGGGGAGGGAAGAAATGCAGGTGTTCTAATGTTGCTACACAAAAATGGGAATGGGATACAGATGGAAGGTACTTATTGCTTAAACTAGAAAGAAATGAGGAGGAAATCTGCCAAATCAATATACAGTATATGCACCCAACACTGACCAAAAACTTTTTTTTAGCAATTAGGTTCTAACATACTGCAAAACACAACAAAGAAAATGATAGTAGGAGGAGATTACAACAACACACAAACCATAGAGGAAGATAGATTTAGCCATGTGGGGACATGACCGTGTAAGGCCAATATGGCCACCTCTTACCTGTGACCTCCACTACTCACTAATCCCTGTAAGGAAAAACGCCACCTCTTTTTTTTTTTTTTTTAAATAAAAACATTACATATTAAATTCGTTTGGATACTTTTGGCCGCAGCGGCCAGTTTATTACCAAACAATAACAAACATTTCCATTAAATATGAATATGCAATTTTATGCAAAAAATTGAGGGGAGGGTTCTTGGAGCTCCCGAAAAATCTGGCTTAAATATTAGGCAAAAAACAAAAAGAACTTCAACCACCACTTTTTACCCTCAGCCATACACCACCAGCTCGAGGGCACCATAAATCCCGTTCCGGGAAAATTAACCACCAACCAGTTCCCAGGGTAAAACCCCATCCAGAGCCCGTAACCAAATGCCAGATCAACCAACACTATTTTAACTGTCTGGAATTTTACTTACAATTCCTTCCCTGCTGAATCAGCATCAACTCCAAGAACCCCACCTCCCGCCAACCACAAACAGCCCTGACCAACTCAGGCTCGTGAGTGCCCCAACACCACCAATGCTCTCTCAATTCCTTCTTGTATTGCAAGTGCCCAAAAAATCTATTCCAATCTCGTTTAAATGAACCCCGTCTTCCCTCCAAAAATTACCAATACCCGATTTCAATTCAAAGTGCCGAACACTTATTCCCCCATTCCTAGAAACAAAATTCGCCACTGCCCTATTCAACTTCACCCTAGCCCTATTAATCCCTTTCAAAGACCGTGCTAACCCCCAAATGCGTTGGGGAATAATATCTGACCATACAGTCAACACCCCCGGAAACAACATCCTCAACTGGAGGAAATCAAAACGAATGTCCCTGATCAATTCCCTCACCGTTTGGAGCTCAAATCATTCCCCCCCCAAGTGCACCACTAAAATGTCAGGTGCTCTATCCAAACGGGAGGCTCGGGAAAAATAGGACATGGCCCTGCTCCAAACCATCCCTCAAAACCCTAACCACCGGACAACAGCTTGATCCCTGCTAAAGCCTAATTGCATACCATCCGACCTCACGTCCGCCCGAATTGCTCCCCAATCAACAAACGAGTGTCCAAAAATCCAGGCCAAATATGAATCCCGACCTGAAATACATAACAGTAACCATTAATCCCCACCCCTCTCTAATGCCCCTAACATAATTAATGATGCACATATGTCAAATAGCGGCCCGAGCTCCACCGGCCAATCCGCTTGATCACATCCGCCAAGACTCAGCCTCTGAAGCAGCCCCGATCCTGAAAGAATGCGACCCGTACCTATCTCGTGCAAGGCCCAACTCCGCTAACCCCTTATGGAGAACCGCAATAAACTGAAAATGAGACAAAAAAGCCCCACCCCTATGGCACAACAACAGGCCTACCCGACTTGACCACAAACTCCAATACGCCTTCAAGCACCGATCCGGGCACATCAAAGACCCGACAACTCTACCCAGAACTACACGCTTACCTGTACCCGCCTGATCCGTTTTGGAATGCTGAATCCAAAAAACTATGCCCCCCTGCCCAAAATTCCACATCCTGGGCCAAAAGGCCACCCGCCCTATCCCTGCTGCGGGACACTAATTCGCCTATTCGAAGTGCCCCAAAAAATGCCAAAGAAAAAGCCAACTTAAACAACGCTGATTCAAAATTAGAGCAGCAAATCCTCTCCAAGACTCCGCCTAAGCGTTTGAGCACATTGAACGATATAGGCCGGTGCCTGTCAACACTACGGTTTCCTTTACGAAAACCCTTTAACGCTTGCTTCACCAAAATATTCTTTGTCACATCAACGGAGCTCTCTAACTTAAAACCAAAAGCAAGACCAGCCACAAATTTATTAACTTTAGAAAAAGACCATCCAATATCTGCCTCCTTGCCGATCAAACATAACACTTATCTTCCTCCAACCCTAACTTTCCCCACTGGAGTACCCAACTCTTCCATATTTTCCACGATGCTTCATATGACGCCCAGGTCTGGCTTGTAACCGATGCTTGAATCAACCATACCGCTCTTCCAAAAGAATCTGCCACAAGTGCGTAGGGCATACCACTCTTGAGGCCTCCGCGTCTGATGCCAGCTCCCGGAAACGCTCCCACTGTAAACGAGATAAGGCATTCGCTATAGAACTATGTACGCCAGGCACATAAACCGTGGAAATCCAAGCGTTTAATTCCAGATACCATAAAATGAGTTCTCTCACCAATTTAAGATCACTGGGGGAGAAGAAGCGGATAGGGTGTTGATCACTGACACCTGTTGTGAATTCTGTTCTTGGGCTCCCTCCGGTGGTTACAAGTGGTAGCGCTGCTGTCTGTCCTTCACAGCAGTCATTAGGTGTGTCCACTTCAGACTGGGCTATTTAGTCTTGCTTCACCCTTTAGTCAGTGCCAGTTGTCCATTGTTTCTGGAGGATTCACATCCCTTCCTGGTCCCCCCTGCTTGCTGTTCTTTTCAACAAGATAAGTCCTGCTTGTTTTTTGCAGCCCACATTTTGTGGGCCTTATTGTTCAGTGCATTTCTTGTTTTTTCTTGTCCAGCTTAATCTGTGTAAGGATTTATGCAGCCAAGCTGGAATCTCTGGAGAGGCAGATACACCCTCCATGTCTTTAGTTAGATGTGGAGTTTTTGTATTTTCTGTGGTGGATATTTCCTAGTATTTTAATACTGACCGCATAGTTCTCTGTCCTATCTTTCCTATTTAGCTAGATTGGCCTCCTTTGCTAAAACCTGTTTTCAGCCTGTGTATGTTTTTGCAGCGCCCCAGAGTCCTGGTCGTTGCAGTACTGATGCTCCGCCGCTAAGGGGGGCTATGGTACGTCTGATGGCACTGAAGGGGTTCACCTGACCAGGTATCACAGACACCAATACACTTCACAGTCTGGCCTCCAGGGGGAGCTAAGGGTACTATGTATTAGGCCACTCCTCACAATCTGGTAAAACTGGGGGTTGGATAGGAAGTTAGAGAGAAGCTGACTGGGAATCGAACAGGCAACACCCTGTGGCAGAGGGTGTTGCGGGGAGAGACTCAGGGGGATCCCTGTCAGGGGTGGGATCCTGACAGAGGCCTAGCGAACAGAGAGAATGTTACGGGACCGTGCCTGCACGAGATAGCGGCGGTGCCCTAAGAGAGGACAAGAAGCGAGGTCTATTGTGCTGAGTGAGAAACGAGATCAACGCAACAAGGAGAAATACCAGTAGGAGTCGTGCTGTAAGACGAGGCAACATCCTACTGAGGCGCGTAGCCGGTGGCCGGAACGCCGAGGAAGTACTAGGCTCCAAGCAGTACTTCAAACCTACGGCAGGACAGTCAGCTATAGGCGGGCTGTCTCACACAAATCACCTACGAAGACACAGGGGGCAACAACAGGAGAAGGGCGACACTAGGGTCCAGGAAGAGCTCCGAGCCTACCCGTCATACGGGTGCGTCCTAGCCATATCATCTGGGGGACGAAGAAGAACATCAGAATCGAGTTGTGAGGGAACACGAGAAACAGACACAGCAGTTGTGGAGACTATCCCGTAAGCACAGCAGGGGAGGACCACAACACACAAGCGCTAGAAGGTAGGCACAGATTTCCACCTGCAAAGGGAACTCTGGAGGTGCCATCGGACCGGCCGGACTTGCGCAGCCCGGTTAACCGTATTCCGGACTGAGGATCCTGAAGCCTTCAGTAAAGAGGTAAAGAGACTGCAACCTGGTGTCCTCGTTATTTACTGTGATCTGCACCGCACCACCATAACCTCATCACCATACCTTCACCTTTATTGTACGCCCCTCAGCAGGGTCACGGACCGGGCCTAGCCACCGTGACAACCCCAGAGCAGAGACTCAGAGGCCCGGTACCGGGTACCCCTCGGCCCTGCGGCAGTGGGGGCGCTACAACTTGGCGTCACGAACAGGATGTACTTAAGCCTGAAGAATCAGGTCATGTGTGCCTTGGAACTGTGCTTTATTGTGCTTGGACTGTGACTTATTGCAAAGACTGTGCAGTGCCACTCGCCGCCAAAAACCGCCGCAATTAAAGCGCTGAGGAGAGCGCAGGAGAAGAAGAGGGGCGTGGAGTAGGCGTGGACCGGCTGAAGAGCGCGAAAGACAATGGCCGCCCAGTCCAAACATTTTTGCATCTTGAGGACGTGTCCGTCAGCAGCCGAGGTCCGCCTTCTCATCCTCTTTGGAGAGTGGGGACCATGGAGATGGGGCCGCCCACGAAAGAGACCGCGGGAAGAAGGCACTGGAGAGGAAGCCAATATGGCGACGCCGGGAGCACCGCGTGGGGACGACCCGACCCAGCATGAGGCTGCACCACCCGACACAGCCCCAGATGCGCCATCATTGCAAGGACTGGCCCTTACGGAGCTACCAATGGGCAGACCCAACTGGACGCCGTCTGAGGAGTGTGTGGCCATAGCCGAGGCCCGGCAGATAGCACGTCGCCTTGAGGCCGACGCTCGTGTGACCGCTCGACTGGGCCAGCCTACGGAGGTCCGCCTAACTCCGGTGTCCCCTGCTTCCTCCATCCCGGCCGCGGCAGAGTGTGAGCTGCAGGCACAGGACCTGAGGATCTTGCCAGAGGCAGGACACCTGCGGCGCCTGATGGCGGCATGGCGGAACAGACCCCAACCTGCAGCCCAGGTCGACCTGATGAGTTGTGAGGAGGCTCCGCCGTCACACTGGGGTGTGGTGGTGTTCTTCAACTCCCGGGAAGGAAGGGCAGTCATCCAAGAAATTGGAGAGCCACTGCAGGTCCGTGTTGACCGGAAGGGAGTGGAGCCCTGCGGAGGAAGGTATGGCCGCGACCTGGAGCCCGGGGATGCAGTAACCTACACGCGATGGAGGAGGGAGGTTGGCTGGATAGCTCGGGGCGTCCAGCGGTGCGTCGCACTCCAGGCCGCTGCCGGAACGTCGGAGGACGAGCCTCCTGCAGGGAAGGTGCCGGAACCTGCCCCCGCGGAATCCCAGGGGATCCAGGCCCACCGTGTGGCTATGGGTCGTGCTCACCCACGACCGAGGAGGGTGTCCCGACGAGGGATCTTGTCGTTACTGGGACCGGTCTCTGCTACACCATCATGACCCGTTTGTCCGGTGAGGCCCGGGAGGAGGCCGCCTCCTGTCCAGCCAGAAACTGAGTAAGCAAGAATGCTTCGTCGAGTGTAAATAGTTAACTGTTTGTCCTCTTGCTGCTGCAACCCGATCAGGGTAACTCTTAAAGGGATCCCTTTGTTTACCCGGGATCCCTTCTTCTGCTTTTTGTTTTTGATTTCCTGTCTTATCATTGTTGAACGAACTGCTGGATCATGAACACTGCATGATTACTAACTCCTTGTAAATAGTTTGCACCTTCTTAAAGGTGCCCTCTACTGGTTTTATAAAAGAAAGGACTCTTTGCGAAGAAACTGTTCCCGGAAGCAGTACTGGAGTCCTTGCTGCACACGGACTTGCAGCTTGAGAGTTGCACTACCTCATAGAGACTTGGTCCCCTCTTAAAGGGAACGTTCACCCATAGCACTTAAAGTATAATGATGCCTTAAGAGAAATAGTGATAATGCTTACATGTAAAGTTATATGTAGTCAGACAGTTGATAGTAAGAAATGTTTAATAATGTGTTAGAGAATGAGGACAGGAAGTGAACCCGTACGGGGTTAGTCGGTGAGTCCTCCTAGGAGCCATACAGAGATGGCTCGGTGATCCTGAACTGAGAGATGGATGATACGTTCTATACCGTGTATAGTAGCAGAAAGGCAGTAGGCCCGGGCGGAAAGGGGCGGTCCTGTAACAGAACGAGAGGCAGTAGGCCTGGGGCAGATAGACAGGCGGTCCTGCAGATGTAAGGTGGAAAATGAAGAAAAAGTTGATTAGCCTTATAATGTTTTATAAGAAGGTCTTTAGTGGATTTAGCGTGTACGTCCTTAAAGGCAACGTTAAATTATTGTTCAAAAATTTGCACTTAGTAGAATACCCGGTTGGGTAAGAAAAAGTTATTTATAGTATGTTATTTAAAATATTTAACCATGTTTGTAACGTTCAAGTGTCCTCACCTCCCATAAAGGGAAGCTCTGTTCAAACTTACTTATTGTTATTGCATTTCAAAATTGTATGTCTTTTTGCTGACATGTATTGTTGTTTTCTTCCCAGTCCAGGAGTACTGGATATAACCGGGGGGGAGTGCAGCGCCCCAGAGTCCTGGTCGTTGCAGTACTGATGCTCCGCCGCTAAGGGGGGCTATGGTATGTCTGATGGCACTGAAGGGGTTCACCTGACCAGGTATCACAGACACCAATACACTTCACAGTCTGGCCTCCAGGGGGAGCTAAGGGTACTATGTATTAGGCCACTCCTCACAATCTGGTAAAACTGGGGGTTGGATAGGAAGTTAGAGAGAAGCTGACTGGGAATCGAACAGGCAACACCCTGTGGCAGAGGGTGTTGCGGGGAGAGACTCAGGGGGGTCCCTGTCAGGGGTGGGATCCTGACAGAGGCCTAGCGAACAGAGAGAACGTTACGGGACCGCGCCTGCACGAGATAGCGGCAGTGCCCTAAGAGAGGACAAGAAGCGAGATCTATTGTGCTGAGTGAGAAACGAGATCAACGCAACAAGGAGAAATACCAGTAGGAGTCGTGCTGTAAGACGAGGCAACATCCTACTGAGGCGCGTAGCCGGTGGCCGGAACGCCGAGGAAGTACTAGGCTCCAAGCAGTACTTCAAACCTACGGCAGGACAGTCAGCTATAGGCGGGCTGTCTCACACAAATCACCTACGAAGACACAGGGGGCAACAACAGGAGAAGGGCGACACTAGGGTCCAGGAAGAGCTCCGAGCCTACCCGTCATACGGGTGCGTCCTAGCCATATCATCTGGGGGACGAAGAAGAACATCAGAATCGAGTTGTGAGGGAACACGAGAAACAGACACAACAGTTGTGGGGACTATCCCGTAAGCACAGCAGGGGAGGACCACAACACACAAGCGCTAGAAGGTAGGCACAGATTTCCACCTGCAAAGGGAACTCTGGAGGTGCCATCAGACCGGCCGGACTTGCGCAGCCTGGTTAACCGTATTCTGGACTGAGGATCCTGAAGCCTTCAGTAAAGAGGTAAAGAGACTGCAACCTGGTGTCCTCAATATTTACTGTGATCTGCACCGCACCACCATAACCTCGTCACCATACCTTCACCTTTATTGTACGCCCCTCAGCAGGGTCACGGACCGGGCCTAGCCACCGTGACAACCCCAGAGCAGAGACTCAGAGGCCCGGTACCGGGTACCCCTCGGCCCTGCGGCAGTGGGGGCGCTACATTTTTTCCTCTCCTCTCACAGTCAATATTTGTGGGGTCTGTCTATCCTTTGGGGATTTTCTCTGAGGCGAGATCGTTTTCCCTTTTCTATCTATAGGGTTAATTAGTCCTCCGGCTGTGTCGAGGTGTCTAGGATCAGTAGGTACATCCCACGGCTACTTCTAGTTGCGGTGTTAAGTTCAGGGTCCGCGGTCAGTACAGATACCACCTTCTCCAGAGTACGTCTAATGCTGCTCCTAGGCCACCAGATCATAACAGTACAACTGGCCAACAATGAGTTAACTGCATCTCAGAAGAAGGGAAAGAAATTGCTGAGCCATTTTTTTTCTGTACTCTGTTGTGTTTTTTTTTTACCTCTTTACTTCTGGGTGGCTAAGGAGTTTGGCGCTGACATGGATGTTCAGGGACTTGCTTCTCGTGTGGATCAACTTGCTGCTAGAGTACAGGGTATTTCTGATTATATCGTTCAGACTCCGGTTTTAGAGCCTAGAATTCCAACTCCTGATCTGTTTTTTGGGGACAGGTCCAAATTTTTGAGCTTTAAAGGGCACCTGTCACCCTGTTTTTTCGGTATGAGATAAAAATACTGTTAAATAGGGCCTGAGCTGTGCATTGCAATAGTGTAGTTTGTGGACCCCGATTCCCCACCTATGCTGCCGAAATACGTTACCAAAGTAGTCGTTTTCGCCTGTCAATCAGGCTGGTCTGGTCAAAAGGGCGTGGTGTCTTCCCCCAGATTTTGCTTAGTTTTCCGTTGGTGGCGTAGTGGTGTGCGCATGCCCAAGGTCCCGAATCCTCTGCCAGGGGATTGAAAAGAGCGCGATGTTCGTTATTTCATTGGTGATCGGTGGGCGCGGCCATCTTCCTTTGGCCGCGCGTGCGCAGAAGCGGCGCTCTGCTGGCCGCGGCTTCAGGAAAATGGCCGCGGGATGCCGCGCGTGCGCAGATGGATATCGCGGCGGCCATTTTCCTGAAGCCGAGATGTGATCTCTGAGATGCGAACTGTTTTTTGCTCTGAAGCCCCGTTCCTCTGGTGATCCCATCCAGCAGGTTAAAATTGTCATATCTCTGTTGCGTGGCGATCCTCAGGATTGGGCGTTTTCCCTGGAATCTGGGAATCCGGCCTTGCTTAATGTAGACACCTTTTTTCAGGCGCTTGGGTTATTGTATGATGAACCTAACTCTGTGGATCATGCTGAGAAAACCTTGTTGGCCCTGTGTCAGGGTCAAGAAGCGGCAGAATCGTATTGCCAGAAATTTAGAAAATGGTCTGTGCTGACTAAATGGAATGAGGATGCTTTGGCGGCAATTTTCAGAAAGGGTCTTTCTGAATCCGTTAAAGATGTTATGGTGGGGTTCCCCACTCCTGCTGGTCTGAGTGATTCTATGTCTCTGGCCATTCAAATTGAGCGGCGCTTGCGTGAGAGCAGGGTTGTGCACACTATGGCGTTGTCTTCCGAGCGGAGTCCTGAGCCTATGCAGTGTGATAGGATTGTGTCTAGAGCTGAACGACAAGGATTCAGACATCAGAATAGGTTGTGTTTTTACTGCGGCGATTCTGCTCATGTTATTTCTGATTGCCCTAAGCGTGCCAAGAGAATCGCTAGTTCCGTTACCATCAGTACTGTACAACCTAAATTTCTGTTATCTGTGACCCTGATCTGCTCATTATCGTCATTTTCTGTCATGGCATTTGTGGATTCAGGAGCCGCTTTAAATTTAATGGACTTAGAATTTGCCAGACGTTGTGGTTTTCCCTTATAGCCTTTGCAGAGTCCTATCCCTTTGAGGGGAATTGATGCTACACCATTGGCTAAAAATAAACCTCAGTTTTGGACACAGCTAACCATGTGCATGGCGCCAGCCCATCAGGAAGATTGTCATTTTCTGGTGTTGCATAATTTGCATGATGCTATTGTGCTGGGGTTTCCATGGTTACAGGTGCATAATCCGGTGTTGGATTGGAAATCTATGTCTGTGACTAGTTGGGGTTGTCAGGGGGTTCATGATGACGTTTCTTTGATGTCAATTTCCTCCTCCCCCTCTTCTGAAATTCCTGAGTTTTTGTCAGATTTCCAGGATGTTTTTGATGAGCCCAAATCCAGTTCCCTTCCACCGCATAGGGACTGTGATTGTGCTATTGACTTGATTCCAGGCTGTAAGTTCCCTAAGGGCCGACTTTTCAACCTGTCTGTGCCAGAACATGCCGCCACGAGCAGTTATGTTAAGGAGCCTTTGGAGAAGGGGCATATTCGGCCATCTTCTTCTCCATTGGGAGCAGGTTTCTTTTTTGTTGCCAAGAAGGATGGCTCCTTGAGACCCTATTGATTATTGCCTCTTGAATAAGATCACTGTCAAATTCCAATACCCTTTGCCTTTGCTTTCTGATTTGTTTGCCAGGATTAAGGGGATAACATAACAGAATCCCATCATGGATATACTTCGGCTCATATGTTCGTTCATCTCACCATAGATGAACCCTGAACTTTGGCCACATAATCATATTAGGACACTCCATACTCAGACTTTCGACCATATACACAAACGGAGTTCAAGTCCAATTTTAATGTATAAAAATGTAATAAATTTTATTAATCAACAATAATCATAAAAACTTAAGTCACATATCATATAATTAATTTTACATGTTCAGCATGGGAAAACAACAATGGTACCAGACCTGTATGATAGCCTACTCACTGCCATTCATTATAATAAAGTGCTCAATGCCATAATACCTTCCAATGGGAAAGGAAAACAAGAGCCCCAAGACCCAGACTATTAGTAACTGTTTCACATCATATATGTTGTAGTGCCAGTCTTAGCGCTCTTCCTTACCCATCAAGCAGACAGCAGGCGGTCACACAGTGCAGCCCCAACGCGCGTTTCGCGTTGGCTTCGTCAGGGGGCGGTACTGTGGTGTATACAGGGAGGATATTTATAAGATAACTGATTATTCATAATTGCGCACAATAGTTCGGCGCATGTGCGCCGACGACCACGCCAGGTGCTGCATCCTGTTCGGCGCCCACCATGACGCCGCGCAACAGCGACGCTCGGCCGACGTCACTGAGGCGCACACGTCACTTACAGGCGCCGCCCACAATGCCCCGGGACTCCGGCCACGGCAGACATGCGCACTATGCACAGGAGGAAGGACCGCCTATGTCCTATGGGGAGGAATCACCGCTGCAGCCTACGTGAATATTGACTCTTTACTGACAAATATACCCACCCACTATTCTTACAGAAACCATCCCTACCATAAACAGTGCTAAATAGAACAACTTAACTGTCCCTAAGTCATTACCCAAATACTAAAGTGCTAACAGATTACATTACAGAAACAGTGACTGTGCCTGAAAATACGGTCATACTGCTACAAGTGAGTGACATTTAACCCCTTTACTACATAATCATTATGTGACCTTAAAATATATACATACACATTTCATAGTGTTAATACTTAAATACAAAAAGACATATACCAATGCCTTCTAAAAAACAGAAAATATTATTACGTGATATTAATATAAATGCATAAATAGTAGTGCCTTATAACAGAAATATAGGTGGATAATAATGCTGCTCCTCCGACCTCCCACGTCACATCATAAGGCATAGATAGTTCTAGGGTCCATCTTCCAGATCTAATAACAGAATAAGCTCCCCCGGTATCCCATCATGATGTTCTTTAGAAAATGCTTGTCTCTTTGGCGTCATCACATGTATTAGCTTTCTAGCTTTTTTAGACTAATTTCTATATTTAAAACAAGAACATATAATGAATAAAATAGAAAAACAACACACACAATACATTAAAAATGGAGACTCTATTACAAAAAGCAACTGAAACTAACTTGTTCGTTCAGGCCCTCTGGAGCTACTGTATTTAGGACAGTGATCCACCGACACTCTTGTTGTGCCAGTTTTCTTTTTAGATCCCCCCCTCTAATGCCGGCCCGTATCTTATCTATCCCCCTAACTTTCAATTCTTTGGGGTTGCAATTATGATATGCCCTGAAATGTTTTGGAATTGGTTTTAGGGTGGCCACATCTTCCATCAGGATTAAGGGGGCTAGTTGGTTTACTAAGATTGACCTTCGAGGGGCATATAATCTTGTTCGTATTAAGCAGGGCGACGAATGGAAAACTGCGTTTAATACGCCCGAGGGCCATTTTGAATATCTTGTGATGCCATTCGGACTCTCTAATGCTCCATCTGTGTTTCAGTCCTTCATGCATGATATATTTCGGAATTATCTTGATAAATTCATGATTGTATATTTGGATGATATTTTGATTTTTTCAGATGATTGGGAGTCTCATGTGAAACAAGTCAGGATGGTATTTCAGATCCTTCGTGATAATGCCTTATTTGTGAAGGGGTCTAAGTGCCTCTTTGGAGTACAGAAGGTTTCTTTTTTGGGCTTCATTTTTTCTTCCTCATCTATAGAAATGGATCCGGTTAAGGTTCAGGCCAATCATGATTGGATCCAGCCCACATCCGTGAAGAGCCTTCAGAAATTTTTGGGCTTTGCTAATTTTTATCGCCGTTTCATTGCCAACTTCTCCAGTGTGGTTAAACCCCTGACCGATTTGACGAAGAAAGGCGCTGATGTGACGAATTGGTCCTCTGCGGCTGTTTCTGCCTTTCAGGAGCTTAAACGCCGATTTACTTCTGCCCCTGTGTTGCGTCAGCCGGATGTTTCTCTTCCTTTTCAGGTTGAGGTTGACGCGTCTGAGATTGGGGCAGGGGCCGTTTTGTCTCAGAGGAATTCTAATGGTTCCTTGATGAAACCATGTGCCTTCTTTTCTCGAAAGTTTTCGCCTGCGGAACGCAATTATGATGTCGGCAATCGTGAGTTGTTGGCTATGAAGTGGGCATTTGAGGAGTGGCGACATTGGCTTGAGGGGGCTAAGCACCGTATTGTGGTCTTGACCGATCATAAGAATCTGATTTACCTCGAGTCTGCCAAACGGTTGAATCCTAGACAGGCCCGATGGTCCCTGTTTTTCTCCCGTTTTGATTTTGTTGTCTCGTATCTTCCGGGTTCTAAGAATGTTAAGGCTGATGCCCTCTCTAGGAGTTTTTTGCCTGATTCTCTTGGAGTCCTTGAGCCGGTCGGCATTCTGAAGGAGGGGGTGATTCTTTCTGCCATCTCCCCTGATTTACGACGGGTTCTTCAGGAATTTCAGGCTGATAAACCTGACCACTGTCCAGTGGGGAAACTGTTTGTTCCTGACAGATGGACTAGCAAAGTGATTTCTGAGGTTCACTGTTCTGTGTTGGCTGGCCATCCTGAGATTTTTGGTACCAGAGATTTGGTTAGTAGGTCCTTTTGGTGGCCTTCTTTGTCACGGGATGTGCGTTCCTTTGTGCAGTCCTGTGGGACTTGTGCGCGGGCCAAACCTTGCTGCTCCCGTGCCAGTGGGTTGCTTTTGCCTTTGCCGGTCCCTGAGAGGCCTTGGATGCATATTTCTATGGATTTTATTTCGGATCTTCCGGTTTCCCAGAAGATGTCGGTTATCTGGGTGGTTTGTGACCGGTTTTCTAAGATGGTTCATTTGGTACCTTTGCCTAAATTGCCTTCCTCTTCTGAGTTGGTTCCGTTGTTTTTTCAGCATGTGGTTCGTTTGCATGGCATTCCGGAGAATATTGTATCCGATAGAGGTTCCCAGATTGTTTCCAGGTTTTGGCGGGCCTTTTGTGCTAGGCTGGGCATTAATTTGTCTTTTTCTTCCGCATTTCATCCTCAGACAAATAGCCAAACCGAGCGAACTAACCAGACTTTGGAAACTTATTTGAGATGCTTTGTGTCTGCCGATCAGGATGATTGGGTGGCTTTCTTGCCATTGGCCGAGTTTGCCCTTAATAATCGGGCTAGTTCTGCTACCTTGGTTTCACCTTTCTTTTGTAATTCTGGGTTTCATCCTCGTTTTTCTTCAGGGCAGGTTGAGCCTTCTGATTGTCCTGGGGTGGTTGACAGGTTGCAGCAAATTTGGGCTCATGTTGTGGACAATTTGGTGTTGTCTCAGGAGGAGGCTCAGCGCTTTGCTAACCATCGGCGGCGTCTGGATTCCCGGCTTCGGGTTGGGGATTTGGTCTGGTTGTCTTCCCGTCATGTTCCTATGAAGGTTTCTTCCCCTAAGTTCAAGCCTCGGTTTATTGGTCCTTATAGGATTTCTGAGATTATCAATCCTGTGTCTTTTCGTTTGGCCCTTCCAGCCTCTTTTTCCATCCACAATGTTTTTCATAGATCTTTGTTGCGGAAATATGTGGTGCCCGTTGTTCCCTCTGTTAATCCTCCTGCCCTGGTGTTGATTGATGGGGAGTTGGAGTATGTTGTTGAGAAGATCTTGGATTCTCGTTTTTCAAGGCGGAGGCTTCAGTATCTTGTCAAGTGGAAGGGTTATGGCCAGGAGGATAATTCTTGGGTTGTTGCCTCTGATGTTCATGCTGATGATTTGGTTCGTGCCTTCCATTTGGCTCGTCCTGATCGGCCTGGGGGCTCTGGTGAGGGTTCAGTGACCCCTCCTCAAGGGGGGGTACTGTTGTGAATTCTGTTCTTGGGCTCCCTCCGGTGGTTACAAGTGGTGGCGCCGCTGTCTGTCCTTCACAGCAGTCATTAGGTGTGCCCACTTTGGACTGGGCTATTTAGTCTGGCTTCACCCTTTAGTCAGTGCCAGTTGTCCATTGTTTCTGGAGGATTCACATCCCTTCCTGGTCCCCCCTGCTTGCTGTTCTTTTCAACAAGATAAGTCCTGCTTGTTTTTTGCAGCCCACATTTTGTGGGCCTTATTGTTCAGTGCATTTCTTGTTTTTTCTTGTCCAGCTTAATCTGTGTAAGGATTTATGCAGCCAAGCTGGAATCTCTGGAGAGGCAGATATACCCTCCATGTCTTTAGTTAGATGTGGAGTTTTTGTATTTTCTGTGGTGGATATTTCCTAGTATTTTAATACTGACCGCATAGTTCTCTGTCCTATCTTTCCTATTTAGCTAGATTGGCCTCCTTTGCTAAAACCTGTTTTCAGCCTGTGTATGTTTTTTCCTCTCCTCTCACAGTCAATATTTGTGGGGGCTGTCTATCCTTTGGGGATTTTCTCTGAGGCGAGATAGAAAAGGGAAAACTATCTATAGGGTTAATTAGTCCTCCGGCTGTGTCGAGGTGTCTAGGATCAGTAGGTACATCCCACGGCTACTTCTAGTTGCGGTGTTAAGTTCAGGGTCCGCGGTCAGTACAGATACCACCTTCTCCAGAGTACGTCTAATGCTGCTCCTAGGCCACCAGATCATAACATGACACCACACTCATATTGTCGTAATGGAACTGAACTCTGCGATCAGCAAACATCTTCCCACAAAACTGCCACCACAATAGGAAACAATTCCAACAAAACGAGTTTTTGTGAAACCCTTCCGATGCCACCAATAAGGCCACCTCCCAATGCTCCACTGCCCTTCACAATAGGCCCCATAACCAACGCTGCCTGCTGCGTCCGTGTAAATCTTGCAATCAATGTTATTCACTATCTGCTGTTGTATTAAAGATTGACCATTGTACTGTACCAAAAAACATTGCCACACCATCAAATCTTCCTTTTGCTTCTTAGTCAAGCGAATAAAATGGTGCGCCAACCGCACCCCCGCCATCGCCCCAGACAACCTGCGACAAAAATGCGACCCATGGGCATGATCCTACATGCAAAATTCAACCAGCCGAGCAATGACTAACTCCTTCAAGGTCACCTTTTTAAGCCGCCTAACTCGGTCCACTGCTTTAGTAACAACAATTTATCCTCTGGCAACCGACACTCCATTTTTTCTGAATCAATCAATATCCCCAGAAAGCTTAAAACAGTGCAAGGGCCTTCAGTCTTTTCCCTAGCCAACGGCACACCGAAACGCTCTGCCACCCATTCCATTGTGGCCAATGTATTCCTACATAAACTAGAATCTGGTGGACCTATAAACAAGAAGTCTTCCTAGTAATGAATAACAGATGGGACGCCAGCAACTACCCTAACAACCCATTCCAAAAAGGTACTGAACGTCTCAAACAATGAACATGAAATTGCACAACCCATCGGCAAACACCTATCCAAATAATAGCCACCATTCCCCAGCAAGGGAATACTGTCCGGGTGCACTAGGAGTAATCTGAAGGCCAATTCAATGTCTGTCTTTGCTAACAAAGCTCCAGCGCCATAACTGCGAACCCATTGCACCGCCGTGTCAAATGATGTATAGACAACTGAAGACAACTCCTGAGAAATGCTGTCATTAACCGACAACCCCTTCGGGTATGATAAATGCTGTATTAACCAAAATTTATTCGGTTCCTTCTTTTCTTAGGGACCACCCCCAATGGAGAGACAATCATCCCTTCAATTGGTAAACACAAAAACGGACCCGCCATTCTACCCAATTCTACTTCCTTTCCCAATTTTACGCTGACAACTTCCGCATGCAAATCAGCCGACCTCAAGTTCTTAACTTAAAAGGGACCGTATGGGTGGGGGAGGGGATTCTAAAACCTTCAGCAAAACCATTCCAAATGACCCCTGCCTTCTCCTGATCCGGGTACCTACTTAGAAAGGGGGATATCTTTTGAAGACTCACCGGCGTGTCCCCCTTGACCGGCGCCCACAGCTGGCTTTCCTCTTGCTTTTTTAAAACATTTGGAAGCCCCATGTGAACTTCCATTGCAGTGGGAGCATACGTCTTTAAACTTGCAGGTATTGCCATATTTGCACTGGCCCTCAATGAATTGCCAGCTCGTTCCAGTTTTGTCCTTTGCTCCTTGCACCCCGTGACTACTGCTTCCATGGCCCGCCTGGTGGTTGCTGCTTCTTCCGCTCCCATGAAAGGACTGCTCGCACCTGACTGGAGCCATCATTTTCAACCAAAGCCCAATATCTTTCTGGTCCAACCTAATCTCGGGCCTGACCACCTTCCCTCTGCCTAAATTGTTCATCATAGCCCAGCCAGGCCTGCCCTCCATAAGTACGGTGCGTCTCACCAATCGCATCAAGATAACAAAATAAACCGGAAGAGTTCCCAGGAGACTTTTCACCTATTACGCTCGCCAATATTGCAAACGCTTGCAACCAATTGACAAACAATTGCGGAATCAGCCTCCACCTCCTCTTTTCTTCCTCCTCCTTTTTGCTGCCATCCTTCGTTCCCTTATCCAAATTAAAGTTCTCCAAGGGAATGAGGGGAAAAATCTCCACATATTCATCCCACCAAATCTTTTCCTTTACCTCCTTCTTTAAATGCGCCCCCAAAGGCCCCTAGAAGCAAACTTACACCTCTCCCTTAGCTCTATCATCCAGCTTTACTGAATCTCCTTTATCTTTTTCAGTTTTTACCGACACGGATATGCCCGATGACGGCAACTGCTCTCCCCCACACTGATCTAAGCGGCTCGCTCGCCAACTGCGACCCGAACCCCGACCCTGGGAGCCATGACCCAACCGGTGACGCCACAGCCCCGCTCGCTGCACCACCCTCCAATCTTCTCAAAATTTGCGATACACCGACCAAGACATCTCACAGCCCCGGCAGTACCATCCCACTGGAACCCCCCCAACTCTCTTTCTGACACCCCTAAAGCCCGATTCCCTCCAACTTCACCTGATATAACTCCCACGGGCAACGGACTAGACATAGATTCATACTCACCGAGCTGCGCGGGTGCAGTGTCCCCGCCAGCCAGAAGTCCCGAATCCTGCGGGTCTCCATCTCCATCTTAATCACTGTCAAACACTGAATCTTCTGCACCACTTTGCTGCTCCAGGCCCATGCCCCTGGCCTCCTCATCACCAGGGGGAATCGGAGCGCCTGCAGTGCGTCGCACCACCGACCTCAGCCTCGATCTGGACCATGCCTGGTCTCCGGATCCACTAGCACAGTCTGACACCCGTCCCTACAATCTGCCAGGCGGCGTGGCACCGCTGCCCGCCGCCCTTCCTGATCATTGCTGGTTGTCTGGGCCCGGCTGCAGGTTGGTCCCCTGCTGCTGCCTGCCCACTGTGACCTTCTGTCGTGCTCCCTGTCTAGCCGGGCCCCCCTGTCATGTCAGACACTGTTCAGACCAGGTCGTTCGACAGACAGTGGTAATTCCGCTTTTGACCACTATGCGCTCATTGGCGTCGGCTAGATTTTATCTAGCTGGTCCGGGGTTAATTTACCTGGTGCTCGGATTGGAAGCTGGGCCATGCCCACTGCCTTTAAATAGTTCTCCTGAACATTGGGCGTCGCCGCTTATAGCTTCTGTCTTGTGCGTTGTTATCTCGGTCTGGAGTGGTGAGCTTGTAGTTGGAGTATCGTTGCTGGTGGTGTATTTCCCTTTGTCTTATTTACTCCTTCCTATATTTGTATTTATTTTGCCCTGTGCACTTATTGTGTATTCCTGAGTGACTGCGGCGTGGTGTATATCTTTTCCGTTATCCTTGTCTGTGCTAACTGGGTATTGGTGTATAATCGTTTCACTGAGTGGCAGGCGGTGGTTTCAGCCTAGGGTTGAAACAGGAGACAGGGTGAGGTTCGAGGCCTAGACATGCACACCATCAGTATAAACTCTAGGTAGAGGGTCAGTCAGGATTTCCCTAGTCTGAGGGAAATTGCAGGGGCCCGGGTTATTTGCTCTTGCCCACCTATTCTTCCCGTGACACCCCCGCTATGGGCATCACCAGGGGGACCAGCCGTTCGATCGACACAAGGTGCCGTATCCGCTGCCCCGGCCTCTGTCTGTCCACTGGTGTTGCAGTAAGGCCGCCCCTAGAGCCCGCTCTCCTCCCAGCCACGCCGCAGGCCCTCGATGCTGCCTGTACCTCCGTTGTAGGGCGCACTTCTGGTCACTGCTGGCGATAGTCTCTCAGGAGGCCTTGTTCTCCTGCTGCTCCTGCTGGCAATGTCCTGAGTTCTGGTGTCCCCCAGCAGCGGGGAAAGCTGCTCCTCCAGCAACCCTCCTCTCCTAGACCGAGCGACATCCCACAGGCGCTCCACCAGGGAATCCACCGACACCATCAGGTAATCTTGATTGCCGGGGGGGTCCGTTCATGCTGGCAGGTAGTTTTTGGATTGCTGGGGGTCTCTTCACACTGGCTTCCTATCTCCAACTGACGTTTTTCCCACACTTTTTCCCCGTCCCTAATGTCCCTCTCTTACCCCTCCCCCCCCCCCCCCCCGCTTTAACCAATCCTGTCCCTCTGCCCCACCAATTTAAAAGATGCCTTATGTCCCAGCACAGTCATGGGGGCTTCCATTGAGCTCCACTTATTCCTGCCCATACCTAGAGGGGGGGAAACTAGTGGGAAAACAACTCTATTGGCAGAATGAATAGAGGACACCGATCTGTCAGATGTTTGTAGAATGGAATCATCTACTGAATGAGAATTTACGCACTTCTCACCTACATCAAACTTGGTTGCGAATTGACTATATATTAGTGAGTAGAGGGCTACTAGACATGCAGAAAGATGAAAATTGAGGAAATGGTTATTTCGCATCATGCGCAGATATTTCTAAATTTACATGAGCAATTTCCAAAGGGAACAGACTACATATCAAGATTTCCATAATTTCTCCTTAGAGACCAGCAATTTAAAGTGATGTTGCAACAACGGTGGGAGGAGTATTCTTACCACAATTCGACGGTTGATCTGAAACCACAGACATACTGGTAAGCAGGGAAGCTAATAACATATGTGCATACATTAAAAAACCCCACACTGAATATGAGAAATTTAGTAGGAAATGAAGGGAGAAGTGCTTGTGCTTTCAGCAAGACAGAAAAGAAGCTAGAGAAGAATGGAGGGAGGCTAAAAGAGATTTTGACATATAGGTGAAAAAAAGAGAATTATTTAGAAAGACACAAATGGAAATGGAGTTGAGAAGGTATGGAGATAAGGTAGGAAAGCCATTAGCAAACTTGGCAAAGGGTAGGAAGGGAAAGAGTAATATATTAAAGCTTAAAGAGAATCTGTCACCCCAAAAATCGTATCTGAGCTAAGCCCACTTGCATCAGTAATGCTGTAGATAAGCCACCGATGTAACCTGAAAGATGAGAAATAAACATTAGATTATACTCATCCAGGGATGGTCCCGCTGCGGTCCGGGTCCGATGGGCGTCGCGGTCCGGTTCAGCGCCTCCTATCTTCATCAGATGACGTCCTCTTCTTGCTCCGGCGCAGGCGCACTTTGTCTGCCCTGTTGAGGGCAGAGCAAAGTACTGCAGTGCACAGGCACCGGGGCTCTCTGACCTTTCCCAACGCCTGCGCACTGCAGTACTTTGCTCTGCCCTCATCAGGGGATCTATTGGCAGGCACTACTGTGGCTTCATATAATACCAAAGGAAGGGAAAAATGTGGAGGACCCAGCATTCTATAGACCTATATCCTTGATAAACCAGGATATTAAAATAATGTCCAAACTCATGGCAAACAGACTAGCAGAGATACTCCCAACATTAGCAACACCCGCACAGATGGGATCTGTGAAAAGTAGGAGTGCAGTCATAAATGTAAGACGCACACTGTTAGCCTTAGATGTAATAAATAAAAGAGAAAACAGTCGAGGTAAGCCGGCTTTGGTTACATTAGATGCAGAAAAGGCTTTTGATAAGGTGAAGTGGAATTGTGTAGGACAAGTTTTGGTCAAAATTGGGCTGGTGGGTAATTTCAGAAATGTTATAAAAGCCCTGTATGCTAACCCCACAGCATGAATTTAAACCCCGAGTCATCTATCAGCAAATTTGCCACTTGAAAAGGGAACACGCCAGGGATGTCTTTTGTCCCCGCTTATATTTGACCTGACACTAGAACCCCTGGTGCAATACATAGAACAACATGAAGTATTTGAAGGGATATCAATAGGAGGCATGAAGCTTAGAGCCTCGTACTTTGCATATGATATAATACTCTACATGGCTGAGGTGGCAAGAGATCTACCAGGGATCCTAGATCTTATGGAAAAGTTTGGTAGGTTTTCGGGATTCACTCTAAATAAAAGTAAATGTGAAATTCTCCACTTAACAGATAAAGGCAGAATTAATAAGGTAGAAACACGGTATTGCATACCTGGTAATGTGTTTTTTCATGAGACATGATGGCACCACGAGAGAGAAGGGATCTGCCCTTCAATGACAGGAAACCTTTAAGATAAAAAGAGGTGGCTCCTCTCTCCGCATCAGTTGTTTTACAGAGCACGAGACAAACTCCACAGGTAATAGTGTACATATAAATAATATATCCTTTATAATTCTAATTACCGACACCCGAGGGAGTGTATAATGCAGAAAATGCACCCAACTAATGATGTGATCAAAAGGGCGGGAATATAAGGGTGCCGCCATGTCTCATGAAAAAACACATTACCGTGTATGTAATACCCGTGTTTTTCCATCATACATGACGGCACCACGAGAGAGTTACAGAGATTTGTAGTCTCTTAGGGAGGGATCACTGCTTGTAACACCCTTCTCCCAAATGTGAGATCAGAGGTAGCAGATAGGTCTAACCTATAATGTTTAAAAAATGTAGACAGAGAGGACCAAGTGGCAACCTTACAGATTTGGTCGATGGTAGCATCTGCTCTCTCTGTCCAAGACGTCGCCATGGCTCTCGTGGAGTGGGCTTTTAGACCCTGTGGAATAGTCCTGCCTGCACTACTATACACTAGCATAATGGCCTCTCTCACCCATCTAGCGATAGTTTGTTTCGAGGCTTTAAGGCCCTTTCTTGACCCCTGGAATGAAACAAATAAAGCTCTGTCTCCTCCAAGATCTTGTCACCTCTAAATACTGCAAGAGACATCTCCTGACATCTAGGCAAAGAAGCCTCTCCTCTTTCTTGTTGCTAGGGTTGGAACAAAAAAGGGTAGGGTTATATCCTGAGAAAGAAGAGAATGTCCAGCTTCACCGAATCCGTAAAAAAGAGTTTTCTTTATTCACAAACTTTAAACATAGAGGATACAGACTTCAGCACAAACCATATGGGTAAAAACCTCAACGCGTTTCTGGAGACTAAGCTCCCTTAATCATGACCATGAAGCTGGACATTCTCTTCTTTTTTGGATTTTATACGTTTGGACACAGCGGGTCCGTGCTCCCGAAGATTGGTTTATGCATCACGGGTGAGCTGGTTTATATTCCTTATATCCTGAGCCCTATGGAACCTTGACACCACCTTGGGGAGATATGCTGGATCTAATTCTAAAACAATCCTATCGTCCATAATTTGCATGTAGGGATGGTCTGCTGATAATGCGTGTAAATCCCCAACCCTATGGGCCGACGTAAGCACCACTAACAGGGCTGTTTTTAATGTTAGTATCTTATCTGACGTATTTAATAGCTCAAAGGGGCTTTCTGTCAAAGCTGTCAAAACTAAATTTAGATTCCATGGTGGAGGAGTAGGCGATGGAACAGAGTCAGCTCTACTACAGGCTCGGATAAACCTGGTCACCCACCTATTGCTTGCCAGGTCACAGTTAAATAATGCTACTAAGGCTGAAATGTGCACATTGAGGGTACTAACAGCTAATCCCAGCTCTAAACCCTTCTGCTGGAACTCCAGTATCGCCACTATCGGGACCTCCCCTTCCCGTAATGGCCCTGAGATAGACAAGAATTTTCTCCATATCCTCCCATAAATCCTGGTAGTTACTGGCTTTCTGCTACTGAGTAAGGTGGATATTAAACCAGCTGAGAACCCCACTTTTTCTAACAACGACCTTTGAAATTCCAGGCTGTCAAATGCAGCCCGGAATTCTGAGGGTGGCTGAAGGGACCCTGTGTTAGAAGGTCCGTCACTGACATCACTCTTAGTCAGTAAAACCATGGCCTTTTTGGCCAAAAGGGAGCTATTACAATAATCCTGGCCTTGTCCTCTCTGATCTTCTTCAGAACTGCTGGTATGAGACATATCGGTGGGAAGGCATACAAGAGTCCTGATGTCCATTCTATCCTGAAGGCGTCTACTGCTAACAGCCTGTCTGCTGGGTTTAGGGAGCAGAACTTCTGAACCTTTTTGTTTGCTTTTGAGGCAAAGAGGTCTATACTGGGTCTCCCCCACATGTGCACTATCTGTTAAAAAATTGACTTTTTTAGGGACCATTCCCCTTGTTTTAAGTGGTTCCTGCTTAGAAAGTCTGCCTTCAGGTTGTCTACACCTCAGATATGCAGGGCCGCTAATGAGAGGAAATGATGTTCTGCCAGAGTCATGAGTCTTTTTGTTATGTGCATCAATGACCGAGAACAGGTGCCCCCCCTGGTGGTGTACATATCTGACCGCCGTTCGGTTGTCCGATAGGACTTTAACGTGATGCCCTATTAAGTGTGGAAGTAACCCCCTTAGCGCTTTTTCGATTGCTAAAAGTTCCCAATCATTCGAGGACAGATTTCTTTCCTTCTGAGCCCAGGGGTCCTGGATCCATATTGTGTCTAGGTGAGCTCCCCACCCCCAAGGACTGGCATCCATTGTGACTGCTCTGGAGGCTGTGTATGTCCAGGGGACTCCTCTCGGAGATGACTATCTGAAACCACCATCTGAGTGATTGGAGTACAGAGACCGGGAGGGTGAGCTTCCATTCTAACTGTCCCTGAAGTTCCAGGTCGTGCTGCAGCACACCCCATTGCAGTTCTCTTGCATGGAACTGGGCCCATTTTACCGCTGGTATTCAGGAGGTTAGGGATCCTAACACCGACATGGCTCTTAAAGTAATTTCTGGCTTTTTTATTGTTGTTACAATTATTTGTTTGATTTTTTCTTCTTTCTCGTCTGGGAGGTGACATTCCTGTGCCACCGAGTCCACCGTTATTCCCAAGAAATTCTGGATCATCGCTGGTTCCAGCTTGGATTTTTTGAGGTTCAGCTGCCATCCCAGCATTTGTAGTGTGTCTATCACTATTTTGACTTGCTCTTGACAGTGAGAAATTTTTTTCCCCACTATTAGGAAGTTGTCCAAATAAAGTATTATCAGAGTATCTTTCTCTCTGAGATGTGCTGTGACCTCTGCAATCAATTTTGTAAATACTCGTGGGGCTATCGCTACCCCAAAGGGCAGAGCCCTGTACTGAAAGTGACATAACTGAGACCCCATCTGAACTGCCATCCTGAGAAACTTGCAATCTTGTTGTCTGATCGGAACGTGGTAATAAGCATCCCCGAGGTCTAGTGCTGCCATGTAACACCGAGGATAGAGTAGTTTCACTGTTGACCTTATTGTCTCCATTTTGAATGACGGGATTATTAGATACCTGTTGAGGCCTTTCAAATTTATAATTGCCCTCCAAGAATTGTCCGGTTTCTTTATAAGAAAAAGGGGGGGAATAAACACCTTCCATTCTTTTCTCTACCGGAACCTCTTCCAGGACATGTTTGTCTAGGGGCGATACTACTTCCTCTTCCAGACTCCTTTGTTTCTCTTGTGAGGACTGGAGTCTGCATGTATTTTCTTGGAGGCTAGCGGTGGAATTTTAATTTCAGGCCTGAAACCACAATTTGTCAGATCTAAGCGCTGGATGAGATCCTTTCCCAGGTTGGGAGGAAGTGAGAGTCTCCCTCCCACCTGAGAGCGACCGTCACTGGGAGGGTTTCTTGGTGTCTTTGGAGGGCTTGCCAAAGTAGCAGCCTTTTCCTCCCCTAGAACGCTTGTCAAAGTTGTTTCTGTCTTGGTCTTTGTACTACTGTCTTCTGAACTTTCGGCCCCTCTGAAAGGAGCGCCGATAGGCCTGGAATGGTTGTTTTGGGAAATTATTTTTCTTGTCGCCGGCTTTTTCCAACACCTCATCCAATGCCGGTTCAAACAGGAAATTGCCTTCACATGGCAGAGAGCAAAGTTTCATCTTTGCCTGTGTGTCCCCCGGCCAGCATTTAAGCCATATCGCATGGCGTCCCGTATTGGCTAATGCTGCTGAATTTGCTACCAGTCTAGCTGAATCCACTGAAGCCTCAGCTAGAAATACTGCCGCTGCTCTTATGGCCGGTATTGCTTCTAGGACAGTCTCCCTGGGAGCTTTTTGTTCTAACTGATCCTCCAGGTTATCTATCCATATCTTTAGGGATCTAGCTACACAAGTGGCCACCATAGCCTGCCTTAGTGCCCCTGCCGAGGCCTCCCAGCCTTTTTACAGGCAACTATCTGTCTTTCTGTCCAGAGGTTCTGTCAGAGAACCTAAATCCTCAAAGGGCAGGGAGGACTTTCTGGTTACCTTTGAAATCGCTACATCAATTTTTGGAGTTCTATCCCAAGATGAAAATGCCTCTTCCTAAAGAGGAGATACCCTTTTGAGGGAGTTGATTATCTGGGACTTCTTCGGTTTTTGCCATTCCCTCCTAACAAGTCCCTGTAGCTGTTCGTTAATAGGGAAGGATCTTCGTTTTTTCTTTTGCAGACCACTGAACATGAGTTCTTGGGCTGTCTTTTTTTGTTTTCTCCTCTACCTGCCCCATGGTAGAGTGGACAGCTTTTATAGGCTTGTCTGTAGCCTCCACTGGGAATGTATCTTCCTCATCTGAGCTACTTTCTGAGTAACGAGCTCTATCCGAGTCTTCCTCTGATTCCGAAGAGTCTCTTTGAGATGCTACTGAGGGGCTGGATCTGTCCCTAGATCTGGTATCTGTGTTGATTGTCGAACGCTTTTACCGACCTACAGACTTCTGACTGGATTAGAGATCTTAGGTTCTCCGTAAAGGAGGGCGTTTCCTCTGCCACCGTTTTGTTAAGACAATCCTGACACAGATTTTTACTCCAGTATGCTTTTAAAAGGGTTTTTACACAAGGGACATTCCTTATTCTTATTTTTTGACTTATACTTTTTGGGGACCTCCTTTACCCCACCCCCCAATGTATGTAAGAAAAGGAGGGGAGAGATGGAGACAAGAGAGGAGAAAAGAACAGACATTAACGTGCTGGACATTCTCGAAGTTCACTCACCACTCGGACGCTTAAAAGTATGGGTACCAGATCCGGAGGTTGACTGATTTTCCCAATATCTCCCAGTAAGACCAAAGATTCCTCCTTGGTATGATGATCAGCGATCAGCCCGCACGCTGCCCGAGCAGCTTCCACTGCTGCCATGGCGTATCTGGCTCTTCTCAATTAAGCGAGACTGCTGTTATGATCCGGTGACCTTGGAGCCGCATGAGACTTTCTCAGGAGTAGGTGGAACCTGTACTGACCGCAAACCCTAAACTGTCACCGCAACTAGAAGTAGCCGTGGGGTGTACCTAACACATCCTAGACACCTCGACACAGCCGGAGGACTAAATACCCCTATAGATGGAAATGGGAATTCTATCTTGCCTCAGAGCAGAACCACAAAGGATAGGCAGCCCCCCACAAATATTGACTGTGAGTATTAGAGGAGAGACACACACAGGCAGAAATCAGGATTTAGCAAAAGAGGCCACGCTAGCTAAATAGGAAAGGATAGGACAGAATACTAAGCGGTCAGTATTAAAACCCCAAAAATATCCACAGCAGATAATACAAAAATTCCACCATCTAACTAAAGACATGGAATGTAAATCTGCATCTCCTGAGAATCCAACTAGACTGAAATATCCAAACAAAGTCTAAGCTGGACAAGAAAAAACATTGAATAGTACTGAATTGTAAAGCACACAGCATGTGTGCTGTAGAAACAAAACCAGACACTTATCTTTGCTGATTTGGAAGCAGGGCTGGAGGAACCAGACAGAGATGCAAAACCTCCAAGAACAATGGACAACTGGCAAGGGCTAATGAATCCTGCACACCTAAATATCCCAGTCAGAGCTGCAATCAGCAGGGACACCTGCCCAGGATTGCAACCCAGGGACAACTGCATTACTACCAACAACCACCGGAGGGAACCCAAGAGCAGAATTCAAAACAGACTGCCACACCTGCACCTCTTGCTGTGGCTGTAAATGTTCCGGGGAAAAACCTGCTAACAGCCACGTGACAAGAGCAGTCACATTCAACCTGGACTGGTTAGTGATGAACGGCAGTACTTCTGACTGCCTTTAAAGAACCGCATTTCCTCCTTTTTTTAAATCAATAGATCACCTGGTTGATTCTGCCTTTGCTGGCCGCTTAGCACCCTGACGCCTGCACACAACAATTCGGTCTCGCGTACACCCTAAGGTTCCGTGTGCCACCATATCCCGGGTGCTGTGCATGCGCACGCACTTCCTTCTTCCGGCCGAGCGGCACATGGCACAGGCTGAGGAAACCCATAGAAAAAATGGGGAAAGTGCCGTACCACAGGGCCAGCGCACTTACCCTGGTGTTCCAGCGCCATGACACCCCGCGGTGCTGCCCTCTCCGTACACCGCTCCCGGGACCATCACACTGCTGCTTGCAGGTACTGTAAAATGGGAGTGGAGGGGGGTGTGCACCTTGTGCTCAACAGGGAGGGTCTCAATCCTCTGAGGAGTTGTATTTTGCCTGAGGCTGCATGGCCACTGAAGGTTAAGAGGGAGGGCACCATAACTGTGATCT
The DNA here is from genome assembly GCF_051348905.1 of Ranitomeya variabilis. Lineage (NCBI taxonomy): Eukaryota > Metazoa > Chordata > Amphibia > Anura > Dendrobatidae > Ranitomeya > Ranitomeya variabilis. The sequence continues at coordinate 635,720,477 of NC_135233.1, read as the reverse complement.
CCGGGTACCAAAAGTAGAAGACCGGTTTTGCCGCAACAGGGAAGATGCACTAATTGTGGCCTCCGGGGCTCTATTTTCACCCAGGCATTGCCTCATGGGCTGTGGCCATGCTTCGCTCAGGGGGGCATGGAAATACATGGCCCCCGAGGCGACTACTGGTACCTGGTGACAGATGCAGCAGACTAATGACTGCCATATCCATCTGACCCAGGCCCGGGCATCCTCTCCTTACTTCCAGATCCTCCATCTTGAGAGTTCCCCATCTAGGACAGGAAACCAACTGATGCGGATAGAGGAGCCGTCGCTTTTAATTTGAAGATTTCCTGTCCTTGAAGGGCAGATTCCCTCTCTCTCGTGGTGCCGTCATGTATAATGGAAAAAAGGAAATATGTGGAAATATGCGGTATTCAGATATCCAAAATACATAACATATTTGGGTATCAAGCTGGGTAGAAAACCAGAGTCAATATATAATTTAAACTTTCTTCCAGTTATCTCCAAAATCCAACAGAAATTAGAAAGGTGGCACATAAAAGTACACAAAGAAAATGGGAGACGTTTATTAGCATTCTGAATAGGACCTGTGCACAGTATATACCCTATGGGAATAAACATGCTAAAAATAGGAGGAAACCACTATGGCTAAATAGAGCTGTAAGGGGCGCAATAAGTGACAAAAAGAAAGCATTTAGAGAATTAAAGCAAGTAGGTAGTGATGAGGCATTAAATAAATACAGAACATTAAATAAATTGTGTGAAAAGCCAAGACTGAGACAGAGAAACTCATTGCCAGAGAGAAAAATAATCTCAAAATATTCTTCAACTACATAAATAGTAAGAAACTAAAAAAAGATAGTGTTTGCCCCTTAAAAATAACATAGTAACATAGTAACATAGTTAGTAAGGCCGAAAAAAGACATTTGTCCATCCAGTTCAGCCTATATTCCATCATAATAAATCCCCAGATCTACGTCCTTCTACAGAACCTAATAATTGTATGATACAATATTGTTCTGTTCCAGGAAGACATCCAGGCCTCTCTTGAACCCCTCGACTGAGTTCGCCATCACCACCTCCTCTGACAATCAATTCCAGATTCTCACTGCCCTAACAGTAAAGAATCCTCTTCTATGTTGGTGGAAAAACCTTCTCTCCTCCAGACGCAAAGAATGCCCCCTGGTGCCCGTCACCTTCCTTGGTATAAACAAATTCTCAGCGAGATATTTGTATTGTCCCCTTATATACTTATACATGGCTATTAGATCGCCCCTCAGTCGTCTTTTTTCTAGACTGGGTATTGTAGTTCTCCCATCCCCTTTATTAATTCTTAATCTTGCCTTATGCAGGCGTATACTATGGAGGACAGAGAATGAACTTCAATCCAATATTGCAGCCAGCATGCAGCCAGCGGGTAAGAAAAGGGTGAATCAAACACCCGAAAACCCCGCCCATATGACTGAAAATTGTTCCCTCCAAATTCAGGTGACAGAGTCCCTTTAAAGTCTTCCTTCAACCTTAAATGCTATGTTACTATGTAAAGTTTGCCTTTGAGTCTTTTGGGCAGGATTCACCTTTTAAAAATTATGAGTTTATCAAAACTCATATCCATTACCGATCATCTCTGTTCTCCTAAAGCATGTGGACGTGGGAAAAATATACTCGGCTATTAGGAAATTTATCTGGAAAGGTTGAAGACCCCGTATTAAACTGAGTAAACTGATGGCATCCAAGGAAAGGAGAGGGGGGTAACCTTACCAGTCATAAGAGGATATAATTTAGCATGTATATCCCATCACATAGTAGATTGGTTTAAAGAAACTAATGGGTTTTCTGATACGGCCCTGGAAAAATCGTATGCATACCCGTGAAACTTAGTTGTCTTACTATTACACTCGCCACAAAGCCTAAAAAAATTAAAAATTCAATATTGTATCAAGACACAATAGCAACATAGAAGGAACTTAGGAGAAAATTTAAATCATGGAAAATCACGAGAGATTTACATATATGGGGAAATTCAGCGTTACAAATAGAGAACGAACTATTTCAGGAATGGAGGGTGAAAGGAATTCACAGAATTGCTAGTCTACTGTATGAAGAAGAAAATAGGTGGCTGAGTAGGGAAGAGGTAATATCAAAATTCAAGCTAAGTGAACAGTAATTCCTACAATTTGGACAAATAAAAGGAACGATTATGACGCATTTGATAAATGTGAGTGAAGAAACGAGAAGGAATGCAATGGATAATCTATTATTTGACCGAGCAGACACACACAATCTATCCACAATATACAGAGGTTTATAAGACATCCTTGGGAAAATGGACATCGAGCAAACATTTAGATCCTGGGCTAAACAAATAGAGGGTGAGGAAATTGGGGGAAAAAAACTAGCAGGTTGGCAGGCAGTACGGAAAAATATTTTGAGTAAAGCTTGGAGAGATGCACAATTTAGGATTATGTATACTGTAGAGCTATACTGGCCTTCAACATACCAGTATCTAGAACAATAAGAGATCGCCTGGTACATTGTCCAAAATGTAAACTTAGAGAGTCCGATTTACTACACAGACTCTGGGGCTGCCCTAAAGTACAAGAATTCTGGGAAAAAAAACCACATGATGGAAAATTTGGACATTGGGAATATATCATTGTACCCAATGGAGCCGTACAACAAAAAGGGTCTGATAGCCAAAAGAGGCTTATTAAAAGGATTGGTTGAGTGATTCCATTCCAAATCGGAAAACTATAATAGGTCAAATGAAGACTTTATTTCACTTAGAATGGCTGGAAGCAGAACGTAACAAGGAAAAAAAAAAGAAGAGAGTATAAAATCACTCATGACAAAGTGGAAAAGCTTTTTACGTAAACATTATACAAACAAAGAACTTCAGAGAATTGTGAAACCCTTTGAACAGACCAGTTGGTACATATTGGGGACATGGGTGGAACCTTGGGGAACCTGAAAATAACTGATCTGAATGTTGATGGAATAAGTGGTAGGCACACTTGTTATGAAGTAATAAATTATGGATGCAAACTAAATATTCTATAATGGTTTGGAATTAAGAAGATGTACAGTACGTAAAGAAAGGAGAGGCGTACACAAGAACTATAAAACTATTTCCTGCATGTCTGGGAAGAGGGAGTTTGTGTTTATTCTGTATTTTGATTTTACAAATTGTAATGTGGTAATTAGTGATGAGCGAGTGAACTCATTGCTCGGGCTTTCCCCAGCACGCTCGAGTGATCTCCGATTATTTGTTAGTGTTCGGAGATTAAGTTTTCATCCCCGCAGCTGAATAATTTACAGCTACTAGCCAGCTTGATTACATGTGAGGATTCCCTAGCAACCAGGCAACCCCCACATGTACTCAGGCTGGGTAGTAGCTGTAAATCATTCAGCTGAGGCAATGAAAACTTAATCTCCGAATACTAACAAATACTCTGAGATCACCCGAGCGTGCTCGGGAAAACCCGAGCAACGAGTACACTCGCTCATCACTAGTGGTAATCAAAAACTGAAATTAAGAATCTGTAAGCTAAGAAAATGCTTTTGAATTTACATTTCCATATATATGATAAAAATCAATAAAAAAAATTGTTTAACCCCTTCCTGACATGCGCCGTACTAGAACTGCGCTGCGGGAACTGTGTTCCCGCAAACCACAGTACTAGTACAGCGCTGCTATTTCCGGTCACTGCACTGCATCGCGCAGTGACCGGGTGAGGATGGCTGCTGTTTCTAACAGCAGACCATCCTGGCACGTCACCACGAGGGGCTGATCCACCCCCCCCCCGCGTCGGCGATCGCTGTGACTGGCTGGTGAGCCCTCACCAGCCAATCACAGCAAAGCTGACAATAAAGTTGTTTAAAAAAAAAAAAGCATGTGTCAGGCTGTGATTGGTGCTGTGTGACGTCGCACCAATCACAGCCGTCACAGTAGGTGGGGTGATCGCCACGTCACCTCACCTAATTAACCCCTATGGCGCTGATTGGCTAAACAATAGCTTCTAGCCAATCAGCACCAAAGGGGTTAATTTAAAATACCGATCACCGCCCTGCACGCCATCTTTCTCTCAGATTTGGCGTGCAGAGCGGTTGTCCAAGCCCCTCTGTCTGACCTGAGTGAAGGAATCCATTGGTGGCCAGTGTGATCAACCCGGTGATCTCCTGCCCTCCTGTGGAGTGCTGATCTCCTGCTCCAGCTTCGTGCTCTGTGCTCTCTGCTGCCATCTGCCTGCTGTGTGAGGCCTGTGATCACAGTAGCAGCAGCACCTCCCCCACCCCTTTCCCATCCCCCATCCCTGTTCCAGTACCCCCCCTCCCCCTCCTCCCTCCAATTGATTTTTTTGCGCGCTTTTTTGTGCTTTTTTTCTGTGTGCGGCGTCCCGCGCAGAGCATTCGTGCTCTTTCTGTGTCCACAGCGCTTTGATCAGTATCACTGCTGATCAGAGACTGCGCCACGGGAATTTTTCTCTTTTAGCTAGTTAGTGTAGCGGACTTCGCAGTCTGAGCGAAGTCAGATTTTTTTTTTTAGAAAAAATAATAATTGTAGTTAGTACAGTGTAGTTTCAGGCTCAGCAACGTATCGTAGCCAGCGTAAGTGTGTGACGCCCCCTTTCCCATCCCCCTTCCTGTTCCAGTACCCCCCTCTCCTCCCTCCAATTGATATTTTTGCACACTTTTTTGCGCTTTTTTTCCTGTGTGCGGCATCCCGCGCAGAGCATTTGTGCTCTTCCTGTGTCCGCAGCGCTTTGATCAGTATCGCTGCTGATCAGAGACTGCGCCACGGGAATTTATCTTTTTTAGCTAGTTAGTGTAGCGGACTTCGCAGTCTAAGCGACGTCCAAGTTTTTTTTAGAAAAAAATAATAGTAGTTAGTACAGCATAGTTTTAGATATAGCAAGGTAGCGTAGCCGGCGTCACATCGTTAGTGACAACCGATCTTTTAGAGAAAAAAAAAATTGTACAGCGTAGTTTTAGTGGTTGCGTGTTAGTACAGCCGGCGTCACAGCATTACTAACGACCGATCTTGTTTTAGAAAAAAAAAAGTACAGAGTAGTTTTTATAGGTAGGGAGGTAGCTTATTTTTCTTGCATAAAAAGTGCATTAGGGGAGCGTACGTCACATTGTTGGTGACGTCCGTTTTTCTTTTGTTAAAAAAAAAAAAGAATTAGTTGCGTCGATTAACTTTTTAGCGAGTGCATTAGGGGAGCATACTTCACATTGTTGGTGACGTCCGTTTTTCTTTTGTAAAAAAGAATTTATAGGGAGGGCATTAGTGTAGTAGACGTCTGGTTTTTTTTATACAAACTTTTTTTTTAAAAATCTGATTTTTCTTTAAATTTTTTCTTCTACATTTTACCTCTCTACTTCTTTTTTCTCTGTTTTGTTATAATAAAGAGTACCCTATACACAAGCCCCACATATTACACGTGTAAAAGCACCACTTACATACACATCCCCGGGGTTTGGGAAAAAAAAAAAATAATGGCCCATTCGTCAACAAGGGGCTATTCACCAGAGGAGGCTTACGCCATCCTTGCGTCCGACACAGATACAGCCAGTGAGGAAGATCACACATTCCTCTATTCCTCCTCCTCATCTGGTGAGGAAGGACCCCCAACAAGGCGCCCTGGGACCCAGGCAACTCCTGCAGCAATCGATCCCGTATGGATTGCACCCCCCGAAAATTTTCAGCCCGTCATTCCGGATTTCAGCAGCAGCTCAGGAATCCAGTTTGACACCACTGGCCTCACTGAAATTGACTTCTTCAAATTCTTTTTCAGTGAGGAAATAATAAATCTTATGGTGGCCCAGACGAACCTGTATGCCCAACAATTTTTCACCCAAAATCCCACATCATCATATGCCAGATGGACCCCTGTAAATGCAGCAGAGATGATGACATTTTGGGGAATTGTGCTGCATATGGGCATAATAAAAAAAAACAGAGATTCATCAGTACTGGAGTACAGATATTCTCTACAGTACACCGGTATTCCGCATGGCCATGACAAGGACACGATTTGAAGGGATCCAAAGATTTTTGCATTATAGTGATAATGCGCAGTGTCCTCCCCGAGACGATCCTAACTTTGATCGTCTTTATAAAATTCGGCCAGTGGTTGAACACTTCAGCAGAAAATTTGCTGAGGTGTACACACCCCAGAGGGACATCGCTATTGATGAATCTCTCGTTCATTTCAAAGGGAGGCTAAAATTCCGACAATACCTGCCCAGTAAAAGGTCCAGGTACGGAATAAAGCTGTACAAACTGTGCGAGAGTACCTCAGGGTACACCCACAGATTTAGGGTCTACGAGGGGAAGGACACCCAAATTAACCCCCCTGAATGCCTCCCCATCCTGGGGGTGAGTGGGAAAATTGTGTGGGAATTGCAGCACCCACTGCTGGATAAGGGTTATCACCTCTACATTGACAACTTTTACACCAGCATCCACTCTTCAAGGCCCTCTCTGCCAGAGGTACAGCTGCATGTGGCGCCCTGCGAAAAAAATCAGCGAGGCCTCCCTAAGCTGCTAATTGGGCAAATGCTGAAAAAAGGGGAAAGCAGAGCCCAATGCAACGACAACATGCTGGTGGTCAAGCATAAGGACAAAAGGGATGTCCTTATCCTGACCACCATACACCGTGACAAGTCCGAAAGCCAGATTGTATCTTGGATTACAATCGGTACATGGGGGGTGTGGATCTTTCAGATCAGGTCCTCCAACCACACCAGTGCCATGCGAAAAGCCAAAGTATGGTACAAAAAAATTGGCCGTGCACATTGTACAGATGGCACTGTACAATGCTTTTGTGCTGTCCCGATCTGCAGGCAATACGGGGACCTTCCTTCAGTTTCAGGAGGAAGTCATCAAGGCCCTAATGTTTGGTACTCGGGGAGGTGAGGACCCCAGTACTTCTGAATCTGATAGTGCCCGTATTGCCCCAGGTCAGCATTTCCCAGGACAAGTTCCCCAAACTGCTAGGACAGGACAATCACAAAAACGGTGTAGAGTATGCTCCAAGAGGGGAATCTGAAAGGACACAATTTACCATTGTGAAACCTGCCTTGAGAAACCTGGCCTTTGCATTAAGGATTGTTTCAAAGCGTACCACACATCCACAAATTTATAAAATTAGTTTATACCCTGTTGAAACAACACACTTTTATAAATCTGATGTACCCCGCACATCTTACATATAACACGACATTATAAATTCATACACCAGTAAAACAAAAAGCATAATCAATACTATAAAACTATGCCTCTAGATAAATTCATTCAGGGGTGTAGAGTCCAAAATGGGGGTCACTTGTGAGGGGTTTCCAGTGTTTGGTCAAATCAGGGGCTCTGCAAACGCAACATGACGCCTGCAGACCATTCCAGCAAAATCTGCAATCCAAAACGTCACTCCTTCCATTCTGAGCCCTGCCGTGTGCACAAACAGTGGTTTTCCCCCACATATGGGGTATCGGCATATTCAGGAGAAAATGTGCAACAACTTTAGTGGTTTATTTTTACCTGTTACCTTTGTGAAAATAAAAGAATTGGGGCTAAAAGATCATTTTTGTGGAAAAAATGTGATTTTATTTTTTTCACGGCTCTACGTTATAAACTTCTGTGAAGCACCTTGGGGTTCAAAGTGCTCACCACACAGCTACATAAGTTAGTTAAAGGGTCTAGTTTCCAAAATGGGGTCACTTGTGGGGGTTTTCCAATGTTTAGGCACATCAGGGGCTCTTCAAATGCAACATGGCGTCCACTCTCATTTCCAGCCAATTTTGCGTTCAAAAAGTCAAAAGGCGCTCCTTCACTTCCGAGCCCTGCTGTGCGCCCAAACAGTGGTTTTCCCCCCACATATGGGGTATCGGCATATTCAGGAGAAATTGCTCAACAATGTTAGTGGACCATTTTCTCCTTTTACACTTGTGAAAATAAAAAAATGATGCCAAATGATCATTTTTGTGACTAAAAAGTTAAATGTTCATTTTTTCCTTCCACATTGCTTCAGCTCCAGTGAAGCACCCGAAGGGTTAATAAACTTCTTGAATGTGGTTCTGAGTACCTTGAGGGGTGCAGTTTTTGGAATGGTGTCACTTTGGGTATTTTCTGTTATATAGACCCCTCAAAGTAACTTCAAGTGTGAGGTGGTCCTTAAAAAAATGGTTTCCTAAATTTTATTGAAAAAATGAAAAATCGCAGGTCATATTTTAACCCTTATAACTTCCAAAAAATAAAAAATATATATTTTGGTTCCAAAATTGTGCTGATGTAAAGTACACGTGGGAAATGTTATTTATGAACTAATTTTTGTGACATATCTCTCTGATTTAAGGGCATAAAAATTCAAAGTTCAAAAATTGCAAAATGTTCAAAATTTTCACCAAATTTCCGTTTTTTTCGCAAATAAACACAAGTCAAATTGAAGAAATTTTACCACTATCATAAAGTACAATATGTCACGAGAAAACAGTCTCAGAATGACCAGGATCCGTTGAAGCGTTTCAGAGTTATGACCTCATAAAGTGACAGTGGTCAGAATTGAAAAAAAATGGCCTGGTCAGGAAGTTGAACAGGCTTCAGGGTGAAAGGGTTAAAAACAAAACCACGATCAGATAGACAAACAAAAATGTTGTTCACAGCTGCGAGGAAAATTGTTCAGGATGCAAAGAAAAAGCCACAAACAACATCAGCTGAAATACAGGACTGAACTAGCGAAGTGGCTGTTTCAAGATGCACAATAAGGTGGCACTTGAAGAAAAATGGGCTGCATGGCCGAGTCACCAGAAGAACGCCATTACTGCGCAAATGCTACAAAGTATCTTGCCTACAATATACAAAACAGCAGAAAGACCAGCCTCAAAACTTTTGGAACAAGGTAATTTGGAGTGAGGAAACCAAAATTGAACTTTTTGGTCACAACCATAAACATTCCATTTGGCATATGATGAAAGGAACACCATTCCTACTGTAAAGCATGGACGCGGATCGCTGATGATTTAGGGATATGTGAGATACAAAGTCACAGGAAACTTGGTCAAAGTTGAAGGAAAGATGAATGCAGCACGTTATCAAATGCTGGAGGCAAATCCAAAAACACAAGGACAAGTTGACCTGTCATTAGCTACAGCAGAACAAAGTGAAGCTTCAGCAGTGGCCATCTCAGTCTCCTGACCTCAATATCATTGAGCCTCTCTCGGGAGATCTCAAGTGCGCAGTTCATGCTAGACAGCCAAGGAATTTACAGGAACTGGAGGTTTTTTTTGCCAAGAATACTGGACATCTTTGCCATCTGAGAAAATAAAGAACCTCATCCACAGCTACTGCAGAAGACTTCAACCTGTCATTGATGTTAGAGGGGGAAATACACAGTATTAAGAAATGAGGTATGTGAACTTTTGATCAGGGGCATTTAGACGTTTTGGGATGTCATTATGAATAAAAAAAAAAAGATAAATACAGTAGTTTGACAATAAATGCCTTCACCCCACCACTAACCACGAGCGGAAAAAAAGTTTTGGTGTCATCATTCATATTCTCTGAAAAAAGGGCAAGAAAGCAAAAATTCTGCCAGGGTATGTAAACTTTTGAGCATAACTGTACACAGCGAGTTAAAGAAATATTGGACACATCACCAATTTTCTAAGTTAATATATTTCTAGTAGTGTTGAGCGATACCGTCCGATACTTGAAAGTATCGGTATCGGAAAGTATCGGCCGATACCGGCAAAGTATCGGATCCAATCCGATACCGATACCCGATACCAATACAAGTCAATGGGACTCATGTATCGGACGGTATCCCTGATGGTTCCCAGGGTCTGAAGGAGAGGAAACTCTCCTTCAGGCCCTGGGAACCATATTAATGTGTAAAATAAAGAATTAAAATAAAAAATATTGCTATACTCACCTCTCCGACGCAGCCTGCACCTTACCGAGGGAACCGGCAGCGTTGTTTGCTTAAAATTCGCGCTTTAACTTCCTTACGCGAAGTCCCGGCTTGTGATTGGTCGCGCGCCGCCCATGTGGCCGGGACGCAACCAATCACAGCAAGCCGTGACGTAATTTCAGGTCCTTTCAGGATTTTAAAATTACGTTCCGGCGTTGTGATTGGTTGCGTCGCGGTCACATGGGCGACGCAACCAATCACAAGCCGTGACGTCACGGGAGGCAGGAGACGCGCGCATTTTAAAATGTCACATGCACATTTTAAAATGCGCGCGTCTCCTGCCTCCCGTGACGTCACGGCTTGTGATTGGTTGCGTCGCCCATGTGACCGCGACGCAACCAATCACAACGCCGGAACGTAATTTTAAAATCCTGAAGGACCTGAAATTACGTCACGGCTTGCTGTGATTGGTTGCGTCGCGGTCACATGGGCGACGCAACCAATCACAAGCCGTGACGTCACGGGAGGCTGGACACGCGCGCATTTTAAAATGTCACATGCACATTTTAAAATGCGCGCGTCTCCTGCCTCCCGTGACGTCACGGCTTGTGATTGGTTGCGTCGCCCATGTGACCGCGACGCAACCAATCACAACGCCGGAACGTAATTTTAAAATCCTGAAGGACCTGAAATTACGTCACGGCTTGCTGTGATTGGTTGCGTCCCGGCCACATGGGCGGCGCGCGACCAATCACAAGCCGGGACTTCGCGTAAGGAAGTTAAAGCGCGAATTTTAAGCAAACAACGCTGCCGGTTCCCTCGGTAAGGTGCAGGCTGCGTCGGAGAGGTGAGTATAGCAATATTTTTTATTTTAATTCTTTATTTTACACATTAATGTTGTTTCGATACCGATACCCGATACCACAAAAGTATCGGAATACCGGTATCGGAATTCCGATACAGCAAATATCGGCCGATACCCGATACTTGCGGTATCGGAATGCTCAACACTAATTTCTAGGTGTTATTTACATGAAAATTCTCACCAGATGTCTATAATAACAGATCCAATTCACACCGGAAATAAATAAAACCATAGATGTCCATAACTGAATTTATGTGTAAAACTAAGAAATGACAGGTAAAAAGTATTGCACAACAAGAAAGGATTGGGCGCACTACATATACAATGTAAAGAAGTTTCTGCAGGTGCGGTGGCAGTGATAAAAAGACTATATCAAAGAAAAAGAAAAAGCATCACTGCAGTGAATCGCACACCTGCAAACAGTAAACGACAATATGTATAAAATACAAACTGTTTTATTAATAGCTCAAAAAACACATCACAAACAATAAAAACATAATTAAAAACATATAAGCACCATCAGAGACACACAGGAAAAATGGACCATAGCACAGTGTAATAACGTGACCCAAAACCTAATGGCTCATGGGTAGTGTTGAGCATTCCGATACCGCAAGTATCGGGTATCGGCCGATACTTGCGGTATCGGAATTCCGATACCGGGATTCCGATACTTGCCGCGTATCGGATACCGGAATCGGAAGTTCCAAGATTCAAAATGCAGAAATTCAGCCAATGAGAATGATTCCAAGTGTGGGCACATCCTGTTTAGCATGGAGGGCATGAAAGTACTGGCAAGGCTGTGATTGGCTGCTGAAATGATGTCATGCTGCAGTTTAAAAGTCGCTGGCGCCATTTTGCGATCACTCTGCTGTGAATTCAGTTAGTGACAGGACGCTGTTTGCTGACTGAGGGACAGTTTAGAGATAGCGATTTGCTTCTTTGTGCTTTCCAAAGGCTAATTTAGCAACCGCTGTGTTCACCTACTATTCACCTTGCTTTTGCCTTGTAGCGCTGTTTTCACAGCGATCTGCAAGGTCTGTGTGTGTGTGTGTGTGAGTGCAGCCCACTCTCTAGTCTGAGTGCAGCCACATAGGCCATCCATAGCTGGTTGTATTCAGTTCAGGGAGGGTGGTTCATTGCCTCATACTGTTCTTTTTTTTTTTTTTTTTCCAAGTAGTGTAGTCTGCTGCTAATTTATTCAAAAAAATCCTATTAGTGTCTTTCCACCCGTCTCCAGCTAATTTGTGGAAAAACACTACATAGGATAAAGTAGAGGAGGGTTTTTGGGCCTTGCAGCGCCGTTTACGGCTGTCTGCACGGTCTCCGTGTGACTGCAGCTCGCCCTGTAGTCTGTGAGCAGCCGTAGCCTGGTTGTCTCCAGCTCAGGGTTGTTCACTGCGTAATACCGCCAAATCAATTTTAATTTTTTTTCAAGTAGTGTAGTCTGCTGCTAATTTATTTAAAAAAATCCTATTAGTGTCTTTCCACCCGTCTCCAGCTAATTTGTGGAAAAACACTACATAGGATAAAGTAGAGGAGGGTTTTTGGGCCTTGCAGCGCCGTTTACGGCTGTCTGCACGGTCTCCGTGTGATTGCAGCTCGCCCTGTAGTCTGTGAGCAGCCATAGCCTGGTTGTCTCCAGCTCAGGGTTGTTCACTGCGTCATACCGCCAAATCAATTTTCTTTTTTTTTCAAGTAGTGTAGGTTGCTGCTAATTTATTTAAAAAAATCCTATTAGTGTCTTTCCACCCGTCTCCAGCTAACTTGTGGAAAAACACTACATAGGATAACGTAGAGGAGGGTTTTTGGGCCTTGCAGCGCAGTTTACGTCTGTCTGCACGGTCTCCGTGTGACTGCAGCTCTATCTGTTGTCAGTTCAGCCCCCCAAAAAGAAATAAATAATAAAGTTCACCAAACACACCAGTTACACCACTTTACATTTGTGTAGGCCACATTAGCTCATATTAAAGTCTAGTCCACACTTTAGAAAATTAGTGTTTCTTATACCTGTTAGGAGGAGTTGCTCAGGAATAAGCACACAAATCCGTTAGTACTTTTCTGCTTATCTTTATCAGTCAACCAAGATGAAGAAGGCAGTGAGTAAGGCACGTGGGCGTGGGCGTGGGCGCGGAGCAGGGAGGGGACGTGGGGATTCTGTGCCTGCTGCGGGCACCGGTGACTCATCAGCACCCACTTTCACCAGGCAACAGTCGTTCATGCGCAGCTTTGTGTCAGAGCGCCGTACACCGCTGCTGCGTCAAGACCAAATTGAAGCTGTTGTCGGATGGATGGCAGCTAATGCATCAACTTCCATTAGTGCCACATCCTCTCAGACACAGAGCACTGGAGAGCAGCCATCTGTCTCTTCACCACCTGCCAAATTGCCCAGGCAGACAGAGAGCCCAGGACAGGAGCCGTCTCTACTTCTGTTCTCTGAATCTCTTGGCTTGGAAACAGGGGGCCAGCCAAGCAGCATTGGAGAAATGGAAGAAGAGGCAGGGTGCAGTGATGCCCAACAGCTTTTTCTGTCTTCCTCTGAAGAGGCGGGTGGGCCAGTGGCTCCGGTCACCACATCGCAGGCCGCATCAGCTGATGATGACACTCAGGTGCCACTTACTGGTGCGTGCTCTGCTGCTGAGACTACCCAGGAGGAGCAGTTGGGGGCAGAGGGTAGTGTAGATGATGAGGTCCTCGACCCATCTTGGCGTGAGGGACAGGAAGGTGGTGGGAGCAGCTCTGAGGAAGAGATTCCCCGTACGGCCCAAAGAGGGAGAGGGAGGGGGAAGACTGCGGATCCTGCAGCCTCCGCTTTGGCACCCGTTAGGAGCATGTCTCTTCCAAAAGCCAAAAAGGGCGCTCCCAAGACTTGCAGTGCCTGGTCCTTTTTTGACACAGTTGCAGATGACATTTGCTATGTCAGATGCAACGTGTGTCATCAAAAAGTCAAAAGAGGTCGAAATGTCAGCAACCTCAATACCTCCAACATGTGGAAACATGTGCGCAACAGGCACCCGGCGGAGTTAGAAAAACACACTGAAGAGGTAGGCCAACCAACAGCGGCAGCTACCATCTCTTCAGCTCGTGTTGCCTCTTCCTCTAGCTCACACGCAGCTGGTTCGGCTTCCTCCCAGGATCGCCGTGGAAGAACCTCTGGCCCTGTTGTCCAGAGACCCGCTGTAATTCCACCCGCAGCGCCACTTTCCCAGTCATCCACACACTCCCAGCCCAGTCTACAGCCATCGGTAGTACAGGCATGGGAGAAAAGGCGGCCTTTCTCGTCAAACCACCCACGAGCACAGGCTCTGACTGCAGGCATTGCCAAACTTCTGTCACTGGAAATGCTGTCATTCAGGCTGGTGGAGACTGACAGCTTCCGTGACTTGATGTCATTGGCAGTCCCACAGTACAATGTGCCTAGCCGCTTTTACTTCAGCAGGCAAGCCGTCCCTGCCCTGCACAAGCATGTGGAGGGACACATAAAACACGCGCTACTGAACGCCGTCAGTAGCAAGGTCCACCTCACCACCGATGCGTGGACCAGTCAACATGGACAGGGGCGATACCTTTCCCTCACTGCCCATTGGGTTAATGTCGTTGAGACGGGTACAGACCGTGCGAGTGGCGCAGGACGTGTCCTGCCCACTCCAAGGATTGCAGGAATCCATTCTGTACGCATTGACTCCTCCTCTTACACCAGTTCCTCAGAATCATCGCTGCAGGAGCCGTCACAGTCCACCTCCACATGGACCCGTGATGAACGTGTACCTGTTACGACCGACATGAGCACAGCCGTGGCCAAACGTCAACAGGCCGTGTTGAAATTAATTTTTTTGGGGAATCGTAGCCACACAGCGCAGGAGCTCTGGAATGCCATCAAGCAGGAGAGCGATGTGTGGTTTGTGCCAGCGAATCTCCAGCCAGGCATGGTAGTGTGTGATAATGGCCGAAATCTGGTGGCAGCTCTGGGCCTCGGCAACCTCACTCACATCCCATGTCTGGCACATGTGCTCAATTTGGTCGTGCAGAGCTTTTTGAGGGACTATCCGGATCTTGATGCACTGCTGCACAAGGTCCGCCTAGAGTGTGCTCACTTGCGGCGTTCCAGCACGGCAAAAGCGCGCATTGCGGCTCTGCAGCGCCGACACCGCCTGCCGGAACATCGCATCATATGTGACCTACCTACCAGGTGGAATTCCACGTTACATATGTTGGAGCGGTTGTGTGAGCAGCAGCAAGCTGTAATGGAGTACCAGCTGCTTCAGGCGCAAAAAAGTCGCAGTCAGCGCCGTACAGACTTCACAACCACAGAGTGGGCCACTATGAATGACGTCTGCCAGGTTTTGCGTCCCTTTGATTATTCCACGCGGATGGCGAGTGCAGATGATGCACTAGTCAGCATGACTGTCCCCCTTATCTGCCTGCTTGAAAAATCACTGCAAGCGCTAAGGGATGATGTTGTGGAAGAGGTGGAGGATGAGGATTCACCATTTCCATCATCTTCTGGACAGTCAGCGCCACGTGGTTCCTCACAAACGCGTAGGCAGGGGACAGTTTGTGAGGAGGATGAGGAGGAGTCAATGGAGGAGGAAGACATCCGTCCAGAGGAGGGAGTTACACAATTGTCCAGTACTCAGTGTGTACAGCGAGGGTGGGGTGATGACGAGCGGGCAGAGATCACGCCTCCAGCAGGGGACAGCGTTTCTTGGGCAGTTGGCAGTCTGCAGCACATGGTGGATTACATGCTGCAGTGCCTGAGAAACGACCGCCGCATCGCCCACATTCTCAACATGTCTGATTATTGGGTGTTCACCCTCCTCGATCCTCGCTACCGGGACAACGTAGAAAGCCTCATCACACCGTTGAACCGGGAGCGAAAAATGCGGGAGTACCAAGACACACTGGTCAATTCCATCATCTTCTCCATTCCAACTGAGAGAAGTGCTGCTAGTGCATTCCAAAGCAGCTCAGTGCGTCCAGGCAGTGGTGGAGGCTCTGCACAAAGAGGGAGCAGAAGCAGTGCCTCTGCCCAAGGCAAGACCAGTATGGCCCAACTGTGGCACAGTTTTCTGTGCCCCCCACAAAAGTCTACACCATCACAGACGGCTCCAGTCAGCAGGAGGCAACGGTTCCGTCAGATGGTGACAGACTACATGTCTTGCCCTCTTGCTGTACTCCCAGACGGCTCTTCCCCTTTCAAGTTTTGGGTCTCAAAGCTGGATACATGGCCAGAGCTAAGCCAGTATGCATTGGAGGTGCTGTCTTGCCCTGCGGCCAGTGTATTATCGGAACGTGTCTTTAGTGCTGCAGGTGGTGTACTAACTGACCGTCGCATGCGACTATCCTCCGATAACGTTGACCGGCTTACTTTCCTGAAAATGAACAAGGCCTGGATCTCGCAGGAATTTGCCACTCCTCCTCCTGATTAAATAATTAGGTCACTGTATACGTTATCCAGGTCTCCTGTTGTGTTCATCTTTCTACCACCTGAATTTAAATTCCTGGGCTCCAACACCGCCAGTTGAGGCTCAGAAGTGCCGTCTGCACAGTCAAAACATACGACCCAGTGTTATTGGGTTTCAGTAACGTCAGCTGATCCCCAGCTGTGTAGCCGGCAATGTGTCATGCGACCGCCACGCTGACACAACAACTGAAATGTAAGGGAATCTGTCCCCCCCCCCCCAAGGCGTTTGTTACTGAAAGAGCCTCCTTGTGCAGCAGTAATGCTGCACAAGGAAAAGGTAGCAATTTTTGTTTAGCACCTTGCACACGCTGAACTTAACACTTATAAAATGTGTCCACTGATACCGTAACACCGTCCCGGAGGTGGGACTTTCCTTCGTAATGTGATGCAGCACAGCCGTCATTCCTACCCCCCCGGCGCCGCGCACCGGCTCCTCAGCGTTGTTTGATTCCGTCCCGGAGCCTGCGCTGTTATGTTATCCCGTGGCCAGGCACACTTAGCGCTGCCCGTCTTCTGGCATCATTTGGTGTCAGGATGGCTGCGCCTGTGCGGCCGCGCTGGCAGAGAGCCCGCCTCGCAGTGTCTTCTGATTTAATCCCACTGGGGGCCTGGGATCCATGGACATGCGCAGTGCATATCTGAACCTCCACCTCTCACTCATCTCCCTATGGCTTCTTCAGACTGTTCGGTGTCAGCTGGTCCCTAATAGCATGCCACGGCCGTGACACCGCACAGTCTTAAGAAGCCGTAGGGAGGGGAGTGAGAGGCGAGGATATGCACTGCGCATGTCCATGGATCCCAGGCCCCCAGTGGGATTAAATCAGAAGACACTGCGAGGCGGGCTCTCGGCCAGCGCGGCCGCACAGGCGCAGCCATCCTGACACCAAATGATGCCAGAAGACGGGCAGCGCTAAGTGTGCCTGGCCACGGGATAACATGACAGCGCAGGCTCCGGGACGGAATCAAACAACGCTGAGGAGCCGGTGCGCGGCGCCGGGGGGGTAGGAATGACGGCTGTGCTGCGTCACATTACGAAGGAAAGTCCCACCTCCAGGACGGTTTTACGGTTGCAGGGGACACATTTTATAAGTGTTTAGTTCTGTGTTTGCAAGGAGCATGATGAAAAGAGCCACCTTTTCCTTTTGCATCTTTTGTGCTGCACAAGCTGGCTCTTTCAGCTACAAACACCTTGGGGGGGGGGGTTAAAGGTTCCCTTTCGACTTTCTCAGGCTTCGGCCTACATTGTGTTCCTCTGCTTTTCCACCTGTCCCTGGGCTCCAACACCGCCAGTTGCCGTCCAGAAGTGCTGTACGCACAGTCAACAGTCGCTCCTCTGTTATTGGGGTTCAGTAACGTCAGCTGTTCCCCTGCTGTGTGTGTGGCAATCCCTCCTACCTCCTCCTACCTCCTCCAACCTCCTCCTCCTCCACCTGTCCCTGGGCTCCAACACCGCCAGTTGCCGTCCAGAAGTGCTGTCCGCACAGTCCCGACAGTCCCTCCTCTGTTATTGGGGTTCAGTAACGTCAGCTGTTCCCCTGCTGTGTGTGTGGCAATCCCTCCTACCTCCTCCAACCTCCTCCAACCTCCTCCTCCTCCACCTGTCCCTGGGCTCCAACACCGCCAGTTGCCGTCCAGAAGTGCTGTCCGCACAGTCCCGACAGTCCCTCCTCTGTTATTGGGGTTCAGTAACGTCAGCTGTTCCCCTGCTGTGTGTGTGGCAATCCCTCCTACCTCCTCCAACCTCCTCCAACCTCCTCCTCCTCCACCTGTCCCTGGGCTCCAACACCGCCAGTTGCCGTCCAGAAGTGCTGTCCGCACAGTCCCGACAGTCCCTCCTCTGTTATTGGGGTTCAGTAACGTCAGCTGTTCCCCTGCTGTGTGTGTGGCAATCCCTCCTACCTCCTCCAACCTCCTCCAACCTCCTCCTCCTCCACCTGTCCCTGGGCTCCAACACCGCCAGTTGCCGTCCAGAAGTGCTGTCCGCACAGTCCCGACAGTCCCTCCTCTGTTATTGGGGTTCAGTAACGTCAGCTGTTCCCCTGCTGTGTGTGTGGCAATCCCTCCTACCTCCTCCAACCTCCTCCAACCACCGCCTCCTCCACCTGTCCCTGGGCTCCAACACCGCCAGTTGCCGTCCAGAAGTGCTGTCCGCACAGTCCCGACAGTCCCTCCTCTGTTATTGGGGTTCAGTAACGTCAGCTGTTCCCCTGCTGTGTGTGTGGCAATCCCTCCTACCTCCTCCAACCTCCTCCAACCTCCTCCTCCTCCACCTGTCCCTGGGCTCCAACACCGCCAGTTGCCGTCCAGAAGTGCTGTCCGCACAGTCCCGACAGTCCCTCCTCTGTTATTGGGGTTCAGTAACGTCAGCTGTTCCCCTGCTGTGTGTGTGGCAATCCCTCCTACCTCCTCCAACCTCCTCCAACCTCCTCCTCCTCCACCTGTCCCTGGGCTCCAACACCGCCAGTTGCCGTCCAGAAGTGCTGTCCGCACAGTCCCGACAGTCCCTCCTCTGTTATTGGGGTTCAGTAACGTCAGCTGTTCCCCTGCTGTGTGTGTGGCAATCCCTCCTACCTCCTCCAACCTCCTCCAACCTCCTCCTCCTCCACCTGTCCCTGGGCTCCAACACCGCCAGTTGCCGTCCAGAAGTGCTGTACGCACAGTCCCGACAGTCCCTCCTCTGTTATTGGGGTTCAGTAACGTCAGCTGTTCCCCTGCTGTGTGTGTGGCAATCCCTCCTACCTCCTCCAACCTCCTCCAACCTCCTCCTCCTCCACCTGTCCCTGGGCTCCAACACCGCCAGTTGCCGTCCAGAAGTGCTGTACGCACAGTCCCGACAGTCCCTCCTCTGTTATTGGGGTTCAGTAACGTCAGCTGTTCCCCTGCTGTGTGTGTGGCAATCCCTCCTACCTCCTCCAACCTCCTCCAACCTCCTCCTCGTCCACCTGTCCCTGGGCTCCAACACCGCCAGTTGCCGTCCAGAAGTGCTGTACGCACAGTCCCGACAGTCCCTCCTCTGTTATTGGGGTTCAGTAACGTCAGCTGTTCCCCTGCTGTGTGTGTGGCAATCCCTCCTACCTCCTCCAACCTCCTCCTCCTCCACCTGTCCCTGGGCTCCAACACCGCCAGTTGCCGTCCAGAAGTGCTGTACGCACAGTCCCGACAGTCCCTCCTCTGTTATTGGGGTTCAGTAACGTCAGCTGTTCCCCTGCTGTGTGTGTGGCAATCCCTCCTACCTCCTCCAACCTCCTCCAACCTCCTCCTCCTCCACCTGTCCCTGGGCTCCAACACCGCCAGTTGCCGTCCAGAAGTGCTGTACGCACAGTCCCGACAGTCCCTCCTCTGTTATTGGGGTTCAGTAACGTCAGCTGTTCCCCTGCTGTGTGTGTGGCAATCCCTCCTACCTCCTCCAACCTCCTCCAACCTCCTCCTCCTCCACCTGTCCCTGGGCTCCAACACCGCCAGTTGCCGTCCAGAAGTGCTGTACGCACAGTCCCGACAGTCCCTCCTCTGTTATTGGGGTTCAGTAACGTCAGCTGTTCCCCTGCTGTGTGTGTGTGGCAATCCCTCCTACCTCCTCCAACCTCCTCCAACCTCCTCCTCCTCCACCTGTCCCTGGGCTCCAACACCGCCAGTTGCCGTCCAGAAGTGCTGTACGCACAGTCCCGACAGTCCCTCCTCTGTTATTGGGGTTCAGTAACGTCAGCTGTTCCCCTGCTGTGTGTGTGGCAATCCCTCCTACCTCCTCCAACCTCCTCCAACCTCCTCCTCCTCCACCTGTCCCTGGGCTCCAACACCGCCAGTTGCCGTCCAGAAGTGCTGTCCGCACAGTCCCGACAGTCCCTCCTCTGTTATTGGGGTTCAGTAACGTCAGCTGTTCCCCTGCTGTGTGTGTGGCAATCCCTCCTACCTCCTCCAACCTCCTCCAACCTCCTCCTCCTCCACCTGTCCCTGGGCTCCAACACCGCCAGTTGCCGTCCAGAAGTGCTGTCCGCACAGTCCCGACAGTCCCTCCTCTGTTATTGGGGTTCAGTAACGTCAGCTGTTCCCCTGCTGTGTGTGTGGCAATCCCTCCTACCTCCTCCAACCTCCTCCAACCTCCTCCTCCTCCACCTGTCCCTGGGCTCCAACACCGCCAGTTGCCGTCCAGAAGTGCTGTACGCACAGTCCCGACAGTCCCTCCTCTGTTATTGGGGTTCAGTAACGTCAGCTGTTCCCCTGCTGTGTGTGTGGCAATCCCTCCTACCTCCTCCAACCTCCTCCAACCTCCTCCTCCTCCACCTGTCCCTGGGCTCCAACACCGCCAGTTGCCATCCAGAAGTGCTGTCCGCACAGTCCCGACAGTCCCTCCTCTGTTATTGGGGTTCAGTAACGTCAGCTGTTCCCCTGCTGTGTGTGTGGCAATCCCTCCTACCTCCTCCAACCTCCTCCAACCTCCTCCTCCTCCACCTGTCCCTGGGCTCCAACACCGCCAGTTGCCGTCCAGAAGTGCTGTCCGCACAGAGCCAAACACCTCGCCAATGTGTTAGTGGGGTTCAGCACCGCCAGCTGTTCCCCTGCTGTGCAGCCGGCAGCGTGTACTGCGACCGCCACGCAGGCACAACAAGTTAAATTTAAGGGAACCTGCCCCCCCCCCCCCCAGGCGTTTGTTACTGAAGGAGCCACCTTGTGCAGCAGTAATGATGCAAAGGGAAAAAGTGCCTCTTTTCGTGGTGCTCCTTGCACATGCTGATCCTAACACTTATGAAAAGTGCCCCCTCCTACCGTGATACCGTACGGTTGGTGGAACTTTCCTTTGTGATGTGACGCAGCACAGCCGTCATTCTTACCCCCTTGGCGCCGTGCGCCGCCTCCTCAGCGTTGTTTGAATCAGTCCCGGAGCCTGCGCTGTTAGGTTAGCCCTTGGCCATGCACACATTTTGCGCTGCCCGTCTTCTGACATCATTTGGTGTCAGGCTGGCTGCGCCTGTGCGGCCGCGCTGGCCGAGATCCCGCCTCGTACTGTCTTCTGATTTCATCCCACTGGGGGCCTGAGATCCATGGACATGCGCAGTGCATATCTGAACCTCCACCTCTCACTCATCTCCCTATGGCTTCTTCAGACTGTTCGGTGTCAGCTGGTCCCTAATAGCATGCCACGGCCGTGACACCGCACAGTCTGAAGAAGCCGTAGGGAGGGGAGTGAGAGGCGAGGATATGCACTGCGCATGGCCACGTATCTCAGGCCCCCAGTGGGATGAAATCAGAAGACAGTACGAGGCGGGATCTCGGCCAGCGCGGCCGCACAGGCGCAGCCAGCCTGACACCAAATGATGTCAGAAGACGGGCAGCGCAAAATGTGTGCATGGCCAAGGGCTAACCTAACAGCGCAGGCTCCGGGACTGATTCAAACAACGCTGAGGAGGCGGCGCACGGCGCCAAGGGGGTAAGAATGACGGCTGTGCTGCGTCACATCACAAAGGAAAGTTCCACCTACCGAACGGTATCACGGTAGGAGGGGACACTTTTCATAAGTGTTAGGTTCAGCATGTGCAAGGACCATAATTAAAAGAGCTAAGTTTACCTTTTCCAGCATTAGTGCTGTACACGATGGCTCTTTCAGCTACAAACGCCTGGGGGGGGGGTTAAAGTTTCCCTTTCAACTTGCTCCAGTGCAGGCTTCGGCCTACACTCTGCTCCCTCTCCTCCTCCTGCTGACCCTGGGCTCCAACACCGCCAGTTAGGGCCCGGTACTGCTAGCTGCACAGAGAAAAACACCAGCCAATGTGTCAGTGGGGTTCAGCACCGCCAGCTGTTCCCCTGCTGTGTAGCCGGCATCATGTCCTGCAAAAGCCACGCAGACACAAGAACTGAAATTGAAGGAAACCTGTCCCCCCTCCCCCAGGTGTTTCTACGTTTTACAGCCACCTTGTACGACAGTAATGCTGCATGTGTGCAAGGTGGCTCAGAAACTTAGTCTCCTTGCCCATGGGGAACTGAACACGTCTAAAATGAGTCCTCTGCGACCATTAAAACGTCCCTCAGGTGTGATTTTCCTTTGTATTGACACGCAACAAGCTCCTTGGTAGCGCTGCCCGTCTTCTGGCATCATTGTTTGGCTGCCTGCGCCTCTGCGGCCGCCTTGCCCCACACAACGCCCCTCGGTGTCTTATTTATTTGTACTGCGAGGGTGTGATTGATGGGCATGAACGGTGCATTTCTTCGCCTGTCCCTCATCTCCTTCCGCCTTCTTCGGACTGTGCGGCTTCATGGCCGTGGCATGCGATAAGGGATCAGCTGACGCCGCATAGTCTGAAGCGGGTGTAAGAAACCAAGCGAGAGGCGAACATATGTACTGCACCAGGCCATGAATCCCAGCCCCGCAGTGTTTTAACAATGTTAAGACACTGCGGGGCTGGGATTCATGGTCATCGCAAACCGCACCGGCCGACATTACATGATGTCAGAGGATGGGCAGCGCTAACAGCGCAAGGCCAAGGGATAACACGACAGCGCAGACTCCTGTGCAACAAATAACGATGCTCAGGAGGCCGCGCCAAGCACCAAGGTGGCATTTTTGCCAGCTGTACTGCGTCTCTTTACGAAGGGAACTCACGCCTCAAAATCAGTTTGACTGTGTAAGGGCCTAAATGTTATACGTGTTCCTTTCAGCGTGTGCAAGGAGCGAAATTAAAAGAGCAACCTTTGACTTGTGCAGCACTACTGCTGCATAAGCTGTGGCTCTTCTACTTTGTAACCCCTGAGGGGGGGGGTTAAAGGTTACCTTTGAAATTGGTTCAATTAGGCTTCGGCCTACACTCTGCTCCCCCTGCAGAGCCCTGGGCTCCAACACCGCCAGTTGGGGCCCGGTACTGCTAGCTGCACAGAGAAAAACACCAGCCAATGTGTCAGTGGGGTTCAGCACCGCCAGCTGTTCCCCTGCTGTGCAGCCGGCAACGTGTCCTGCAACTGCCACGCAGGCACAACAGACCCAAAAGCTGCCGCCAGTGCAGGCTTCGGCCTACACTCTGCTCCATCTCCTCCTCCTGCTGACCCCGGGCTCCAACACCGCCAGTTGGGGCCCGGTACTGCTAGCTGCACAGAGAAAAACACCAGCCAATGTGTCAGTGGGGTTCAGCACCGCCAGCTGTTCCCCTGCTGTGCAGCCGGCATCGTGTCCTGCAAAAGCCACGCAGACACAAGAACTGAAATTGAAGGGAACCTGTCCCCCCTCCCCCAGGCGTTTGTACGTTTTAAAGGCCACCTTGTACAGCGGTAATGCTGCATGTGTGCAAGGTGGCTCATAAACGTATTCTCCTCGCACATGTGGAACTGAAAACACGTCTAAAATGTGTCCTCTGTGTGACCATTTAACCGTCCCGGTGGTGTGACTTTCCTTTGTAATGACACGCTGCAACCCCCTTGGTAGCGCTGCCCGTCTTCTGGCATCATGGTTTGGCTGCCTGCGCCTCTGCGGCCGCCCTGACCCACACAACGCCCCTCGTTGTCTTAGTTATTGGGACTGCGAGGGTGTGATTGATGGGCATGATCAGTGCATCAGTTCGCCTGTCCCTCATCTCCTTCCGCCTTCTGCGGACTGTGCGGCTTCATGGCCGTGGCATGCGATAAGGGATCAGATGACGCCGCACAGTCTGAAGCGGGTGTAAGGACGCGAGTGTGAGAGGCGAACATATGTGCTGCGCCAGGCCCTGAATCCCAGCCCCGCAGTGTTTTAACAATGTTAAGACACTGCGGGGCTGGGATTCATGGTCATCGCGAAACGCACCGGCCGACATTAAATGATGCCAGAACATGGGCAGCGCTAACAGCGCTAGGCCAGGGGATAACACGACAGCGCAGACTCCTGTACAGCAAATAACAACGCTCAGGAGGCTGCACACAGCACCAAGGTGGGATTCTTGACATCTGTGCTGCGTCTCATTACAAAGGGAACTCGCGCCTCCAACACAGTTTGACTGTTTAAAGGGCTAAATGTTATACGTGTTTCATTCAGCGTGTGCAAGGAGCGAAATTAAAAGAGCAACCTTTGACTTGTGCAGCACTACTGCTGCATAAGCTGTGGCTCTTCTACTTTGTAACCCCTGAGGGGGGGTTAAAGGTTACCTTTGAAATTGGTTCAATTAGGCTTCGGCCTACACTCTGCTCCCCCTGCAGAGCCCTGGGCTCCAACACCGCCAGTTGGGGCCCAGTACTGCTAGCTGCACAGAGAAAAACACCAGCCAATGTGTCAGTGGGGTTCAGCACCGCCAGCTGTTCCCCTGCTGTGCAGCCGGCAACGTGTCCTGCAACTGCCACGCAGGCACAACAGACCCAAAAGCTGCCGCCAGTGCAGGCTTCGGCCTACACTCTGCTCCCTCTCCTCCTCCTGCTGACCCCAGGCTCCAACACCGCCAGTTGGGGCCCGGTACTGCTAGCTGCACAGAGAAAAACACCAGCCAATGTGTCAGTGGGGTTCAGCACCGCCAGCTGTTCCCCTGCTGTGCAGCCGGCATCGTGTCCTGCAAAAGCCACGCAGACACAAGAACTGAAATTGAAGGGAACCTGTCCCCCCTCCCCCAGGCGTTTGTACGTTTTAAAGGCCACCTTGTACAGCGGTAATGCTGCATGTGTGCAAGGTGGCTCATAAACGTATTCTCCTCGCACATGTGGAACTGAAAACACGTCTAAAATGTGTCCTCTGTGTGACCATTTAACCGTCCCGGTGGTGTGACTTTCCTTTGTAATGACACGCGGCAACCCCCTTGGTAGCGCTGCCCATCTTCTGGCATCATGGTTTGGCTGCCTGCGCCTCTGCGGCCGCCCTGACCCACACAACGCCCCTCGTTGTCTTAGTTATTGGGACTGCGAGGGTGTGATTGATGGGCATGATCAGTGCATCAGTTCGCCTGTCCCTCATCTCCTTCCGCCTTCTGCGGACTGTGCGGCTTCATGGCCGTGGCATGCGATAAGGGATCAGATGACGCCGCACAGTCTGAAGCGGGTGTAAGGACCCGAGTGTGAGAGGCGAACATATGTGCTGCGCCAGGCCCTGAATCCCAGCCCCGCAGTGTTTTAACAATGTTAAGACACTGTGGGGCTGGGATTCTTGGTCATCGCGAACCACACCGGCCGACATTAAATCATGCCAGAACATGGGCAGCGCTAACAGCGCTAGGCCAGGGGATAACACAACAGCGCAGACTCCTGTACAGCAAATAACAACGCTCAGGAGGCTGCACCCAGCACCAAGGTGGGATTCTTGACATCTGTGCTGCGTCTCATTACAAAGGGAACTCGCGCCTCCAACACAGTTTGACTGTATAAAGGGCTAAATGTTATACGTGTTCCTTTCAGCGTGTGCAAGGAGCGAAATTAAAAGAGCAACCTTTGACTTGTGCAGCACTACTGCTGCATAAGCTGTGGCTCTTCTACTTTGTAACCCCTGAGGGGGGGTTAAAGGTTACCTTTGAAATTGGTTCAATTAGGCTTCGGCCTACACTCTGCTCCCCCTGCAGAGCCCTGGGCTCCAACACCGCCAGTTGGGGCCCGGTACTGCTAGCTGCACAGAGAAAAACACCAGCCAATGTGTCAGTGGGGTTCAGCACCGCCAGCTGTTCCCCTGCTGTGCAGCCGGCAACGTGTCCTGCAACTGCCACGCAGGCACAACAGACCCAAAAGCTGCCGCCAGTGCAGGCTTCGGCCTACACTCTGCTCCATCTCCTCCTCCTGCTGACCCCGGGCTCCAACACCGCCAGTTGGGGCCCGGTACTGCTAGCTGCACAGAGAAAAACACCAGCCAATGTGTCAGTGGGGTTCAGCACCGCCAGCTGTTCCCCTGCTGTGCAGCCGGCATCGTGTCCTGCAAAAGCCACGCAGACACTTGCTCTTGTACCTTCTGCTCCCCATCCTGGTTCCAGTACCGTCAGCTGGTTCCGGGCAGAGCCTTTGGCTTAGGTGCCTCCCTCTGGGTATCCGAGTTCCACCAACGTCAGGTGGTCCTTGGTAGTGCTTTCAGGCACGGGTACCTCCTGCTTAGTAACCGGGTTCCAGTAACGTCAGCTGGTCCTCGGTAGTTCCATTGGCTCTTGGACCTTCGGCTACCCATCCGGGTTCCAGCACCGTCAGCTGGTTCTCGGCAGTGTCTTTTGCTCTTGTACCTTCTGCTCCCCATCCTGGTTCCAGTACCGTCAGCTGGTTCCGGGCAGAGCCTTTGGCTTAGGTGCCTCCCTCTGGGTATCCGAGTTCCACCAACGTCAGGTGGTCCTTGGTAGTGCTTTCAGGCACGGGTACCTCCTGCTTAGTAACCAGGTTCCAGTAACGTCAGCTGGTCCTCGGTAGTTCCATTGGCTCTTGGACCTTCGGGTAGCCATCCGAGTTCCAGTTCCATCAGCTGGTTCTCGGCATTTTCTCAGCCTTCTTGTACCTTCTGCTACATTTCCAAGTTCAAGAGACTAAACACGATGACCCGGAAGAACACCCCTAAGATGACGACGACACCAGAGACGACAACCACCGTGATGACGACGACCCTGGAGACGATGACCCTGAAGACCACCGTGATGACGACGACCCCGGAGACGACGACCCTGAAGACCACCCCGATGACGACGACCCCGGAGACGACAACCCTGGAGACGACGACGACCTGGAAGACCGAGAAGCAGAAGAACAAGAGGCTGCAGAACAAAGAGCAGAAGAACATTAAGCATAACACTAAATATCAGAGCAAAAAATATTATCTAAATTATAAGCAGAAGAAGACTAAGCAGTGTATGGGGGTGAGTCCGTTCCTCCTCGTGGTGCCCCTGGATAAAGCCTGATGCTGCAGGCCAAACTGAACGCGGACAAATGTAACTCTTTTGTGACAGGCAGAACGGAAGGTGTAATCTTCAAACTTTTATAGATAACAACTACGGGAATGCCTGTCACAAATAAGAATATGATGAAGAAGTAGAATATGATGAAGATAATAGTAAAATAAAAAGAATATGAACAATGTAACCCAAAAAATAATAGGTAGAAGATGAAGAAGAAGATGAATAAGGTGAAGAAGTTGATGTCAAAGAAGCTGATGATGAGGATAATGAAGAAGAAAGCGTGGGAGAAGTAAAAAAGAAGGTGAAGGGCGTTGAAGTAGTGATAGTGAAACATCAATATGTGACATAAAAAAAAAAAAAAATAACATAGTCAAATTCTTTCTAACGCCGAACGTCATAAAGAAAAAAAAAAAATCCTGCTATTCTATTACATTGGGCTAAACCTCTGTGCCTTTAATGTCTCCGCCACGTCCCCCAATACATCCTACATTATTCTTAGTTGTTTTCCTTCATGTAGAATGAACCTACAAGTGTATAAAGGGTTTATTTTAATTCCAATATTTTCGTCCCATTGACTTGCATTGGGATCGGGTATCGGTATCGGATTGGATCCGATATTTTGACGGTATCGGCCGATACTTTCCGATACCGATACTTTCCGATATCGGAAAGTATCGCTCAACACTACTCATGGGGTGTAGCGCAGACCTGTATATATAGTATAGAGACAGTGCCCAGAAAAAGGTACAATAAATGATGCCTAAGCAAACAAAAATATATATATTAGGCACAATGGATAGTCCCATAAAGAAATAGTACCTGAGGGTGAGCCAAAGGAAAAAAAAAAAAAAAGGCCAATGGATCACAAATATGCAATAGTACCACTAGGTCACAGCAGATATCACAGGAAATAAATTCCCATAAACATACAACCTGGTGAGGTGATGTCCCACGCGTATCGCCCGGCGAACCAGGCTTCGTCAGGGAAGATGTGTACTTGAGCCCTAACACAGTCTTAGGGCTGTCCCACACGTCCAGATAATTCCGGTACCGGAATAAATCGGTACCGGAGTTATCCGTGTCCGTGTGCCTGGGAACTCACGGAGGCCATACCTGCGGCACACGTGTGCCGCCCGTATGGCGAGTGGGTACCACACGGAGCGTGTGGTACCCACTCTGCATGGTGCTGAAGCTGCGATTCATATCCTCTCTGCAGTAGCGTTTGCTGCAGAGAAAATATGAAGAATAGTGTTTAAAATAAAGATCCATGTGTCCGCCGCCCCCCCACCCCCTGTGCGCCCCCCGCTGGTCAGAAAATACTTACCCGGGTCCCCCGTCGGCTGTCGCTCCTTCCTGGTCTGGCCGCGGCTTCTCCTGCATGCGGTCACGTGGGGCCGATCATTTACAGTCATGAATATGTGGCTCCACCTCCCATAGGGGCGGAGCCGACTATTCATGATTGTAAATGATCGGCCCCACGTGACTGCATACAGTAGGAGGCGCGGCCAGACCAGGAAGGAGCGACAGCCGACGGGGGACCCGGGTAAGTATTTTCTGACCAGCGGGGGGGCGCACAGGGGGTGGGGGGGCGGCGGACACATGGATCTTTATTTTTAACACTATTCTTCATATTTTCTCTATAGCAAACGCTGCTACAGGGAAGATATGAATCGCGGCTTCAGCACCATGTGGGGGGGACAGCGCTTACTGTAGCGCTGTCTCCTGCACGCACACGGACCCCAGACGGAGAATGTCCGTGTGAGGTCCGTGTTTTACGCGGACCCATTGACTCTATTGGGTCCGTGTAAAACGTGCGCTCCCACGAACACTGACATGTCTCCGTGTTTGGCACACGGAGACACGGTCCGCAAAAAATCAATGACATCTGCACAGATGCATTGATTTTTATGGGTCTACGTGTGTCAGTGTCTCCGGTACGTGAGGAAACTGTCACCTCACGTACCGGAGCCACTGACGTGTGAAACCGGCCTTAAATAGAGAAAAGCAAAATAGCTTAATTAGATACCGGTGTGTGCAGCCAGCAATGGACCGGAAGGCGGTGCAAGAGAATAGTGATTCCGCAGGCGGCAGCTGTGCAACCAGAAAAACATCATGGAAAATGGGCAATGGCAAGCCGAGAGGTACAAAAATAAATTATCAACATACGTAAATTGCCGTGTCCGTGAGCGCACGCATGCGCAGGGGAGCGCAAGTGGTAATGTTCAGGCACAGCATACAGCGGCGAACCGGAAGTACCAGTACCCGCAACCAAAAGTATCCGGAGTGTACAAACCGTACAAGCGCGCAAGCGCAAGGAGAAGCCGGCAGAATAGGCACTTGCAGGACCAGAGGGGGAGATGTTAGTACAAAAAAAAAAAGTGTGCTTGACTGATTGGAGCGGGGGTGAAGGAGCATACGAAACTGGATGATAAACCCAGTACCTAATGATAAATAGAACAACACCAGCATATATAGCCATAATGTATATAAAATGATTAACGACCTCCAATGTAAAGTCAACAATAATCTGCAAGCCAAAATGGGTTGCAGATTATATAAAGGGATGAAGAATATAGTAACCATAAGAGGATATGACAATAAAAGGTGAGGTTGTACAGTTCACTGAAGCACAAGGTAATATAAGACTATAAGGGGATATAAGAGTGGATAATATTAAACACTGAAACAAGAGGTAATGTGGAACGATATGTTGGAAAAAGCATAAAAAACACCATATGCCAGGTAGAACTTGGCGACAATAGTGCCAATCTGCCTACCCCCACTCAGATATAACCAACCAACGCATACGTACCACCAATCACCTCGTATCAGACATCCCCCGGGGGCACTTAAACATGCACACAACTCACATACACAGTTATAAGTCACATAAGTACGGAGATCTACATGATGACTAAACATAGTTTTATTAGAAGGAAGATATAACCATCAAGAATATACAGCAAAACATGTAGATAATTTAATATGATTATGAGCTCATACAGGATACTAAGAGCCAATATATTCATTGTAAAGAACAATATACAAAAATGGAGAGCACAAAAGAAGGGCCACTAAGGCCAAATATGCGCAGTGCTAAAAAATAGCACCCCCCATGAGCCAAATACCATTTTATTATACTTTATTGCACGACCCCTTGAGCCAATAAGTTATACATATGGAGTAAAAAGTACAAAAAAAAACAAATACAATGACCGCATAAGAGACCTCACCATAGTTAACAAGAGCTGGCATTTGAAGCACCAAGAGATGCTAAAGGTGGAATCTTATTATAGGGAGACCCAATAAGGCAATTGCGCAAAAGAAAAGAACCACCATTAATAATAAGAACAATATCCAAATGAAGTCCATGACAGATGCAGCGGGATGGTGAATTGCAGATCACGTCCATAAAGAAAGACAGACAACGGCAGATTCTCATAGTCCCACGATGTACCGAAAGCACATAGGTTTATCCAAGAAATCCAGTAAAAAGCAAATCTTCATTAAGACCTACGGGAGCAATGGAACCAAGATTAAAGATCCATCTAGCCTCCATACGCAAAAGCAATTGTTTGTAAATGCCGCCCCTATTAGATGTACGAACTTTATCCAACCCAATGACTTTTGTGTTCACAGTCTGGCCATCATGGTGTGCCAAAAAATGAGATGGCACTGGAGTAAGCACTTTTCCCTTCAAGGAGTCACTGCGTGCCAGATGAATGGTGGAAAAATGTTTCTGTACCCTACGCCGTAACTCCTGAGATGTCTGGCCAACGTAAACACGCTGACATGGGCAAATAAGGGCATAGATGACCAAGGTTGTCCTACAGTTAATGTAGGAACTCAACCTATGTCTGCTCTGGTTAGTAGGATTCACAAAGAAGTCCCTGGTGGAGCACATATAAGGGCAGATGTTGCAACCCCCACAGGCAAACGACCCATGAAGGTCAATGCCCCGGTTCAGCCTAATGGTCTGTCGTCTGTAGTGGCTGCATGTAAGGAGGTCCCTAAAGTTGGGTGCCCTCCTAGCTGTAAGTAATGGTTGGTCACCCAATAACCTAGAGGTAGAAAGGTCAGTGGTCAGAATACCCCAGTGTCTTTGAAGGATAGTTCTGATTTGTGACCAATTGTTGTTAAAGCCAGTGATGAATCTCGGCTTGTTATCCCGTACCTTATTATGAGACACCAGCAATGACTCCTGCGTATGCGCATTGGCCCGCTGAAAGGCTGTAGAGATGCATCTCCGTGGATAGTGCCTTTGTCGAAACCGATTTGT